>NC_084912.1:17565740-17873740 GCF_949316345.1 Pungitius pungitius
GCACAGGTCCACTGAGTAACCACGCTGACCCGGCTGGCTCAACATTATTCATATTTGAAGACCCTGCTGAAGACCCTGCTGCGCAGCATTTCACATGACCAACAAAACTCTATCAGCAGCATCAGGCTTTGTTGCATACATTTGGAGAAGCACAAATCCAAACAGAGCTCATATGACAATAAAACGTTGTGTCTCGCTTGTTTTGAACCACATAAAGCTGCTGGTTGTTTTCAGGTAAGCATCCGGCACTTCATGAAGGAGCTTATCTCACTTTTGTTGCATGTCTTAAGAATATACCAAAACCAATGTGTGAATCAACAACCGTGGTCAGTTCTATTTGAACCCAAACTGAGACACCAATGAAAGGTGTGGTCTAATGGCCGGAGGGAAATGAAAAACCAATGGAGTAGTTCGATAACACATGTCCCTTTTTCCCTCTTTGCAATAACTTACAAATGCCTCCGACTAATTTCTGTAAGTGCGCATACACATTTGTGTTGACTCATAGATTTTGTAAAGGCATATACCCACCTCATGACAAAGATTGGGTATTTTTTACATTTTTAAAAATAAGAGTTTAAACTCAATCCAAAGAAAAGCAAACCTTAGCAGGAGGAGGAAACCTCTGTGTGTTGACATTGTGCGCTGTGCTTTGATGCAAATGCTGCAATAACGGGACAAAAGAACCCACAGGAGAGACGCGGACGAGCTACAGACGAACAATCAAGGAATTACTCAGGCAAACAAATGCATCTTGCGTTGCCAAATGTTGTGCCCATTCAAATGCAATCCTACTTATCTTTGTTGGCGGCAATGAGAAGCGCTTAGAATTCCATCCTGAGCGTATCTATGTCCAACCATGCCCGGGATAACAAGTTAACCTATCCTTTCTGGATATAATCAGTGGAATCAGCCGTCCCTGTAGCTACCTGCATGTGTTAGACTTCGACAATAGCTCGAATTCACCCTCATATGTTTCAGGATATCTGTGTATGAAGTGAAGACACAATGGGGCCCGGCGGCTCAGGCTGATATATCAGCTTTCAGACGTCCCCTGGTCAGGCTGACACCCCTGGAAATTGAAAATGGCAAGGACCTTGTTCGCTGAACGAATGGTCGTACAGCGCGCGGATGCTCCGCAAACACATGCGTACGCGTCCGAGCCATTTCCCATTCATGGAATATATATACACCCATGCAGGCACTGCGCGAAAGATATCTTAAAACATGAATGTAATCTAAATTACATCTTAACATACTAGCGCGATGCCACGCATCACTCGTGCGCCCTTGGAAATGGAGGAGCTGTTTGCAATGCAACTTGGGTTTGGTTTGGTCGACTGTAAGCTCTCGATGCAAAGCCACCTTCCTTTTTGCTGCTTGCCGCCACACAATGATAACTTCATTGAAGCAGCACTAGGGGGGTGTTACCGACTGTTTATATGCGTTGACATTAAACACTTGATTTACTGTATATATATATATATGGTGCAGAGATTTTTAATCCCAAATCATGGAGGACCAAGGTTGCAAAAATGAACAGCAGTAAATAACTCAATGGAAAGAATTAAATGATGACCGAGCTTTTCATGAAGTACTTTGAGTCTTCTGACAACTCAAAGCACAGAACTCCACATATCAACATGAACATGAAAATTCTTATTGCGAAGGCTGCCATAAAAGGTGCCACCTGCTTGTCTGTTCTTAATGCTCCTTCACACATACACTCTGACACCCATGGCACAGCCTTCAGGGGTGTGTTGGAGTTGAGAATCTTTCCTAGGGGCCCTTCAGACTGGAGGAGTCCGACCCCTCTGTATTGCATTTATAAAGCATTAATGTACCTAGCCCTACTTTACGCATACAAATACAAAATACATTTAACAGGAAAGCAAAAAGGGGGAATTGATACCATAAAGTTAAAATAAATAAGCAAAATAAATATTTTTTACATGTATTTATTCATTCCATTGATAATTTGGGCCATTAATGCTTTAACTGTATTCTTCACGTTACTCACTGGAAGGACTACAGACCTTATTTAAGTCCTTACAGGAAGAACCCCTACAGTGCTTCTGCAGAACATCAGCTAGCCTTTACATTCCACACTGCCTTTAGCAGTGGCATTTAAATCAATTGGTTCTTACTGTAATAAAACCAATGGAGTAAGCCTTCAGTCCCCATTCAAATAACATAGCATGTATTAGTGTCACGAAGGTTCCATCCTGACATGTCAGAGTAGCTACAGATTATTGCTTATTGCCTAAGCCGTTAATTGATTTTTTTTTTCCTCCAGATCCTATATGGAAGAGTGTTCACTGAGCAAACTGCCTCTTCTAGAATGAAAAACAACAAGTCAGTACACCGCATTCAAGTCAGTCAAGTTAATTCCAACAGTGCAAATTGCATTCTTTTCGGTTGTTCCAACTAAGTGGTTTCCCATGTGGCTGTGACTGTTTCCACTTATGCACTCTTAAAAGGCATGACTCATGTGAAATACCTCCATGAGTGCACTTAAGAACAAAACAACTTCAATGCTTTAAAATGCTTTATTACTTTCAATTTGAGGGAAATGACATATTTTTATTTTGCGTCGTGTTAACATCACAGTAGATATCTTAAGCAGCCAGGAGGAAATGGAGGGTACGCCTAGTTAACATTTTGTCTGGATCTTTGGCTGCTCAGTACGGGCATCCACACGTGTAATTGGGGGGTTTCAGGAAATTACAAATCACAAAATTACCTAACATGATCACCACAGAACAAGTGGAGTGACCGTGGATCAGTGGGGAGCACTGTCATCCTCCAATCAGAGGGTTGGCAGTTCGATCTCAGGACCTCCTAACCATTAGAATTGGTGTGAATGGGTGAATTATGTCATGAAGTGTTAAAAGTGCTGTGGAGTTCATTTTCATTTTACGATATCTTTTTTTTTACAACTCTCTTCTAGGAAAATGGGAAATGTAAGGCAATGTACCTTGTTGTTCTTTTTTACCTTTTACAGTTAAGCAATAGAAAGCATCCTGACTCGGATTGTTACCAACTGGCGTGGGATGTTTACCGTCTGGGACAGGCTGGGCTGCACAGCGGGTACTAAAACACAGCCGGGATATTTTAGAAACCAGTCTACCAAGCATCATGTTATTGGGGAGAAAAGGTGGCTGCCAAGAGTCAAAAGACTAATAAACCTCTGGGATGCCATCGCCATGTTTGTTTTTTTGTAACCAATAAACAATAATCAGCACTTTTGGCAAGCGGAGGACTGAAGTAGAGAACCAAAAATGACCTGTCAGTCACAGCAGCCCCGCCCTCAAACATATCCTGCTCTTTGCACTGACTTACATTTCATGTTGTTTAGCTGAGGCTTTTATCCAAAGCAACTTACAATAAGTGAATTTCAACCATAAGGAAACAAAATCAAAGAACAAGAAAGTGCAATTTCATCAAACAAGCCGATTTACAACTTAGATAAGCTAGATAAGAGCCATTATAAGTAAAATGTAAGTGCTACAGTTTGTTGGTGTGTTAGTGGAGGTACAGTCTGAAGAGGTGTGTCTTTCGTCTGAAGATGTAAAGGCTCTCTGTGGTCCTGATGCCATCAGAGAGCTCCTTCCACCATTTAGGAGCAGGACAGCAAAGAGTGGTGATCTAGTCGAGTGTTTTGCTCTCAGTGAGGGAGGAACAAGCAGCTTGATGTTGGGATGGAGGGTTTGACCATGTCCTGGATGGAGACCGGACCCCATCCATTCACAGCATGCTACTTGAGCACCAATGTTTTGAACTGGATGAGGCAGCCACTGGTAACCAGTGAAGAGAGAGGAGTGGAGTAGTGTGGGCAGAAGTCGTATTCTCCTGATGTAGTAGAGCGTGGACCTACAGGATCGTGTTGTCGCTGTGATGTTGGGAGTCAAGGAGAGTTGGGAGTCCAGTGTCACACCGAGGTTCCTAGCAGTCAGAGTGGGCATTACACGGAGATAATGGTTAACAGTCACGTTCTTTGTAGGAGAATCTTTTCCCGGAAAGAGAAGTAGTTCAGTTGTTTTTTAGGTGGTGATCGGACATCCAATGAGAGATGTCATTCAGAAAAGCAGAGATCTGTGCCGCCACCTGAGTGTCCGAGTGAGGGAAAGAGAGAATGAGTTGGGTGCGAATGACAGAGCCTAGAGAGTTGGTGGAGAAAGTCTTGAATAAGACTTGAAATTAGAGATTGAGACCATGAACACTTGTTTACAATGTCAAGAGATCAAGAGAAGTAGAGTCATTTTCTCATAGACTTCAATGGGACCAGAAGAGCCGCCTCCTGCTGGACAGCAGATTAAGGCACCTCTTCACTCAGCAAAACCGCAGGTTGTTGGTACTAACCCCAGTCCCAGGGTGTTCACCCTGCAGCTTTCTGGCAAAAGATATTCATATTACTATTAAAAGGTTTTCTTTTTTCATCATGTATTCATTTTTACTAATTGTTTAAGTCTTGTTCCTACACAAGACTTTTAACTAAAACCGTGCAACCTGCATAAAGAACAAGGAAAAATCAGAGTCCATGTTGGCCCTGCCACATTCCAACTGACTGTTAAAAGCCTTCGTCTCTCCCTCTTCCTACCTCTGTGTCACCTTCCTCTTCTCTTTTTTTAATCTTCTCCTCCTAGCCCTTTCTCACTCATCACTGCGTGACGAGCCTCAGCCGATGAACCGGAGTCACAGAGTCAGGCGGGCCGGCGCCGCTCGTCCGTCCGCCGTGTTGACGAAAACAAGGATTTACACATATTAATGAATGAGACACCATGACACCTCGGGAGAGGTCTCGGGAAGAGAAAACAGAGGAGGAGGTGGGGGAGAGAGAGGGGGTGGGGGGCGGGGGAAATTGCCAAGAAAGAGGGGTTGGGTTCATTCGGTATCAATTTAGTTAGTATTCCTTAGGGGATATGCTAATCTTCTTCAGAGTAGCTGTGTTCCTTCTCTGTCTCTTTCTTTCCCTTGCTCTCTCTTCATGACCGCTCTACCTTGTTAGGCCGTGGCCTCCTCCTCCGCACCGAACGCGCGGGGGGGGGGGTTGGGGAAACAGCAGTGGAGAGTTAAAGATGAAGAAAAACTTGCAAATAAATAAATAAATAGGACGTAGTGAAAGAATAAAAGACATGGGCGGAAGAGTGATGGGAGGGAGGGAGGGAGGGGAGGATGGCTGCACCTTGACGCCGTTGTAGGCTACAGCTGCTCGCACTCGGTGGGTCGGTTTTCACCTCTCTGAGACACCCACCCCCCCCGTCTGTCGAGTGACGTGTTTGATTTTCACCGCATTCATACATCATTGCGCCCGTTGCAATGCTGACACCTCATCTCAGACCGGCTGACTTTGGCTACCGAGGCCCCTGCTTTGCATAGCGCGAACCCCCCTCCCCCCTCCCCTGTTCCCCCTTACTCTCCTCCATGTCACACTCTGCCCATCTTTAAAAGACAGACCGGAGTGGGCTTCGGAAGCAGGGAAGATAGCAAGTGACAGAGGGGAGGAGAGCAGGAGAGGGCACCTGGAAGAAGGAAAGCAAAGAGAAAAGAGACGCATCCAGACGCTTGATGCCATTGCCATCCATCCTCTTTCTCATTGTTGCCCCGTGTCAGTTAAAATATACAGATTCACACAGCTTTCGTGTTTGCACTTTTCCAGCCTCATTGCATTCTGGAACACCAGATACCCCAACTCTTACCTTTAATAGACACACACATATTACTCAACTGAATGGGATGAAAACAACGCCCATTTGCTCCAACTCAATGATTATGTTTGTCCAATTAGTGAGCTTCCTCCTTCAGAGAGTACTTATTATAATAATCCTGGACCACATGGTCAGCGTGGGGAGCTTGGCACACGCTCAGGACAATATGACAGCTCTGGTTTCTTTATATGCATATTTCTTCTGCAGCTTGCTTGGTAATTGTGTGCTTATTAGTTTTAATGGGTTTAGTGAAATAAATTGTGTATGCTAATGTGGAGAAATACTTGCAGGGCCCAAACTGGAGGTGTCAGGTTAATAGCAGCGCCGCTAACAATGAAGCCACTGTTGAATAAGCTGCGCTGCTCAATGCGAGTGTGATAGAGGACAGTTTGGAAAGTGATCGAAGTGATCCCAACGTCCTTGATTGATTTCAAATACCCACATGCCACACAAAGGCATTATTCTCTGCCTATTATGACTACCAGTTCAAAATTAACATTCCAAGGTGATGGCAAGGGTTCCTTCTGGAAACCTCAAAAAACTAGCCCCACAATCACATTACAAAGTCCATTCATCGCAAGCTCGTCTTCAGCAATTTAGATTTCCACGTACAAGAAAAAGTTTCAACCTTAACCTTCAAGACAGAAAAACTGAATTGCGTCTGAAATTGAGAGGACAGGACAAAGGACTCATGCGAAAATAATGTAAAGTTGGCAGAGTTTCCAAAATGTGTTCCAGGTTTTTGACTGGTAATGCATATAAATATAAATACCAGTGGTGAATACGCTAATGGACACATATGTACACACTAACGTTCCCTCTGTTCTCCATCCATGTCGCCTCATTACTCTCTGTCATTGCTACAGACATAGCCACACACATTCTTATATTAATCCTCCCTCCAAGAGGCGGTGGGGCAAATGGAGATGAAAATAAAGTTGGGCGGGGGTTGGATGCAATACTGAGCGATACGTCGCACTTGTTTCTGAGGTCCTAAGGATATAGATAGCCCCTTTACCATATTCAGTCAGGGTTTGGCCTCATTTGCAAGGTTAAAAATTGAATTTTAAAAGGAGTGGGTAATTGGTACGTTGTAAGAGGGCCATATTATCCCGAAGAGAGTTGCTCGTCTAGATTCCAAAAAAAGGCTTAAATTGTGCTAAAGGTGAAGATTATTTACCACATTGCAGCTATGAAGAGATCTTCGGTTTAGCAAGGAAAAGTAGTGCAACATTGTCAGTGTGTGCACTGGTTATATATTCTGGTGAACGAGGTATCATAAAGGCATCAGGACTAATGTCACACATTGACACCTTTTCTGTGAGTGTGTGTGTGTGTGTGTGTGTGAAGTGAGAGGGTGGACAGCAGAAAAAGTGTGTGAATGTCACTTTGAACTGTCACACGGTTACACATACAGACACACGTCCTAATGAGACAGGAGCTTCCGCTGTGCCAACCCAGGGGCCAAGGTGGGAGAGGCACTCCTCCCCCTGCACCCTGTTTAACCCCCCCCCCCAACAGACACACACACATAAACACCCATTGAGGCCTCACAGGGCCTGACAGGCCAAAATAAATCAGCCTCTCCACACTCCTCCGCCCTCTCCACCTCTCTGTTCCTGCTGCCCCTCCCCTCGACACCTGGGGTGGGAGGCGAGTTTTAATTTTCTTCAGGGGAATAATGGAGGGGAGGGAAAGAGCGCTGGTGAATGAGTGGATGAGTGCGTGCAGTGGTGAGGGGGTGTTAACCCAGACTTCTCAAACACCTGCTCGGAGAGGTGGGACGTCTGAGGATCATTTCAGAGGTTCATTCATGTCCATTAGCCACTTTGTCCCAAATATCAAATCAAACATGGCAACATTTGCAGTACAAAGGACATTATAATCAAACAAAAAATCACAAACAATTTATTTATTATTTTCATTCGTTTTTTAAAAGCACATCCATAAAATCACAGTTTTGACTCCACAATGTTTAGTGTTTACATGTTTATTTTCTCACTTTCCTTCCTGGATTTGATACTAACTGTATTTTTATTATCCCTGATGCCTCTTGATTAGTTCTGCATGTCCTGCATTTGTCCTACTGTTGTCTCACCTGCTATGTTCTAACTATTCATCAGTTATTATATCTTTATTCTTTCTCTTCCTATTTTGTGTTCCTAAACTCTAATTTTCCCTTGAGATTTTTGGGATTTGCCATTCCGCTTTAGTTTTTCCGTGGCATTGTAGCCAAAATCCAAAAATGAGGTTAAGATTATTAGGAGATAACCCTGGAGGCAGTAGCCAATGTATTTTAAAACTGCATACTCTCAAATGACCATGAGAGGGTGCAAAATTAACATCAGATTGTATAGAAGTCTATGAGAAAATGACTCTACTTCTCTCTTGATTTATTCCCTCAGTAAACATTGTAAACATGACTTTATGGTGTCAATCTCTAGTTTCAAGTCTTCGTCAATACAAAATGATGTTGAAACTGAGTTCTACACTGATTTAAACATTGGAAATAAAGCATTCCACACATTTTTTAGGGACCCCGTAGAACTCCTTGAAGCCCCCCCCCCCCCCCTGGTTGTGAACTGCCCAGTGTCGTTGAAACAAAGGTTTGCTTTTTAAAAGATGAGACTTCCAAAAGAAATCTGTTTATTTTTGCTCCTAAATTAATTGTCTTTTAAAATGATGAGAACTATATGATAAATATTTGCCTTCTTGTGGACATAGGAATAAAGTAAGGGGTCAACAATTCAACACTGTTGCCAGCACAGGTCCACTGCTATTTAGTGCAGAAGACCCACTGAGATGCTGTTTTTCCATCCTGCTAAACTGGCCTCTGGGGCCAATTATCTCGTTGGCTGGGTTCAGATGCCACACAGTGTGTGAGTGTGTGTGTGTGGGAGGGAGGGGATGGCACAAGGCAAGGGCAAAATACTTAGAGGGGGTCAAGGGAGTGCTCACACCCAGGTGTGCGGTCTCTGGGCTGGTTTTTGCTTTGACCTTTAGGGTCGCTGCCGCTGCAGAAGCTGATGCTTTTTGTTCTCCATCCCCTGGTTGCAGTGTGCAGGAACAGTGAGCAACCACCATGGTGGAAACAATAGAAGGCTCAGACCTATGTGCACGCAAATGAAGCCCATCTGTGTTTGTTACATGACGGCAAAAACAATATGACTGTTTGGGATTTTTTAATTGAAAGGGAGATATGGCCCCTCATGGCAAACCATCTGTGAAAAGATTTGATATCTGAGCGTCAGTTGTCCTCTCATCTCCATCGATGAACGAACGTGAGGTTTCCAAGCCTTATTTCATTTATTCCAGGTAATTGAAATCCGAGCAAGTCAATAAAGACGGAGGCAACTAATAAACAACATATCACATTAATTGTTTTAATCAAATCTGAAGATTTAAAATTGAACGGTTGAAAACATTTCTTTACTTGCTACCACTGTGTAGGAAAAAGGTTTAGAATTTGAAGGAAAAACATAAAAAAGGGGGAGGGGTTGAGAATAAGTTAGTTTCTTGTGTGGTGGACAGGTGGAGGAGAGCAGGATGGGGACTGACAAGGAAACGCAGTGACTAAAGCACGGGGATGACGAAGATGAAAGGGAAAAAAGAACTGCAAGCAGATGGCGGAGGAAGAGGATGAACAAGATAGAGAGACAGCGAGGAAGAGGGGAATAATACAGTGTCGGGAGAACCTCGGAATACAACCTGCCTGAGTTGAAGGGGGGCGGGGTGGGGGGAGTGGGGGGGGGGGTGTGCTTGCATTGTTGTTTTCATTATCTGGCTGCTGTCATTCTGCAGGCTTTGTGTCTGTGAAATGAAAGAGAGGAATGAACGAAGGGGGAGAAGAAGGACAAGGATAGAGTGTGGGAGGGAAGGAGGGAAAAGAAGGAACAGAAGAGAGAGAGAAGAAGAGGAAGAAAAAGAAAACTGTGAAATTAATCTTTTGTGCCGAGCCTTACACAGCCACAGACATACTCAGACAAAAGCCTGGACCTGGAGAAGCTGCCTGGGTGTGATTGATGAATAAAGTAAAGGTGTCAGAAGTGTATTATGTAAATTAGCCCAGGCAGGGACCATTTCGGCGGCGAATGAAAGAGCAGGACGTACGTGGGTGTGAGAGGGAGAGGGACAGCGTGTGTGTGTGTGTGTGTGTGTGTGTGTGTGTCACGGAGGGTGCGATCGTCTCCCAGCGCCACAGCCGTGTCATCTTTCATCTCGCAAGACAACCTCGGACGGCAATCTCTGCCACCGCGGCCAATGCTGGTCCAAACCCAGAGAGAGAGAGAGAGGA
Organism: Pungitius pungitius; assembly: GCF_949316345.1. Lineage (NCBI taxonomy): Eukaryota > Metazoa > Chordata > Actinopteri > Perciformes > Gasterosteidae > Pungitius > Pungitius pungitius. The sequence continues at coordinate 17,575,743 of NC_084912.1, forward strand.
TGGACAATTCAATTCAATTCAATTCATTTTATTTTGTATAGCCCAAAATCGCAAATTACAAATTTGCCTCAGAGGGCTTTACAGTCTGTACACATGCAACATCCTCTGTCCCGAAACCCTCACATCGGCACAGGAAAAACTCCCCAAAATATGAAAAAAACCCTTCAATGGGGAAAAAAGGGAAGAAACCTTAGGGAGAACGTCAGAGGAGGGATCCCTCTCCCGGGATGGACAGACTGCAATGGATGTCATGTGTACAGAATCAACAATGTAAAAGATGTACAATACATTCAATTTCTCTAACTGAAATGATACAAGTAATTGCAAGTAGCAGAAGAGGTGTACGGCAGGACCACTGCAGGGACAACCTCCATCAGATCGAACCACCATCCACAGAGGCTTCTGTGGGGAGGGAGAGCAGAAAGATGTTGGTTTTTGATGACAGAGATGAGGAGAGAGAGAGAGAAAGAGGATGAAGAGAAACGAGGAGAAAGAAACAAAGGATGGACAGAGACTAGGAGAGAGAGAGAGGATGGACAGAGACTAGGAGAGAGAAAGCGATGGAGAAGGCCAGATGAAACGTGCCAGAACAAGAAAGCCTCAAGAGAGAGACAATGTGCGAAGGTGGGGCGCGTGGGGGGGGGGGTCCTCAGATTGACCAGTACCGGACGTCTCTCCCTCTTCGTGTGCCCTCCCTGCTTCTCTCGCTGTGGTATAGGTATACAGTTCCATTTCCCTAGCACCACTCTAACTCCCACTGGGGAATACAGTTATTTCAGTCGCAGTCGTAAAGACCGCCATAAAGAGCCTGTCTGATTCCCAATGAAAGCGTACGGGCTCCAGGAGGGCAGATTGAGCAGTGGGAGTGTATCTGCCAAAGGATGAACAGAAGCAAGCTTGGTGGTGGATAGCGTGATTTTCACTAGATATGAACGTCTATTGTGGGAGAGGAAGCGACTGAGAGGGACGTAAATTGTGAGATTGGCCGTATTTGGATATCCAAACACAATGAAAACACAAACACGATCTACCACCTTCAGGCGCAGCGGGGTTCGGTCCCACCTTTGCCTTTAATGTGTCCGACGTTGCTTTTAAAGGGCCAACAAGAAACAATCCATGGTGGGTAATAGCCATCTTTTTATTCCACCATCTCCATTCTGTGCTCGTGTTTGTATGGCAGTTGGACAGGCTGCTGAGAAAGCTGTTTTCATGAGGGCAGCCGCACCCGGTTATTAACGGGTTCAAAAGTAAGCCGAGGCCCCGGCTATTTCTCCCCGTTAGTATTTATTAGGAGTCAACATAAGAGATGTCGAGACGCGCGCCTATAATGAATAAAAGAACCTCCGTGTAATTGAGCCTTATTAGGCCACAGTCGGGATCGAGGAGAAGAAAATAGGACAGCGGGGCTGAGAAGAAAGGGATGTGACGAGAGAGCGAGAAGGAGAGAGGGACTCACATTGTCAAAACTCGTTCCGCTCCCCTGCCTCCGTTTTATTAATTTCGTCACCAAGGCACGAGGCAGAGTCATTTTCAGATCTCTTCCACTACACTGCTTCCCATATTTACTGCGTAAGTATGAATGACAGTCCCAAACGGTGGACGCCGCCGCACGCAGCCGTAAACACCGGCGAACACGTGAGGCCACGTGTCCCCAGGTGCTCCGTTCAGGGAGCGGGGCCCTGGAGATCACACTGGTTAAGTGGGCCTGCAATCACAATGGCAGTCGTGTTTGGGTTAGTTCTTCATAACTAGATCCACACTTATATCCGAGATTTCCACCAAGTTTATGGAGTCCACAGAGATCGTTGAGTGTCATGAAACCACAATACAAAACCACTGACCTGGATACGACTCATAGGTTGGTGGTTCGAATCATGGCTGCCCCATGTGCCATGTCGAAGTGTCCCTGAGCAAGACACCTAACCCCTAATTGCTCCCCAGGCAAAATGTAACGCATGGTTTATAATGCAATGTAAGTCGCTTTGGATAAAAGCGTCAGCTAAATGACCTGTAATGTAACGTAGTATGTATAAGAGTTGACAGCCATTTTTGAAGGAGTTGAGTTTACAATGAGATCTTTTACAGATTCTCTTCACCATGCTCTGTTTTTAGATGTTGGACAGAGGCTCTGGGGGCTAGCGTTAATACATTATTAAACTAATTTGAGGGAACAAAAAAAAGCTCATTTATATATGAAAGTGATGCCAGCCACGTGGTTTTGTTCATTGTTTTTAAGTTGCTGGTAGCATGAGGACGTAGAAATCCATAGATGTAGAATGTAAAATCAGCAGACCAAGGATTGTACCTTGGGGAATACCAAAACTATTGTTTTAGAGGGATGACATCTCTTCTCTCTTCACACTCTAGTTGTCAACACGATGTAAATTTTTCTTACAACATGCCGCTTTCCCAGTGTGGATTTAGTCCATGGAAGTGAATTGCTAAAATATTTTACAGTTGTCAAGGTTAAGGGTTTTTCTCTATGGTAAACTTCGTTACTGAAATGTATTGATTTTGGTTGAAATGCAGATTGATTGGGTCCTCATTGATTGTCTTCATTTTTGATCCTTTCAACCACTCCGTACACTGACTGAACAAGGGACAATTTTGTCTGACTTTGTTCTTCTCTCTAATCGTAATTGTTTGAGGGTTACGTAATTTAAATGTTACGGAATGTAATGTTGGGAACTTGCTGCCGAAGGGCTTAATGCTGCACTTCTTCTTAGGATGACAGTCTCCAAAATGCATTGGTTTTGGAAACATGGTGAATGGCCCCCCTTTTAGATTTTGGTCAAGTCGTCATGTTCAGACATGAGCTAGCGAGCCACAGTAATGTGAGACACCATTCCCAGCTATCTGCTAGATGCCACCTCCTGCAGCCAGAAGCAGGATCCCCGCTCTACACCAGCCTGTTGGGAGGGCTCGCTCACTGCTGTGGGATGAGAGACACCCCAAACAGCACTAAGAGGTGCGGACCCAGCTGTAGTGACATAAGGGGTTTTCTAAAGGGACTGTAGGGTCACAGACGGTAGCTCTTTCATATGGAGGGGCCGCAAAAATGAACACAAGGTGATAATGCATTCAATGCTTAACAACCACATATTATCAAGTTTAAAAAAGAATGGTCTCTCTACACTGGAGCCCAATACAGATGTACTGTATACACCCTGTTAGGTGCATTAGTTTCAGGAGAGGTGAGACTATACCATTTTATCAGCAGTAGCTCTAAACCTCATCCCATTTTAACTCTAATATACTTTTCACTTTATGACATGTCACAGCAGGCACTGCACATGTGTAATTAGTATCTTTAATTAATGATAGCTGCTTCTACTCCAGGGTCCTACTATTAGGAATGCTGATTCAATAGCAGGGTACTGGGCCACTCAATGGGAATGGAGTCATTATTGGTTTTACATGTGATTCAACTATGAACCCAGTTGTTCTGATAAAAAAGTAAGATAGGCATTCAACATTAGCTCGTTAAAGCACTCACTCTTTCATTGGCATTTTTATACTTTATACTACTAAATAAAGAATGATTGTCTTTTTCCAACAATTTGAGTGTTAAGTGTAAATATTTGTCACAACTATCATTATTTAAATTCATAAATAATTAATCATAAATAATAGATATTTAAGTAAATATAAGTAGATAAATGATAAATTCAAAGGCCAATATAATTCTTGTTACGTACACTTATTGTTTTTGTACATGACAATATGCTCAGGGAAAGGTCTGATGAGCAAACATGAGGATAAAGGACGTTGCTGCATTAATGCGTTCTAGTAAATATTTGTACATTTACAGTAGAAAGGTGAGTCTATCAGCGGCCCACCATTTCCTCCTTCTCCTCCTTTCCTTCTTCCTGTTCAGCCCTACCTTTCCCACTTCATCTGCTATGTCTCAGATCTGTAACATTAAGCCCGATAGTAATGAATCAGGTTCAGGACCAGCAAATCAAATCATCTCCATATCGCCCACATTATTATTAGATTTTAAGAGCAGCTTAAATTTAAAGTGACAACTGTCTGTTTCAAAGTTGTGTTGTGTAATCCTACTATTTTAACGCAACAATCATGTCCTCTACCTGTATATTAAAAGTGGCTACTGATGGCTCGTCCTTTACTTTACTCTCTCTCTCTATTTTTCAAAAGTCTGGCGACTCCTTTAACTTCATTGGGGGCCAGGATAAAAACACACACACAAACACAGGCACCCATTTGACTTTTGTTGTTTCAGTGTGTCTTTAATAAAAATCCTGCATCTTTTTATGCTTCTGTTACACATTCACCTCCTTCTCGCTAACACCATTTTCTTAATTTCTTTTCCTAATTTCTTTTATTTCCAAATGTATTATTGAAAAAGGACTCAAACAGATATCAACCAATAAACCAATAAACCAATAAACCATGCCAGTGCAAGTTACAAGTCTGAAATTGGTCAAATAATTAAAGGAAAACCCGATTTTATACCGCAATAATGTGGGCTCATTTTGACAAATCCCAAATTAGTTTAGCCTTATTTTTCTAATGTTTTCAGTCTTCTTCCCTATTTCTCTTCAATTCCCCCCTTTGTCTGTCTCACCCCTCTCTCATCCTTCTCTTTGGCCTTGCTATTTCTTCTTCCACATGCAGGTAGTCATTATATGTTGTGGCCTATCGGAGCTCTGCATGCATACGAGCTCCTCTCCTTCACTCAGCCCCTTTCATGTTTCTCTGGCAGTCATACATTACGTCGGAGAGACAATACCTCCTCCAGATAATGCCATAAATGATGGAATTTACATGCACATATGCTCGCATATGCGACCGCAGCCCCTCTCGTATCTGCCACACTTGACGCAGGCTGTATTTCGGCTTGTGTGTGTGTGTGTGTGTGGGTGTGTGTGTCTGTGAAGTGGCTCTCCAGAGGGACCATCATTAGAGTGGATCTAGACTAATGACACAGGAAACCGATTCACACAGGGAGAACTTCTGTAGAGGCCACACACACACACACACACACACACACACAGTGGCACGCAGCCTACTTTATATACTGTATATCCTGCTTCCAATAGAGGATGAGCAGGATTACATCTTTCCACTGCAAAGATGTAACGACTGAATAATTAACCAATTTAACGGATCGCCTTAATATTATCCAACTAACCATGCTGAAACTTATTCTGCATAGACACCAGCAACCAGACAGTCAGTGGTAATATGTCTGTGTATTATTCTATTTTATTGTGCAGTAATGTTGTAATTTTTTTTTTCTTCGAATTTGGACTGATAATATTTGACCACCAATTTATTAATAAGACTACAGACAACAATTGTCTTGTCCCATTTACATAGAGGGGGAAAGTGAAATGATCATTAATTTGCACTGTTGGTGGTAGTAAAGTAAATCATGCCATGAATATATCGGCTCGCCAGTGGCCCTTACTTTCTACCCGCTTTGGCTTCTGAGTGGCTGAGGAAGCTGTCAATCATTTCTGCCTTTGCTCTACAGAGGACTCCAGAAAACATCCCCAGTTTGACTGCCCCTGTTTGTGGGCCTCTGAGGCCTTGGCAGAAGCCTCCTCCAGAGCACTAACCCTGACTTGTTAGGACGTGAAACTTGACCTGTGCACTGCACACACACCGGGCTCTTTACGCACTGGAATCACTAAGATGTGGTTTTAGCCAGGTATCTCCATGTTTTATGAGACTTAGATGGCTGATTTTTTCTGGCACTTCTCAATATTCAAAGGTTATTTTGTGTGGATTTCTTCTTCACCAGTAACATATTAACTGATTTTTACACATCAGAGCCCTCACAGGAGTTATTCCTTTATCCCCACAGAACAAAAACATCTAGGAGTAGAAAGCAGTTACAGAGTTATTACACTTATATTGGTGCCATTTCTGGAGCAGAGCACAAAAACTGCTCAGGCCAGAAATGTTAAAGGAAACATTTGTAAAATAAGATCTATGAGAGCATTATATCTTGCATTAAATAAATCTATTTTTCCTTCTAAATTGAAGGAGCTCACCATTAAGCATTGAACCGATGTTCGCTCTCTTGTGGACAGAACCTGTGAATCAGCTGAGAGACCACCCATGTGCTGTGGAGTGAACTTCCCCTGTGGAGGGTTTGTTCGAGGGACATTTCGCCACCGTTTAATTTTAAACTCAGATTTGAAATATTCTCTTGCAGGTTGTGTCCTGTTGCTTGGAAATGAGTTCCACTTTTTCACCACCTCAATGATAAAAGACGATGGATTTGTGGTGCAGAATTGAAGCTCGTGCAGGTCCTGTTTTATTTATCATTTAGAAAATGGCAGAGAATTCCAAAAGTTTTCCTCTCTTTCTCTAGGATGTCCATAAAAAACAGCGTCAGAGTAAAATTCATGTTTCACAGTAAAACAACCCCCAAATGAGTCAAACAAGCAATAGAAATGAAAAAAACTGAATTAATTGACAATGAACCTTTTCAGTGACTCGTCCCATCTCTCTTTTCTTTCCATCTGACTCTTCCCTTATTGTTTACTTTTTAATTAATCGCGCCGGTTCATTCTAAACGTGTCAGAATAAATACATTTTTCATCCCGGTGATACCGGCCCCGCTGCTCCGTTATTAATGCTGCGGCGAATTCAGCCACTGTTTGCAAATAATATCCTCAAATTGAATCATTGTTGCATGAATATATGCAAAATATTCATTTCAGGCGGCGTGAGGGTTGAGTGCTTTTAAATTGGAGAGATCATTCATGGCTTCACCTTTTCAGGAGAGATAAAGTCGTGTGCAGTAACATTACAATGTCACTGGAGGGGAGGATGGGGGGAAGGGATGAAAGAGAGGGATGAGAGAGGGGAAAAAGTAGAAATAATGACAAGAGAAAAGCAGCGTGTTGTCAATAAAAACAACCAAATCCAAAGCAAATGAGAACAGGAGAATGTAAGACAAAGGAATAATAACGAGGACCGAGTGAAATAAAAAGCTCCATCACTTTGTAAGCGCCACACAGCGGGGGGAGCACTGTTTGTATATGCGCATTGTTCAGATATTACAGGTTCTGTGTTATTAATAAGTCAGCCAAATGACAAAATGTAAGAGGTGAGGACTCACAGAGCGCACGCCCAACGCTGCCAAATCTGCCATGTTTGAGTATTTTAATAATAGTGTGGGAGACAACAACAAGGTGCCAAAGAAGTTCAACCTGCATTGGAAACACTGGTTAGTAGTACGTACCATCATGACTACTAGTATATTATATATATAATGGATGCCAGAGGAGCCTCACACAGAACGGTCTGCAGTCCATTGGAGATGAAGAAGAAGAAAAGCCTCATTGTGTTGATTCATTGCGTAGAGTACTCTTCATTTATGGGAGGGAGCCCCAGCGTCACACGTTTCCTGCTCCGCCTTAGATTGTCTCACCTGCACTTCCTGTTTAGGTTTGTCTTAGTCTCCATTGTGTGTCCAGTCGCAGCAAAACAGCTGTTTACTACAGCTGCAGAACCAAATAGGAGATAGGGCAAAGTCCAAATAATAACTAAATATGTCAGTTGATTTTTTTTCTTAAACACTAAATCCCATTTCTGCTGCTAGATAAACTTCAAACACCATCTCAGGCCCTCTTTGTTTGGTCCGTATTGTTCTGTGTCATCTTTTCAGAAACTGGGAGGCAAACTGTAATGACTTCATTGAACCTACCGAATCAAAACAGAGACTATCAGATAACCCCGAGAGCATTTGCATGATAAGAGATTACTCTGCTCTCAGAAGTTTCCATGTCCTGTCTCTGCTCGGTGGTGGGGGTGGGGGGGGGACTAATATCCAAAAGCAAATATTATTCTCTTCCCCACCTCTGTTCCCACTTTCTTCTTTCACATGCAGCTGCAGATTAACAAGTCGAAACTTGGCATAATCACCATCACAATCAAATTCCTCCAATATGAATGCAGGCGCTGCGCTCCCGCCAATATTTTATGCTAATACAATAAAAATGTAAAGTTAAAAAATAGCGGCTCCCGTTCTTCTTCTTCGTCGGAGTAAAAGGTAAGCGGCGAGTAGCAGAGGGAGGTGTGCACAGGGGAGGGGAGGCATGGGGATTGGTAGTGGTAGGAGGGGGTGTTCATCACATGGCGTGGGCCTCGTCGAGGGATAGGCTGTTGCTAGGAGACAGAGGCAGGGAACGGACCAGTGGCAATGATGTATTAACTGGCGAAGGTGGCTGACAGTAATCTTTGTCACTAGATGCAGTGGCTGTCTAAGTCCTGTCATTTTATGCATCTCATGCAAAACAGATGTACCCGGATACTACAGGCTCCGGGAGAGAGAGATGGAGGATGGAAGGGGTGGAGGGTGACGGTTGGGAGAGGACAGTGGGTGGGGGGGGTATGAAAATCATTATAGAGAGGTTTCCTGTCACAAAGAATTTCATTATTTTTCATCCGTTATCGAGAAGGTGGATCGTGCATATTGTAAAAAAAAGAATCTCGCCACCATAAAGCCGCTAAATAATTTGGGAAGTTTCAAGTGCAGAAGTTTTCCCTTTTCTCTCCGCTCATTACCCAGAGTTCAGGGCAGAGGTGCTCAATCACCCGGGCTGAAGGAAACGCTTACACATGGAAACACGCCCTGCCTCCTCTATCCTCCTCCTCCTCCCTTCTGTCCTCCCCGCCACCGCTCTATCCACACTACATCCTTTACCACGCCATCTCTCATCCCTCCTCCCCTCGCAACCATTGTCCTTGCCAGTCGCTTGGTTCTATCCTTTATTTTCTAGCCTTTCTTTCGGTTTTCAACGCCGCTATCCTCGTTTTGTCATCTTTGGTTCTTTCTTTTTTCTCTTTCTCCGCTACTTGTCACCATTGCCCTTAGTAACCTTTTCCTTCTTTATTATTTGTTACTTTCTGCCCCCCATAGCTTCTCTTGATAGCTTATCGTTATTCCTCCTATACCTTTCTTTATCTTTATTCCATTGCAAAGTACAAAGACTCCACAATCCATATTGCGTGACTGTAAAAAGAAAAATCACCAGTAAACCTGTAAGATTTAAGAGCTCAGTATTTTAAATTGAAAATAAGATACCTTGAATCCCACATCGTGTCCTGAAATAACAGGGAGATTGAATGACTGAAAGCTCTGTAATCAGGCCCGTCTCCCCTGGCCTCGGCCTGCAGCTTCCTTTCTCAAAGCTACCTCGAGGAACATTAGTGAAGTTGATTTTGACTCGTTTCCCTCTTGTGGGACCCAGTAATACGACCTAGCCCTCAACAGCAAGGCCTGGCTGCTGTGACGGGTGGAAAGGGAAAAGGAATCCACGCTCCTGGCAGGTGGAGGAGGCGCTGCGCCGTGCTCCGGAGCTTGAGTCGGAGCTTGCAGTGAAACTGCACAGATTTTGTCTGATTTGAACAGAACTTGACATTAATCAACATTAACCTTGTTTGCTTGAGTCGGTCTTCAGTTTTAAAATGATACGAGCTCCACTCCACACCAACAAAAGGTATTTCTCAAAGCGCATGAGTCTAAAGCTAAAATAACGGAAATAGCCAGTTAAGACCTGACCTCCATCGGCTTAATCTCTATTTGGCCTCTAAACTTCATATCAGTAGTTTTGCCAAATGAATATACATTCTGATCAAATGATCAAATCTTTTTTGTTATTTGCAAAGAAGATTAGATAGAAGTAGATATTTTACAATTTAACCACAGACAGAGCCTTCGTAGTGGTGTATAATGTGATTTTGTGTTTTTTTGTGGGATGGTTTGGTACATTTAAAAAAATAATTTTAACTAAATTTCAAGGCATTATCTGACTTAATAAAAATCCAATCATTTTACGATACATATTTACACTTTGACTTTTGTCCCTGTTAGTTAGTCTGGTGACCCAGGTAACAATTGTCCACTCTTAACTGAAATATAATTTTCATTTGAAAGAATAAATTATTAAAAAAATACATTCCCAGAAAACAAGTGGTGACACCACGCTGTAATGCTGAAAGCATACATACTAAATAAATATAATTATGGCAAATCAAACCTGTGCATAGCGGCGATGCTGCAGGGGACTGGAACAAACTGCCAGAAGATCTTGGATGTGAACCAAATGTAACAATTTTTAAACTACAGTATATACTGGACACATCCACACAGTATATGAAATAAAGCACAAAATAGAACACTACACTACATGTATTTGACTCTCTACCTTCATGTATGTATCTTATTTGCACATCTCTCTTCTGCAGAGGAGCACATTCCATATTAACGACAGGGTACATAGTGCACGTAGACAGCAGCAGAAGGACGGTATCTTTTTATCTACCTACAATAAAACTCACCCTCTGTCCAAGCCATGAATAACACTTATACTGCCAGCTTGTCTCTCTGCCTGCTAGACAAAGAATGGACACATTTGGGACGAGAAGACAGCAAGAAAGAAGAAAAACTGCATGTTTGAATATGGAAAACAGGAATAAAGAGTATTTCAACGGGTGAAGGGTAGTTTGGGTAAAATGTTTCCGCCTTAGTAATTTGAGCATATTGGTCAAAACAAAGTTGGTGGAACCTCCCTGTGGGATTTAGCGTTAAGTTTCCCCTTTATAGAAACCATAGATATATTCCAATGACCATGTTTAGTGTCCACCACTTTGGTGGGGAGCGTTTGAGACATAAAAGACAAGGCAGACGTAGAAATTTAAAATTCGTTAAATGGCTTCTTGCACAGTTCATTTTCAGTGAAAAACATTATCTTTACCTTATCCTCAATCCTCCATTAAATGCTGATGTTTAAGTATAGAAAAAACTCTCGTGAGGCTGCCAAAGGTGCCCTATCTCAAACCTTGTTTTCTTTACACCATCATCTTTTAATTTCATTCTGTGCTCACATGGTCATTTTTTTTCTAAAGAAAGTTGTGCATCATGTACGTGGAAACCTGCCGAAAGATTGTGACCGAAAACTTGTCACAGCTCCAAAGCCGCACTTCCCAAACCATTGGGTGACACTATGCTGAGTACGTCCAGTTCTTATATATCCACTATGGTTGGATTTTGGCAAATAATGCACAAGATCACCATCATCAGAAGGCAGTGGAGTGTGGGTGGCTGGGGCAACACAAACATACAGTAGGACCACGATGTTTGAGTTTATCTCCATCCATTTCTACCACTACACCACTGAGGAATGATGAGGGAGAGGCAAGAGGGAGCTGCAGCACATGTAGTAGAGTAAGAAAAAGGGAGGAAATAGTGAAGGAGATGGGGGAGAGGAAAGGGTCAAAGAATAAAGAAGTGATGTGAGTGAGAGAGGAAGATAGAGGGGGAAAGAGATGTAAGTGGGCTCTGTGGAGGCCCCAGTCAGTGGCAGTCTGTCTCTGATTTCCATTCATTGTTAAGATGGATGAGATCCCAGCCGGACCAAGAGCAGACCGCCGCATTCTTCTTCTAAGCTTTTTTTTTGAAGAGAGGGGTATTATTCAAAAGAGAGCTTGTTTTTGGTGGCCATTATGCATGCACACCTGATCAGTGTGTCAGCCCGGCCTCCCCGCATGGCATGATGGAACGGCCCAATTTACCTCTTTCACCTGCCTTGCATAAAGGCGCACCGAGAGCACATCGGCACAGGCACTCATGCACTGTAGAAAACGCACACAGACACACACACACACTCAGTGGAGAGGAGGTGGGTGGATGTCATCGAAAGTAAGTGTGATCGCACACTGATGCACACACACAAACACACAGACAATGCTGTTTATTTGCAAAGTGTGAATTTATACTCTATACAGCCATTTTATGCACGCACACACACACACACACACACACACACACACACACAGATCTCCTACACATGCTCCAAATTGTGTCAGTTGTTACTGAGCCAAAACTGAATAAATTTACAAGTTCTCTCTCTTTCTCTCCCTCACTTTTTCTTTCTCTCTACGTACAGTGTTTGAAAACATATTGGGCCTTGATTGACACATCAAACCCCATGAGAGGCTCGGCAGCAACATTTCAGGAGTATCACGAGACAACTGTTTGTCACTCCCCACGGTCACTGAAAGGGAGAAAAGCAGCGTGAAGCCGCCCGGTCTTTACGGATCCCCTTTGGACCAACAAGATCAATGCCTTTTCATGACAAGCTGGGATGAAGCAGGACATCGTCTCCCGTCTTCTTGGCTACGAGGACGTCACGTAGAAGAAGGCCAGCCGAGGTGCGTTTGGTTCGAGAGAGAGAGGCGAGCGTGCTTCTGTGTGTTGTTGTAGGTGTGTAGTTGTGTGAGTGGCCTCATTGATTACGATGTGAGGCTCTGTGATGTGTGCGCAAACAGGGGATCGTGTTGGACCCCTAATATTCTTCACAGTATGAGTTTGCTCTTTAATTTGATAACATGTGTGGTTTGGCCCAATTAGCCGCAGCTCTCCTGAAGCTGATCCCGAACCACACAGATGCTTGTGTGTGTGCATCTCACTGTGAACAATATGCTCTCTTTTGTTACTCGTATATACATAGATATACACAGGGTGGATGGGGAGAGTGGGGAAACCCCCGCTGGGCCGACGGGGTTGGGCTGGTCGAATACACACTAACCTCCATCACCAACCGGACCACCCTCGCAGGACCCGACTATATTCTGTGTTTGACAGAACGCATTAAATTTACTTTGACAGCTAAAGTTAGTGATCACTGATTGACATTCATACTACTCCTCGCAATATGTATTCACTCTCATGGTTTCCATCTTCTTTACTTATCTAATCTCTTCCACCAGTCTAACTTGGTTTTAGGTGTTAATTAATGTCAATCACTCTATAATGTACAATTAAATCCGGCGCGTGAGTAAATATCATATGTCTATCTTGAACGGCCTGCCGGTTGATGGACGCACACGGCCGATACCGAAAGTCCCAGAAGGCACTGCAAAAACTACGAGCGACAAATCTAGCAACTTCTTTGGAAGAGGAGGAGGCGGGGCGCTCACAGCCAGGGATTGCAGGGAAGATGTGCAACAGATATTGTGTTGAATTCTGCTATTGTATCGGGTATCTCGATTTATGGCAGGTAAACATTTTGTCCCTCTGTGATTGAGTTTGACACCACTGCTCTAGCCTACTCAACACAATGCCATTTGGAGCGTGAGCCGGCAGCACGGCACCAAACTTAAATCCTTTAAAGGTGGAACTGAAAATGTTATGTGTATATATAAATAGTAGGCCACTGACTATGTGCGATGCATCAATTGGGCAACGCACTGTGTACTGAGGGGGCCGGTCTGTAACTCCCGGGTCACTTTTTTACCCCGCTGCTGGATATATACATAATAATAATAATTATAATTTGTCTGTTCACTGAACCCTTCCCATTGACAGTGAATGTTTAATCCTAGGTCAGCAAACTTGCGCGACAAGATTTAGGTTATCCGCATCACACTCTGAATTATTTTTCTGGTTTGTCATGGTTGCATTTAAATCCATGCAAGTGTCCTCCCTTTTTCATTTCATTAAAGTGAAGAAATCGGCATAATTGGCATATGAATTCTTAAATCATCACGGGTACAAGCGGCTGAAATGGGTTTCCTCAGGAGGATAACTGGTGACCTTAGAGATAGGGTGAGAAGCTCAACCCACCGTGAGGAGCTTGGAGAAAGCCTTTGTCTTGAAATGAGCCAATTGAGGTGGTTTGGGCATCTGGTAAGGATGCTGTTGGGTTCTGAAGGCCGAAGGGGAGACCACCTTCCCTCCGTTCTGGTCCCGGCAGGATACGGAATCAAAGAGTTGACTAGCTCAGGTTTTAAAAATCAAAAGGTATTTAATAACTAAACAAAGAGTAAGGCCTACAATTACAAAGTGAAATACAATGTGAATAGTAATGTATTTCGCGAAATAGAGAATTCTCTGACCATATATATACATAGTTTGTCTTCATCTTATAACTAGTACACTTCAATTACAACACAACATATAAGATCACAGTACTTATTGGTTTATCACAGTTTATCTGGTGCAATACTTTGCCTCATTTGGCTGTCTTGCATCCAGTTGCTTATCTAATACCTGACAGGAGAAAAAACTCCCAACAAAAACCCTCTTCTAGGGAAAGATGGGAGAAATCCATAAAGGACGGCAATTAGCTTCCGTCCCCAGGTTTTAACATTACATCATGACAGGATGTTAATGTGTACAGTATTTAAATGATTTACATGACTATAAATTGTTTTTTACTACATGTAATCTACTTCTCACCGCAAGGGGTGCACTTCTTCTTAAATTCCTAACAATGCCCACCCTGCGCCTCCCTTGGGAGGTGTTCCAAACACGGCCAAATGGGAAGAGGTCCCGGGGAAGACCCAGGACTAGGTCTAGATCTAGGTCTGGCCTGGGAACGCCTTGGAATGCGCCAGTCAGAGCTGGTAGATGTGGCCCGGGAAAGGGAAGTCTGAGGTCCCCTGCTGGAGCGACCCGACTCCGGATAAGAGGTAGACAATGAGATGAGATGAGACAATTGCAATTGACTACATAATCTAGTTCATTATCAAAACCAAGACATTTTTTCTTTTAATTATTTTCGAGTTGTGTCGATAAGTCATGCTCCTATTTTGGCAGCAGACTAGTTATCACCAGGAACTATGAAGTAAGTTGGAAAAAAGGATTTTGATGGTCAAACAAACAATTCTGCCGGCGTCCAGAATAAATTACTCCACAATTAATATATATATATATATATATATATATATATATGTATATCTATTAACTTGCGATATACCCTATACATTTTCCTCCTGTGAATGGTGTAAAGAGCTTCAGTGATAATATATTATAGAATATTTCATGACTAAACCAGTCAACAACAAGATAAATATGCCACTGCTATCGCTCCATATATGGAGTGCAGAGACCTTATGGAGACTAGAAGATCCCAATTGGGGCCCAAACAAGCCAGAACCAGGTCAGAACCAGTAATATAATCCATTATTTAGGGAAAAAATCTATAAAATAAATGTTTCTCTGTAAAATTGTTATGGAAATTCCTGTAAATGTATGGTTTTTTAGAGATTTACACATAATTCTAAAAAAAATAAAAATCACTGTAAAATTTATATTTTTCGTAAAAATAGGATATTTTTTTACACTGTACATATGATGAAAAGGTACACCGAAGCTTTATATTATTTGATTCAGCAGAGTCCCGGCTACATTAATAAGAAATCCAAATGAAAATTTTCCAAAAACAACTAAACTGGTAAAATTGGTAAAATAAAAACACTATGCAAATGTGTCCAAAAATTGGGTGTATGGTAATGTACAACTTTTTCTAGTCTGTCAAAAATAAATGGAAAAGGAATGGAAAACAACACCTCAAATAGCATCAATAGAACGCCCATATTCCAGTGGTATGGGTCTTATTTCTTTCAGACTGTGGAAGTAACGTGAAATAATTACCAAATTAATCAGAAATCTGATTGGACATTAGACGTTCTACCCATTCTCCAAAGTAAAAGCCTGGGGAAGCCCAGAGTGTATTGCGGACAACTTTTGTCTTATTCAGGCTTTTTAAACGAATCATTAAAGTGGTGGAATGACAGGAATCAGCCGATCTGAACTCAAGAAATGAGATATCTCAAGCCAACCGTTTGTCTGACGTGAGGCCTTCACAAAGCCTTCTGTGGAGTGGTTTATCCTTGCTCTATCAAATTGAAACAAACTGGGCTTTCACGTAGATGTGTTTTTAGCCTGTTATCTCAATGTTTTATGTGATATATGATATTTTAGGAGGCAAATCTCAAAATTCTAACTTTTTTTGTTTGTAATATTGATTTTTATTTGACAGAAATATATAAACTGATTGTCACACATTATAGCACGCACAAATAGACAAAGTATTTCCAGAGTTATTACACGTTTTATCATGACTGCCAATATTCGGAGCAGAGGCCAAAAAAGAGGCTAGTCTCCATTTATATTTAAAGTATCAAAAGGGGCAGGGGCTTAGATCTACCACAGGATTGCCGTATATACTATCGCTCAACCTATACCAACCAATAACAAATTAAAATGTAACCACTGGACATCAGAGTTTCAGTGGCGACCAAGTACAAAACAAAGTACAAGTTACAAGTGGCAAGCATTTCGTAATGTTTTTTAATAACTTGAAATTAATTTTATTGCCCAATCTAGAACATTTTCCACCAGTCGCCACTGGTTTTAAGGTTAAGAAATAGCAAACAACAATATGCTAAAGATTACTCACTGTCATTATTTTTGGTAACTTTAAAATGACTGAAGGAAGGTCAGCCTTTAAAAGGGTTATTTCACGTTGAATGACTAATACGCAGATAAAATGTCAGTGGTAAATATTTTCTTAAAAATGAATGCTTCAAATTACAGCCTTTTATGCTTTAACTGACAAGCCTGATTTACCTGTCACAAAAGAAATAAATGTCTATCATGGGATGTATTTGTCAGTTAACATCACCCTATTCTTCATTAAATGATGAGCAGACATACATAAATTGGTCTATTGCGATTCGTCTGATTTCAATGTAGAAAGAGAAATAGAGAAGAGAAATATTCTAGGAATCAGAAATATTCTGTTTAATATGAAAATTGGTCATTGTTCATTGCTATCTTTTGCTACATTTCAGAGAAATCTGCAGACATGTATGTTTTAGTAATTATAAACACGCATTTTTATTTTGCATGTTTTTCCTTCCGCTAATCTGAAAGAAACAAAATAGCCCAACTTTTATTTTTTTGACGGCATCTGCGCTCATTGCTTGTTCATAGTTAACTGTAATGTAGATGTAAATGTAGTAGTATAAATATATATAATCGATCCTGGAACATTCAAAATGGAGATTCCCTTTTATTTCCAATTGAACGCTATAAACTAGGACCACATTTTTTTCAAGTAGACATTATTATGGACGTTTTTATTTTTTTAATTTTTTTTTCAATTCAATTAAAATAGATAGCACTAAACACGTTTTCATCTTTTTTTTTCATTCACGTTAAAAGTGAATTGCTGCGTCTTCAAAGCTGCTTGATAAACCGACGAATGCTACAATGCTAACAACCTTCTTCAGTGTTCTTCTCTCAGAGTAAAAAAAGTTTCAATTGTTGAAGAAACATTTAGGAACGCCTTTTTTCACCTGGTGACAGCCGCCAATTAAGCATGACAACGTCAGTACACGTCTTTAAACTGCGCCAATCTCAAGACACCTGATACTGAAAGCTGTGCCCATAGGGGATGAGCTGAGAAAGAGGTTAGACGGAAGGATGGTGGAGAGAAAGGAGAGAGAGAAGCACAGGGGTTGACATGATAGAGATGAGCTCAAGGGGAGACGATGGAGGGAGGGAGGGAGGGAGGGAGGGAGGCAGAGTGAGACGGGAGCAGAGGAGAGGGGGGAGGAGGGAGGTGAAGGAAAAGCCCGACGGAGCGTCCTCAAGATATTTACGGCATCCGACTCCATCTCAGCCCGGCCAGCTGGGGAGAGCAGGTGGAGCAAACAGGTCAGCACATTAACATACACACACACACACACACACACACACACAGTCACCATTGTCCTGTTTTAGCTAATGCCAGAGTGGGGCACGCTGCAGCCGTCTGGTTACTGCTCCCCTCCCCTGTGTAAAAAAGAAAAGAAATGCAGCATGGCTGTTTCATGCAGACTGGCCCGGGTGTGTGTGTGTGCGTGTGTCTTTGTGTGTGTGTGTGTCATTGCATTACAGGGGCTAAAAAGACATGACCCGAGCATGGGACAGGGAGGAGGGATGATGGTGTGTGTTTGTGATGTTGTGTGTATCCATTAATCAAAGCTGCGCTCCAGGGCAAGCCCTCTGTCCCACCCTTTTACACAGTGGACCACACTCACCTCGCCGTGCAGCACCTCTCAACAAACACACACACACACACACGGATAAAGAGAGAGAAAGAGCGAGAGAGAGTGTCGGTCCAGGAAAGAAACCTTTGAGAAAAGTCATTCTCAAATATGTGTGTCGACTCAAAGGGAAGTGGGCAGCTGTTCACTACGTGTCAATAGAAGAGAGGGGCCCCTTGATACACATTTAAAAGTACAATATTGGACTGTGTACTGATCTGCTGCTATGTTACTGCAGACTGAAAAAGACCCCCATACTTCTGAATTATAGCATATGTTTAGAGTCTGTTTAAAGTCTAAAAGGAATCTCTTTCAACACAATAATCAGTTTTGTGTTCATTTGGTGTGAATCTGCAGTCTGAGTGAAACTTTATACTTCCTGCAAAGATGCTTCATACTAAAAGCCCTCCACCAGCACAATCCCTCCCTTTACTGGTGGGCTTTTAATGTGTAGTGCAAAAGTGTAAAAAGCAGCAAAGTTGCATGTTTCTTCTCTAACTTAGTTATTTATTAACTGCAAGGTTTTAAAGTGAGGCCAGTTATTGATGCAGGAATACTGAACACTGTCCCCTGTTGTGCTTATTCAATGCTTTTCTATTTTTTATTTTTCATGTTATTTTAACATTTAACCAATTATAACAGTTCAATAAAGGTTAAATCTGGCGCCTTCATAGCATGTTTTCTGATGCTGATCAGTAAGCACTTACATGTCAATTAAACTAATGGAATAATCCAAAACATTTTGTCACGGTTTGGCTTCGCTTCCTGTTTTAGTTTGAAGTTTCATGTCTCTTGTGGTCCTGGGTTAACTTCACTTCCTGCCTTGTCTTGTGATTGCGTGATTGTCTCCACCTGTGTCCAATCACCTGCACCTCCCTTGTGTATTTAAGCCCTGTGTGCCTGTTGTCCCCTCTCGCGTCATTGTCTAACGTCACTCGTCGTTGGAGCCCGTCTAGATTTTGTTTTGTGGAATAAAGAGCACTTTGTCATTGGAAACCCTGCGTTTGAGTCCTCCCTGCATCCTGCTCCAGCCCGACCCTCTGACACATTTCTTCTGTAACAGTATTCTGAGTAATTGAAAGTGATGAATGTCAGATAAAATATGTTCACATTTTTTGCACCCTGATATGTTGAAGGTTGTTTTATATCAGACCTCATATCATGATATTAAAGCACCCAAGGTTTAAAGTAGTGAAAGGAAGAAATCAATGTCATGCTTTGTGTACAAATGATAGCGTATCAACATGAGCATTAATAAATAGCAGAGATGCTTACGTTTCCTTTGGGTATCACACAAGGACTTGAACAACCGCCTTCTGGGTGAAAGGTCTCCCAAACATCAGCACATGTCTGTCTTTCATGAAAACAAATGTGGTGAGCTTGAAATACAAGTATATCCCTTAAAATTGATGATGATGTTGAGTTAATACACGATAACTTAGTGTTAACGAAGCCAGAACTAGAACAACGACACTTTAAAGTAATTTAGGCTTTCGCTGGAAATTGATACTGCGTGCATGTACTTATTATACATATTTCAAACTTTCTATACATACAAAAAAACATTTCTAAATGTACATGCACTATTGATCACTGCTTTAAAAAAATGGTATTATATGAAAATGTTCTTTAATTGTGGCTTAGTGACTTTCTGCATCATGCTGCATGTAATTACATAACAGAAGCAATTAAATAAAGTTCTTTTCAGATTGATGTTTTCATAATCTGTTGTCACGTGAAGTCATCGTGCGAAATGGTTTCACAGGTAAGGCTGTGACAGTGTGGCCAAAGGGTGTGAATCTGCCCCCACCCCGTCCCTCAGTGACAGCTTAGGTGTCGAAGCCTGGTAATTGGTGGCGGGTAGGGTGTAAACAGGGTGCTGAGGCTATAATCGTCCTGCTGCTGGTGTGAGCGGAAGGAAGTGAGGAAGAGGAGGAGGATGAGCTGCTGTGGCAGGGCATGAGGCCATCAAAGTGTCGCCTGCCCAAACAATTTAACCCACTGAAAACCAATATAGTCAGCGAACACCAATTTCTCAATGTAGAGATGCTAACGTTGATCTCTCCCTGTGTGTTTAGGCTACTTTCAGGATTTAGTGGTGAACATTTAACGGGTGTCCCATTGGTGTCCATTGGGTTGGGGGCTACTCACGTGAATATGCAAACACACAAAGCAGCGAGGAACCTCTGGTTCTGAAGAGTGAAGCCAACACACGTCTCCCTTAGTGACCAACAGGTGGAGACTGCTCCAGTTACTTCTGCTACTACGTCTGTTTCATTTACAGTCTATGATATGAGAAGTGCTTGAGAAACATACATATGTGTGGATGCACAATCAAAAAGACAAACAAAAGTCTTCTGTGATACAGATGAAAGAAACAGCCATTCAATACGTTGCTGCATCAGGGGCCTTCGAATCACTCACAGGACACGAGGGAGCCGTGCCTCTGTGAACCGTCTGCTTCCATTTAGATAACATTAGGAAAAGCTCTGGGAGTATGTGTGTGTGAGCGACATTTTTCTCACCCAGAGCACAGATCTTCGGCCCGGGCATTAGTGCCAAACCAAATTACCCTCCTGCCCATCTGGTGCCCTCAGCCCAAACCACACACACACACACACACAGAACAACGCTGCAAGTAACATTTTCATGTTGGACGGTCTCTGGCTCACACACAGACATACACACACGCACACACACACACACACACACGGACTCATAGTGCCAGTGACTGGGACACGGTGTGACAGGCAGCAGTAGCCTGTCCTGCCCTCAGTCTTCTCCTACTCTATCCGCCGTATCCCTCCTTCTCCTTTCCCTCGTTCATTTATTCAAACTTTATAATGGAGTCTTCAGAATCTAGACATTTCAGGTCTTTTGTATCACATACTGCATTTACTATAATATTATTTACTAATAATGTATACAGAGGTCCAGGAATCATGTGTCTGTGGCTTTGGGGAGAGAGGGTCCTTCAAACGGAGGATCAGGGGTTTGGTCCCAGGCTCCGCTTGTGAAAGGGTGAACAATGACATGTAGTGATAAAACACTGAAAAAAGAATAATCTATTCATTTTATAATGAAGAATACATCACTATAATGAGGAATATATTTCTACAAGTGTAACAAAACTTGGCTGGATCTTAATCTTCTCCCTGCTGGAAGAAATCATCATCGTGGTTTCAGCTTCATCTTCTACCCATTTTGGCTTCTGCGTGGTAGAGGAGGCTGTCCATCACAGGGTGGGTCTAG
Source organism: Pungitius pungitius (assembly GCF_949316345.1). Lineage (NCBI taxonomy): Eukaryota > Metazoa > Chordata > Actinopteri > Perciformes > Gasterosteidae > Pungitius > Pungitius pungitius. Next base: position 17,596,857 of record NC_084912.1, read on the forward strand.
TCAGGTCCAACAAGATCAGATGATTCCAAAAGTGGTTGAAACAGGAACATGGGCCTACCAGAGCCAGGGTGAGGTAAAAGTCCCCAGTGTGTCTGCTCCTGTTTCTGGGCCTTCACAAACGCCTCCTGTGGAGTCGTGATCCTGACTCTATCGTAACTTCACATGTTTACGGTGCACACACTCGGCCAGACGTAGCCTGGTATCTGCATGGTTTAGACGATTTAGAGGGCTGTTAGGAATTTCATTTTAGGCAATTTACAGAATTTGATGGGTTATTTTCTGTGTTATATTGATTTATTTCTTCACCATTAACATATAAACGGATTTTTACACTTCCAAACACTGACGGAGGTTCCCCTTTATCCCCACAGAAAAGAATGTTTCCAGAGAGACAAAGTATAGTTGTTACATTTCAATAAACAGCATCAGAGGGAGACAGGTTTTAAACACAATGTTTTTGTGATATCGTGGTGCACAGAAAGCAAATAGGAATATTTTAGGATGCGTGTAAGCTAAATAGACGTAGAGAGAGGTGTTAAATATGTGGCCTGTATGAAATAGAGTCCTCGTCCCCCACTACGATCAGGACTCTAACGCATCGACCCGAGCCACAGCTTCACGTCAATAAATCCTTCCGTCCTCCTCCTCTGTTTCACTCTCCTGTGACCGGAAAGGTGAGTGGTTTCCTGAAAAGAGGAATGAACACATCGTCGGTCTCACACAGCAAGGTCGAGCAGTGTCCAGGGGGGGGGGGGCACCCGGGCCAAGGGTGGAAAGGGGCCAGCCTGTTAAAAAAAACGCAAGGACAAGGGAAAGATGAAATGAAGACAAAGAGGCTGTACTTCTGTCAAACTATGCTCACGTGTTAAAACCGAATAAAGACCTTTATATTCATTCAATGACAATGTGTCAAATGTTTCAATATGTAGTGACTTACAGCATTTCCACATCTTCAAAATTATCTTCATAACAGCGTGACTCCTAATCAACGTATACAGGATCAACACAACATCAAAAACAACATCAAACAAGAAGATGCACACAGTTACAGAGGAATTATTAGAGAGTGGTAAACGGAAACACCAAAACTAGGATATTAAATCCCAAAATGCAACATTTATAATCAACCAACCACATCATTTTGGAGAGTTTGACTCACCCGCACTACATGTAGTACATACCGTCGTATAATTAGTGAGGTATCTTTGAGAATGAGCCGTAGCAACGGGGCGGGCAGCAGTTCAACATGGTGCTAAACGTAGGCGGCTGCCTGCAGCCACCAAACATTATTTGTATATTGGTCGTCTTTGTAATTCTGCAAGTTGTGAGGTGATAAATGTCGACCCAAGGCAGATTGCAGCTTCTCTACCTTAACCAGGGGTGTGCAGGCACTTTCTGAGAATACTTTAACAATGAAAGTTTCAAATGAAGTGCAGCGGTGGAGATTTTTGTTTGTTGCCACATTCGCTGGGTGCGACAGGAGTCAGGTCACATGTCATGGCCGATGTGTATCACAATGATTTTTTCTTTGTAAAAGGCAAAAACAAGACTTGTTGCCCTGAAGCCATCCTGCCTGTAAAGCTTCTTTCCAGGCTGCACATGGCCCTCATCAGACTCCACCAAACAAAGAGAGAGTTGTGTCTGGGCTTAGGGTAGAGGACCGAGGTTAGGATGACAGCCATCTTTGGTGTCTGCCAATACAAGAATTAGTATTCCTCCAGAGAGGCATTTGTCACGGCACAGTGAAATAAATACCCCACTTGAAGCACTGAATGCGAGGCCATGGTAACACTTGGGCTTCTGATGACTCAACGCATATTCTTATCTGATTTTAACCGGACCGCCTTATCTGCAGGCAACTCTGATTGAGTTTGTGATTTTAACCATTACCCCCAAATCCAACTCTGCAATGACTTTGTAATAAGAGGTGAAACAGTTCTGTACCGGCAGTCCTGGAGGTCTATGTGGCAGTTTAAGGGATCCTTGACGATTGCCAGAAAGGGAGACTTCTTCGCAACAGTCTCTGCAATGAACCCAATTAGAGTTTGTCTTAACCAAAGACGTTTGTGTCTCCCACAAGTCAATTCATAAAAAAGAAAAGAAACAAAGTATCTGCTGCCTCTGGTGTATAAATATCTTTGGGCATGAAAAAAAAAAAAAGGTTATCATCTCCGGCATGACTGCATCGTTGAAATTAAGAACCACACCCTGGAGATAGAAAAGGAGGAACGCACACACTGGGCATAAGGATGGGGGCTTAGCCAACTTCTGCGAGTCGTCCCGACTCAACTCCAGCTCCAGACCGGGTCTTAATATTCCGTCGGAGCGGCGGAGCCGTTCTTCTGCACGACCAATCCCATCGTCAAGGCAAATTTACATTAGCAAATGGGAAGGCGGCGGCGGCCTATTTGTTAATCTGATCTTTGTTTACCCAACACTCTTGTAATCCACTTTTAATTAAATAGCCACCCAAATATGTGCGAGCAGCAGTTTGACTTTGTCTGTGCCCACATAACCAGACTGAAGCAGACACAGAGCTAAAGAAAGAAAGACACACACATTGGCTTTCCGCTTGCACGCTCCCTGCTGAGAAGGCTTGCCAGGTGCAGTTATAGAAGACACCATACATCTCCGTATAATGCAAAGAAACTTACACTATGAAATATCTTCTAAAGCACTTTAACGGAGACACACAAACTAGCTACACACTGTCCATATATACACCCGGGGTCACTTCTGGAGATGCAGCTTACCCCATTGTCTGGTCAAATATCTAATTCTAACCTCACAATGGCTTTGTATATCCTATCTGTCATAAACCACAGGCTGTGTAGTTTGAATAAATCAAATAACACGCAAGCAAACAGACTTTGAAAAAACCCTCGCCGGGTCCATCGCCCCCCCCCAACCACAAAACCCACACCTCGCCCACACAATCGTACACACTACACAATATGGCTGCATAATGTCCTTTATCTATTTACAGTTAATGCCATCCTAGGCCTGATAATGCAAGCAGATACCTAGTAGGCAATTACATCTGCCCGATTCCGCCTGCAATAAAAATGCACTGGTAATAGAAAAGAAAGGGTAAATAACCCATCGGCCTGGCCTGCACCATACATCCCCAATAAGTCATTCATATGTGCCTCCTCTCCTGCTTTTACATGGAAAGAGAAGGCAGTGGCGGGGGCATTGTCTGTCTAACTGAGTATTTGAGTTAAAGTCACATTATTCTCCTCCCATGCACATATCTTAAACTAACTTACTTCCTGGATATGCCCTTGCTTTTCTCTGCAGGGTTTCCTATTCACGCTCCTGCATGTGTCTCAATGAGACAGAAACGGTGCGATGCAGAGCACGTGAATGTGTGCGCATGGGTTTTGTGCTCTAATTCAATGCTTAAAGAATTGGTAGCATCACGCAAAAGACACGTTACTCCTCAGAGAATCCATTACTGGACTTTTTACATGTGTATGATTTTAGGTTTGCGATGTCTTTACTTTACTTTATTACAACGGCTGGCGTGCACCAACAAAAAGCCGCCGATAGAAGTAAACAGTTTGTAGCAAAAGGTCAGGACAAGGTTGGTTGTTAGTTGCCTCTCTCTTAGATCTTGGGACTTTAATTGTGAGTGTTAAGGATCCATCATCAGTGAGAAGAACACAAATTACTCTTTAAGGACACGTTCAGGTTTTGAATGTGTTTCCCTTTTCAAGACATGAAGCAATAATCCTTTTGACCTTTCCAATCTATTTCTTTATCTAAATGTTTTTCGGTTTTGTGGGGTTGTTTGGCAAACTCTTTTCTTGAATATGTGAACCATCAGTTTACAAACAACGTGACAGGATTCCATGTGTCATTTACTTAGACTTTTAAAGGAATGCATGTTTGCTAAAACCTTACAATTCAAACCCTTTTCATTCTTGTGAGGGGTCGTAGATGGGCACAAAAAGACCTCGACTAGACGGACGATCCAGTCCCAAAGTCTGCTCCTTCTGACCAAAGGTAAAACATGAAGATTAGGACACAATAGACATTAAGCAGCCCTATTACTGACTGCAAGGTGGTAAGATTTCTTTAAAATATACTGCATGAGACAGGATGCTTAATAAATGATCAACATATTATAAATAAAATAATTTGTAAGTTTAAAAAAACGCAAAAACAGTTGTACAGTAAATTTTATATTTGTATTAATTGTGAAACTGTGGAATGATGTCTTTTCGCCATGAATGACCCGGCCTGTGGAATCTGTAGTTTGGTCTTCATACATTTGTTCTGGAAACACCTTACATTTCTCCTGAAGAAGTATTTAGCTCTGTTGGACCATGAATATTCATTGACGGCTCACTTTTCTCATAAAGCTGCAGTCATAAAGGAGGATTGGGGTCTGATACACCCGCAGTTTCAGAGAGAGAGTATTAAAAAGATTTAATAGAGGCCTGAGAATGGACGGACTCATTATCTTTCTATTAGCCCTGCTGCTGCACGCTCTCCGCCAGCAGGGTTATAGCGACGTCTATTAGGTTAGTGGTCAGATATACACAGGCACACACGCATACATTTACAAGAAAAGAGCTGCTAATGTAGGCTAATTCAGTAGATAGTACTGCCCACCAATAATGATTCAAGAAAATGAGTGCCCTCTTTGGGACTTGATTTACGAGGCTGGTAAACGTGAAATTTAAGTTTGTTTTGTGGGGCGACATAATTGAAAAAAGTCATCTCTGATGTGAGAACACATGCTTCCTCACACTGCTTTGTTTTGGTCATTTACATTCTCCCCAAAACATTTTAAACAATGGTTTGTTCTTCGTGATTTTATGTGCTGTAAGTGTTTTTCTGATACATAGCAATAATTACAGCGTGCTCAATGGCTAGACAACGTATAGTCAGGCCTATTATGATCATAAGAAGAAGCAGAAACAAATGAAAGTCATATGACCAGAAAACAGAACCTTTTCAGAAACTGCTGGCATTAACCTGGTATGCATAATTATGAATCCCACTAGTGTGTAGCGGGCGGGGGTCAGTACCATTGGTGGAGGGTAATCATTGTTCTTGAGAAGATGGTGTCAAGGAAGCAAGTGCTGCTTGAAAAGGCCTCTCAGTGAGTTCAAAGTGCAGCTAAGGGGGTTCCAAAGGTGGTGAGGAAAGGAGGCTAGGTCCCATGTCCTGTGCAGTTGGGTTTAATGTATCCTATACATATATTATTTTGGATCCATGCATGGATGGATTGATGCATGCATGGGTGGATGGATGGATAGATGGATGAATGGGTGGATGGGTGGATGGATGGATGGGTGGGTGGATGGATGGATGGATGGATGGATGGGTGGATGGATGCATGCATGGATGGATGGATGGATGCATGCATGGATGGATGGATACATGCTTGGATACATGGATGGATGGATACATGCTTGGATACATGCATGGATGGATGGATACATGCTTGGATACATGCATGGATGGATGGATGGATTGGTGGATGCATGGATGGATGGATGGATGGAGCGCTATTTAATGCCACTATCAATCCTGCCACCAGCGTTTTAGGAACAAATTATTCCCTGGTCACCCTCTTGTGAAGAGAATTCTGCGCTTGGGATGCATTCCTCCTCCCGTTGTGGGGACTGCCATTAGTGTGTTTCAGGCTTTGGTTGAAGGCTCTTCTCACAAGGCCTTGTCATTTCAAGTCATCTTTGTTGCTTGCGCTGACCTCAGCTAAAAGAGCGTGTGAACTCACTGCCATGCCTTCGGCAGCTTCATGGTGGCCGCAGTGGGGACACCCTCACAACAAATTTCCTTTTTTCCAAGAGAACGTCGCGAGTTCTCTCAGGTCAAAGGTTATAACTTGTTTCACCAGTTATACAAGCGACGTCGCATACACTGCCACTACACCAGTTATTGCCACACCTGAGGTTGACGTTCCCTCACAAGGTGTCTCTTTGAGTAATGTCATTTTTATGTTTGTATCTTTATTAAAGCACAGCTCTCCTTACGGCACATTGCCATCAAGTCTTCCATGGCAAGAGGTGCAAAACCCAGAAACATTACCAAGCTTTTACATCGTCAAGCTTACACAGTAAACCATATCTTATAGATCGCAACTACTGTCCCATTGCTGCTCTAATTGAATCATAAATACATGTATATATATATATATATATATATATATATACACTCACCGGCCACTTTATTAGGTACACCTGTCCAACTGCTCATTAACACTTAATTTCTAAGCAGCCAATCACATGGCGGCAACTCAGTGCATTTAGGCATGTAGACATTGTCAAGACAATCTCCTGCAGTTCAAACCGAGCATCAGTATGGGGAAGAAAGGTGATTTGAGTGACTTTGAACGTGGCATGATTGTTGGTGCCAGAAGGGCTGGTCTGAGTATTTCAGAAACTGCTAATCTACTGGGATTTTCACGCACAACCATCTCTAGTGTTTACAGAGAATGGTCCGAAAAAGAAAAAACATCCAGTGAGCGGCAGTTCTGTGGGCGGAAATGCCTTGTTGATGCCAGAGGTCAGAGGAGAATGGCCAGACTGGTTCGAGCTGATAGAAGGGCAACAGTGACTCAAATAACCACCCGTTACAACCAAGGTGGGCATAAGAGCATCTCTGAACGCACAGTACGTCCAACTTTGAGGCAGATGGGCTACAGCAGCAGAAGACCACACCGGGTGCCACTCCTTTCAGCTAAGAACAGGAAACTGAGGCTACAATTTGCACAAGCTCATCGAAATTGGACAATAGAAGATTGGAAAAACAATGCCTGGTCTGATGAGTCTCGATTTCTGCTGCGACATTCGGATGGTAGGGTCAGAATTTGGCGTCTACAACATGAAAGCATGGATCCATCCTGCCTTGGAATATTTTCTTGGCACTCTTTGGGCCCCTTGGTACCAATTGAGCATCGTTGCAACGCCACAGCCTACCTGAGTATTGTTGCTGACCATGTCCATCCCTTTATGACCACAATGTACCCAACTTCTGATGGCTACTTTCAGCAGGATAATGCGCCAGGTCATAAAGCTGGAATCAACTCAGACTGGTTTCTTGAACATGACAATGAGTTCGCTGTACTCAAATGGCCTCCACAATCACCAGATCTCAATCCAATAGAGCATCTTTGGGATGTGGTGGAACGGGAGATTCGCATCATGGATGTGCAGCCGACAAATCTGCGGCAACTGTGTGATGCCATCATGTCAATATGGACCAAACTCCCTGAGGAATGCTTCCAGCACTTTGTTGAATCTATGCCACGAAGAATTGAGGCAGTTCTGAAGGCAAAAGGGGGTCCAACCCGTTACTAGCATGGGGTACCTAATAAAGTGGCCGGTGAGTGTATATTACCCATTAATAAATAAAGACTCAATTTTTTATTAATGAAGTGTAAAATGTGGTATGGTGAGACATCAATCATTTAGCATAACACTACGTGTATTAGTGGGGTGGGTGATATTGTACAGGGGAATAAAATTAGACCAGTTAAATAGGGAGCTCTGTGTGCATTAGTGTGAGTTTTTACATAAGCAATTATGGAAGCCTTCAATGTTAATATACGTGTGATCAGTGAACAAGTAGAGGGAGGGAGGGGATCATGTAAGCCGGTGAAATAAATAGATTGAAATGTGGTAAAAGTGGGAGGGACAGGAGGGGCGGGGGGTTGCAACAATGGATAGAAAGATTTAAAAAGATGAAGTGAAAAAATAGGGACAAGAGTGGTTTAGGGCAGGAGAGATAGATCAGTGTGTAGAAGGACACCCGAACAACAGGGCTATTAATGAGGCAATATGAACCACACGGATTCCAGCTACAATTAGGGGCCAGTTGCCTTGCAGCAGGAGGCCGACGGAGGGATGAAAGGAGATGGCACATGCCAGACGGAGGTCTTGTCTTGAGGCAGGACTGTGTTGAGCTGGCCGGTTAGTCCTAACCTTTGCATTCCCTGTATCGGCTCTACCTCGGCTAACGAAGAATGGAGGAAAATATATCCTCATATACATGTTTTGTACAAGGTTTACACCTAAATATCACAAAGAAGACATCAAATATCTTATCCCACAAAGGAGTGCAGATACGTTTCATCTGACAGCACAAAACAGGGACATGAGATGGGATATTAAGCTAAACTTATTCCCTCTAACCAGTGATTTTGCAAGGGATGGCCTTACTGTGATTGATACATCCTCCCTGCTGCATCCTTCCACATTCCAAAAAATGTGAACGTCAATGGCCGTAATCCAGGTTGGAATCGTAGAGCGAGAGAGAGACATGTCAGGATGACCCGTCCACTTTCTATTCATATCAGTGTGTCAACGTTTCGAATGAAGCTGGATTGTAGGTAAACTAAAGACGTGGGTGCAGGAGCGATCAGACGAAGTCTGTGTGTCTGTGTGCATAACGGCAGCTCATGTCCCTTACACACAGGGCGGGGCCATCATATTTGCGCCACACCCAATAAAGACGACACTTGGCCCCCCACTGAGGGGAGAGTGAGGGTGCTCCAAATATCAAATGTTTTAAAAAGAGAACTAAATTATTAACGAAAGCACGTTTGGTCGGTTTGCTTTCATGGTGTTGTAATAATTATAATAATGGTCCAACAATGTGCCAAGTTGTGTAGCTTTAGTCCAAAACCTTCACATGCTCCTGATGGAGGACACACAAACCCTCTGATATTCGCTGTAATAGTGCACAATGTGATGATGATTTACAATATTGCCGATGTCCAATTAAAAAAAACCACACACATAAATAGGTAGGCAAGTAGTTCAGAGCTCATTTGGGTCAATGAAGACCCGTTCCATATATGCAGGCAGCCTATTTATAGGTCATGCGGTCCGTTTGCATAGTAAAAATACAAATAAATGTAATGTCCCTTTCAGGCGGGGGATCCGCAGATATAAAAAACATTTCCCTGTATTTTCCTTTGCTGCAAGGACCCAAACTGTCCTGGAGCAGAGTTGGGGCCGCGTTTGAGTCCAAGTCTCTTCAGGCAACTTGAACGCGAGCAGATCCCATTAACAGACTGAAGCGAAGCTACAATAAGAAAACCAACACTTATTAATTAATAAGTCTCAGCGTGTCAGATGGTCAAACAGCGCCTGAATGATTTCTCCCTTTAACCGGTTGGTATCCTGTTATTCTGATACCATGGAAGCAGCGCTGTCACTTCTCAGCCATTTCAGCCCTTCCAGATGGTGTCCATGTGAAAAAAAAGACTGGTTGGTTGCCACTGTGTTGTTGAGCAGGTGTCTGCTGCCTCGTGTTAACTTGTCTTGTCTTTTATTCTACTGCTACACAGCCTCCTCCGTCACCTACTCGGGTTCTTCCAACATATTTATTTTTTTTGACTGGGTCGTTAATCTGAGATATTTCTGCGGGTCGACAAGTCGTTGTTGAACGGACATGAAGCATTTTAGGCTTCGAGGAGAGAGGCAGAAGGAGAAAATAATAAAAAAGCTTCTTCATATGCTCTGATCTTCTTTGTACTATGAACAGGAAATGTGTATATATATATGTGTATATGTGTGACCTGCAGATGTTCTCAAGTTATCCTCTGCTCAAGGCCTTTGAGGTCTGCTGCAGCTTCGGCCATTTTTCTCCCATCCTCACACACACATGCATGGCTAGACACAGGAGAAGGTGTGTGTGTGTGTGTGTGTGTGTGTAGCTTTTAAACAGGATGTGTGCTGTAATCTAATTAGGCGGTAACTTGGCTTGCCCTGACCTTGCTAACCCTCGCGAGACCCCGGCTGGCCTCAGATCACACACAGAGAGTCTGGACGGAGCACACAAACACACACAAACAAGCAGGAAGAGACACAGTGAATCTACACACAAATAGGGAGTGAGACACAGAGAATTGTGTCAATTACTTAAATTGCACACCCAGTTTATACAGAGATCTACATATTTGTAACTATTCATACTTCTACAACGTTCCTACATTGTTTTCATGCTAAATAAATTGAATCTGAAAAAAATGCACTATTCCCTCATTAATTTTAATACAAGTTTTTGTATCCTTATAAAATAAGCGTCCTCAAAACAGGCCTCTTCTGTCTATGAATGCGTCAACTTTTATGCGGTATATTCATCTTTTGACCCTTTTCACCTGTAGTAATTGTATATAATCTCATATGTTTTCAAAGATTGCTTCCTTAAAGTTTCTTTTGAACCACAAGTGTGCACATGAGGAGCACTTACACACTCTCAATTTGTCAGTTGTAGTCGTATACAAAGGATGATATTGTGTAACTAAACACTGTAGTTGTTCTTTTGATTCACGGAAACATTCAAATGGATTTCCATAATTCCCGTGTAGAAGCTTGGACTCTAATACATTTTTTGCACAAATATTTGGATTACTGTTGTCTCTGGAAATGAGTGCAAAATAGCAACCTATTTAATGCCGTGTGGCATCATTTAAACATAAAAAGTTGTTATTTGGTTAGATTTAGGTTTTATAGTGTATTTACCTGTAGTGTCTACTGTCCGTGTCTGCATGTGTGTGTGTGAGTGTGTGCGTCTCCAGGGAAGAGGAAGTAAGGGACACAGCTGTCTAAAATCACCATCGGGACACATAATAACCTGGGGTGGGCCTGGCCTCCACGCACACACACACACACAGCGCACGTTCACAGTCACGCACAAACCTACTCACACTCACACACAGCTCCAGCTCTGGGAGGAAGTGGGCTCTACAGTAGAGCCTCGGGGTCAGAACTCACTGGCCTCAAATTACATTTCTCAACACGACAGATCAGAGGAGACGGGAATTATTGTTTCTCTTTGGATTTGTCGGAGGTGTTAAGGTGACCGGCGGCTCTACACTAAACTGCTATGTTTCTCTCTCACACACACACACACACACTCACACACACAGACAAACAGTGAAGACGTTCCCTGGGTTCATTTCCACATGGTCAGACTCCACACATTTCCTCCACAGTGTGAAGTAACCCAAACGTTGATTTCCTAATGAATGAACAAAAATATAAAGTGAAGTACATTGTCATATACCTGGTTGAAGAGGAAGGGGAGGGCCCCAAAGACCGGACCCTGCTGGCTAGTTAAGGATGGGGGAGCATACAACCAATCCTGGGGGGAGGTTGTGTTTATAGTTGCTTATCTAATGCATAATGGTGATATCGTCCTCCACCCAGAAAATGGAGACTTTTGACCTAAAGCTTTGGATAATGCAAAGAAAAGCTTGGCACCAAGACCTGCTTGGATATATAATTACTTTTTATTTACTTTTATAGTAGGTACTTATTTTATTTGTTGTGCTAAACACAGTGCCTCTGGTTTCGAACAGAGAAATAGGATCCCCATAATAATAATAATCTTTTTTGGGTCAGTTCTGTCAACATTTTGTTTGGTAGATTTGGAAGTAATTAAGGTTACAACAAATGAGCAGAAATCAATAGGATAAGGATCAATGTCAGCCTAATGTGCCTCTAAATGCCACATTAGTATTCAACACTGAATCATAATTGATGTGCAGGTAGGTTGAGACTTGTAACTTGTTTTTATATTGTTGTACTGGTTATTATTCAGTGTGTTTCTTCACTACAGGTTTTTTTTTCTCGTATTCTGAGTTTCTTACTGCTGTAGTGTTTTATTTCAGTGTCCTCAAGGCTTATGGCTCCAAATATATTTTTTCAGCCATCTGCGCCAGTTGGCTATTCTTAATCGCTGCACAGTGTGTGCATGTGTGATTTCTTTAACCAACCCTACACACTGCAATGGATGAAGAGAGTCATCAGCACCACTTGGCTCAGGAGCTGTTCCTCTGCGGTATCCGCTGTGATGCCAACATAAATGCTTACGGAGGAGTCTAAATGTCACTCACACACACACACGCACAGTTTTGAGGTCTCCGTCTTAACGCAGTAGCATGGGCTCCTTGGCACCGAGTGGCAGCCAGACTGGCGTGTGGTCTGGGGTAAGTGGGCAGGCGTTGACTGGGCCGCCACACGTCCAGACGTGACATTCTGCACTGGTTTTCTCTCACTGTTGTCCTGTCAGACTGTTTCATAATAATAAGTGCCTTTTACGATGAGTTGATATGTTGGCGATAATTTAGAATTCACTTGAGGAAAAAAGATGCGATCAAGAGAACACCCTCTAAAGATATGGAACTTCACAAAAGGAGACTTTTCCTGGCTTTTGGAACATCCTTAGATAATTCTATTTTCAGTTCCTACCCTACACAATATGATCTGTCTATACATTTTAGGTTTTTTAGCTTTTTTCCCGCTGCAAAACAGGCATGTGGTTGCTGTGCGCCTTCCATCATCCTCAAAGAAGCCAGTAGCTGAAATGATGTTGGGTCGTGTCCAAGCAGTTGGGCCAAATAATGGATATGCCTGGGTGACAGTGGCCAGCAGGGGGTGACACCTTGTTTGTATTTTTTATTTTTATTTATTCCCTCAGTAAGCATTGTAATGCATTGGGTCTCAATCTCTTATTCTTCTATCTCCTTCAACACAGCACGATGTTCATTCAGTAAAGTATGGTCTATATATAGACCACATATACGCAGACCTACCGCTAATCCACAGTCTGGAAGGCACAGTTATGGGTTTGATTCTTGGTTCTGTCTTTCTGCCGCAAAACTCTGAATTGGAATGTTCTCAGTTTTGAATATTCTTTTAATTCATGTTTTGTAAGACCCCAAAGAAAATACCCTTTCGATTTCAAACAAAATTGAAAGAGAAAATTGACAGAGCCTGGTGTCGAATGGTTGTCAATCTGAGATCTTGCCATTCAATCACGGCCTTCTTTTTCTCTCTCCCCTGACCTTGCTCCTTCTCTTAGATGAATTAGTTATATTCAAGGAATACAGTGTTTGGCCACAAACGTGTGCCAGGTAAGCATTGGACCTTTCTACATCTCCATTTAAGAGCCTGCTTGGCGGGCCTTGCAGGACCAGGCCCAGCCACCGTGGCTTCACTCCCAGCTTGGCCAATGGATGACAGAGGGCTTCCAGGGATGGATGGAGAGAGGGAAACGCTAAAAGTGTGTAGAATGGAGAAAGAAAAAGGATGCCAGGGACAGAGGTAGAGAGATAGGAAGTTGCTGACAGAGCAATAGGGTGTATTGCTTATTTAATTCATAGGACTATAATTTACAAAAAAACATCAAACTGTATGGAAAAAGACCTGGAAATGGAGATTTAAACCATACATACATCCTTGGAATGTTTAGTGAGGGAATGAAGAGTCAGTTTCTCATAGATTTCTAGACAGCCCTCCTTTAATCGTGTCCTGCTGGCCATCAGGTCTCCACATTAACTTAAATGTTGAGACTGTTGTTGCCCATATTGCCGTCAGACAATTCAAATTTTCTTTGACCATCAAAACACACAATTTACGTCACCTTCCTTCTGACGATGGCTGTATAAACCACATAGCACTATGTACTGAGCATACTGAAAAAACAGTATGCGTTGAAACACACACACATCTACACAAACTTACCAAAACAGAAAACACATTGTTAACATTGGGGATTTATCCTAGTGAGCTAGAAGCTAGGAGCTGTAACGTTTACATGAGGGACTCGTGTTTCTTTCTCTATTTTTGTTGCTGCAAATGGACAGCATCTGCCAGTCTGGGAAAGCAGAAAAAGTTGTTAGAGACTTCTGACCATATTTCAGAGAGTGGTTCATCCAAGTGGTTCATCCAAGAGTCAGAAAGACAAACATCGTTGGTGATTAATGAGGGCAATGCAGAGCAGAGACAGTCCAAGTTCATCACAGTGCCATAAGTGCTGCTTTCAACTTACGCAGCAAGTCTAGAGAGTGTTATTTTATGTGTGTGTGTGTGTGTGTGTGTGCGTGTGTGTGTGTGTGTGTGAGTACATTGGCTCTGTCATGGTACTAGTCTGGCGCTGGATACTACCAGGACGAGCCCTTGGTAGAACACATTAAATAATGGCATTCGTTATTTCCGTGTTACCATAATATTTTACTGATTACACAAGAAGATATTTCTATTCATAGCTCTAAATATTTGTCAGACATTGAAATGTGAATATTAATTAAGAAAAAAACTTGATTATTTTCACCTAAAATGAAGAAGAAGTGTGGAAAAACTGTCACCATAAGAAGAGAAAGGCTGGCCATTCCGCCGGCTCCTCCTTAGCAAATAAAACTGGACTCCAGACCAGGTTGGAACTCTTATAAATGATATCATAATTGTTTATACAGTGATTAAAAGGAGGAAAGTATTGAATTTTCTTACTTTCACGAAGCATGAAAGTTGAGACAATGAATTCATGTTTACAATTCAACGTGGTGTTACATCGACAGTTATCTCCTCATTCTATACAGATGTATTCTTAGAACCAGAGGAGCTGCCCCCTGCTGGTCAGTAGAGGTAATGCACATTGTGATGCACTTCACTCTGAATTAGAGGAGATTGAATGCTGTGGGTGAAGCACAACATAGACCCTGAGGGGACCTTTTTCTTTCCTCACCACGGCTTGTTTTCCCATCATGAACCATCATATATCCTCTGGTGCATACTTTTCTTTTCAACTCTTTCTGGTTGCTATTCCTTTCAATCACCTCTCCTCTCCCTTCCTCTCATGTCCTCTCCTTGTCCTCCATAGGGCTTCTCCTCCCTCAGCATTTATCCTCTTTTGCCTCATCACTTTTTTCCCTCCATCTCTCTGTTTCCCCTCTGCGGCCTTATCTCTCAACTGCATACTCACAAGTATCTGACATATGGGATCATTGAGTCCATTACATTACACGTCTTTTGTCCAGAGCGACTTACACTGCATCTTTAACCCAGGGTTTACATTTTGCCTGAGGAGCAGTTAGGGGTTGGGTGTCTTGCTCAGGGACGCTTTGACATGGCACATGGATCAGCCGGGGTTCGAGCTGCCAACCTTGGGGTCCCCAGCACCCCCTCTCTACTCCATGCGTCACATCACCCAGAGTCCAAACCTTATTTTTGCACATTAATGCTTCCCTCCTGACCTGCGCATCACAGTGGCTAAACAGAAGCGCCGTGATATGTATTCTAGCTTTGATGCCATTACTTTGAATGGATTCGTCAGGAGGCCAGAGTTCTCTTTGTGTGTGTGTCTGTATGTGCTTGCATGTATCCACATCTTTTTTTGTTCTCCTTCCACTTCATTGAAGATAAATATCTTGAATTGTGTTACGTGTGTGCAGGGGTGTGCGCTTGGAGGTGTCCTCAGTACTCTGCAGGCAGCCCTTCCATTAAAGTTGGGGAGAGGATTTCATAGGTTTTCTGTTCACCCTGCACTCGTTCTGGCTCTTCATCTCACCGTGCAACAAACACTTGCACAACATTAAATGAACGGCTTGGGTCCCCACTGCCGACGAAGCATGCAGAGATGACTAGGCAGAAGAAGAAAATACTTTTAAACACAGCCTCCCCAGGCTGCCACATCAAGCAGACTTAAGAAGGGGAACTCTTTTAACTGTGTGGTATAAAATCAGAGCAATGATAAAAGAAAATGTAGGTATTGTTTGAGGAATAGCGTGAGGTATGTAGAAAAAAGGTTTAGTAAGCCGTATCTACCATTTATTGTACATGTGTGACGGCCTATTGGTCGTTGTAATTAAATAAAAAAGGATTAACGTTCATTGTACTAAAAAAAAGTGTTAACTCAAATCAATACTTGGACAACACAACGCTTCCCACGTGGTTTCCCATCGTTTTCTGTTTGACTGGCGTTCATTCATCTGCTTCATTTCATTGTGATGTCTTCTTCAGCAGTTTAATGGCAGCTGACTGGTTATCTATAGTGGATGGAAATGCAAATTTATTGACATTTTACTTTGTTCAAATTGGTTGAAAAGCACACAGTTTTAAAATAAATATTACTGCATAACATACAGTATATACACTGCTTATCTCTTCCATACAAAAACCGTTGGATCATGCATCTCTTCAACTGAGCCATGCACTCAAAATATTGTCAGGCTAAATGGCTTCCAGGATAAAAGGTGGACTGTTTACCTTTTGTGTTCATCCATAAGTGACTCATTGTCCTGCAATCCTCAATTACTCTCAGCTTACATGCCGTTGCCTGCTCGAGGCCGTGCTGGAGCGTCTGTGGAAGTGGAGGCGGTCAGTTACCGACCAGACCGCCGTTAGCCTCTTCTACACGCCGCGTTCCCTTAATCATTGTCAAGCATCCGCAGGTGATGTGACAGTTGTCTTAAAGGTGATGTCACCAATAATGGAATTGGTTCAAAGTCATCTTTAAAAAAATTCTCATACTTTTTGATTCAAATATTTTCTTAGCCCTAGGCTTTTCATAAAGTAGTGGGAATGGTTTTTTTAACATTTATGGAATTGTGTGTATGTATGAGTGCATTTGTGGGTTCACTCCACACTTGTGTGTATGTGTGTTGTAGGTGTGTTGACACTGCTCCCTGTCAAAGGAGATTTGAGGCCAGTTCAGTCACTGTCAAGGCCGAGGCCAACTGGGTTGTGGGGTGTCTGTGTTTATCAGCTCTGTTAGATCCTGTCATCCACAGGCTCAGAGCAGAGCACGGGGGACCGATCATCATCTCCTCCAGCAGGTAAGGAACATTGAAGTGACAGGAAAGGACCTCCAACCACACATACACATTACACACTAGAAGAAAAAAAAACATCAACAACTGAGTGCTGGAGACACCTTTCGGTGTGGAGGAAAGTTGTGTACAGTTTGTGGCCTTTGGAGAAATGTTACTCCGTCGGCTAATTGAGAGTCTGAATATCATCTGGAAGTCTATTACTTTACTTCCAAAAAGGAAAGAGACAAAAGAGGGGTAAAACATAAGATTTATATACGTATATATATCGTTGTATCGTGACATTGCTCCACCTGGTCCAGTCCAGAAGCTTTGTGAAGCAGCTTACTGTATTGCATCCCTAGGACACATCCACAGTTCTGTAGGAGGTTGAGCTGCCACACGTTCCGCCTATGAATACATTTACGGTTTGCTTTTATACAGATCGTCACCCAGGTATGCTTTTGAATATTTTGGGTTGTTTGTAATTGGAGGAGAGTACCACCTATACAGCCCAGTGGAAGATTTTGTCTTTGCTCAAAGAACTAAGGGTTCTATATGTTAAACGTTTGTTACTGGACAACCACAATGGTCAACAATTCGCAACAGAAAGCTGTGCTCTTTATTTGCTACACCACAGCTCAAGACGTGTTTACTGTATGTCTGAGTTATTAAGCGCAATGAATCAAATCCAATTAAAAATCCCCCTGGCTTTTCCTACCGGGTTGGCCGACGAAAGTATGTCACTCCTGCAGAACTCCAGCAATACAATTTTTGAAGATAGCATTATATAAATGCAATGTTTACGTGAGCATTGTTCTATGCTATCACACCTTTTGTCTACAACAGTGAGTGATATAACGAGAACATTAGACTAACCTTTACAATGAAAAGAGAAAGAGACTATTGATTATGCACCAGGCCTTAGATCAAGTTATTGACGTATTGAGTAAAGATTAGTAGTGAGAGGTTCCTGAAAAGAATGATGTGTATTGGTAGATGCGTGTTGTGATTTTTTCAGTAAGTAGTGTAAAGGGACTGCAACTATAGAATTGCACTTACAGTCCTTTGTTGTTGAATGATACATAATTGAGCCGTGAAAATCAATGCATTCTATTATTGGACACATTCTACTCGTTGGCGGGTTTAGGTGTTCAGTGACTCATGGCGGTGTTTGCTGGTTTCATTTAAGTTTTGACATTTCTATAGGTTGATAGTTTGACAGTTAGGGTGTCTACATCTGGAAATAAGTGATAAGTGGAACCCTTTGCAGCCTTTCCAACGCTGCTTTAGTAGAACATGACTGTAATATACGCCATGTGTTGGCTTTACCTCTGAAATCTAAAAAGATTAGAAATAAGTGTTTTTAATACCCTGTGGAATATCAAACTGCCATTGCCTCGGTATCGACTTGTCACAGAACTGAGTTCCTTTCCTTCTGCCTGTCCTTGTTCCATTTGTTTAGTCGTTGCCAAATGAGAAAGAACCATATAACTCGTAAACTGTTGATGAGAGTGTTTTGAAAGTACAAGTCCCTTTCAGGTTAGTTGCACCTCAAACATGGCAGTTGGAATCAACGCTTGAAAAATGAATTGATTAAACCCTGCAAGGATTTAACAAACTCAGAACCAGCCAAAACAATATAATAATATCGTAGCACAATTAGTCTCACAGGTTCTGCCCCTTTGTGGGGGTGGCTGAGGGACCCGGGGAACTGACAGCAGTCCACAGGTGATCATTCAATGTTAAAACAAACATCTGTTCGTCTTTTCTTTGTCATACAGAGCTCAACCACCGGATGAAGTTAATCAGGAAAAAACACATCCATAGAATTGTTTTGTTTTTTTCATTGCAGCCCATTCTCTCAACCTTTCACTCTATAAAAAAAGACCCAAACTTGACTTAGATCTTTAATTAATGTACTCAATAAGGGACAACACAAAAAATACCAAAGGGGTATGAAGGTAAAGGACAGAAATAGACAATCGTGTGGGGAGTAGTGTTGTATTTGTAAATTTGAATGGGATGAAGATGCTGTGGATCGGAGGTCAGGATAATGACTGTGGACAGGTCCACAGGAGCAGGCGGCCAAGCCTTGAGTTTCACCACTAATAGGATTAAGAAGGATGGCATTCCCCCTGGAGGACTGGATACACTCTCACCTAAGAGAGGCGGGAGGAGCGACATCTCTGCCACGCCAGGCAACACACCCGCAGGACGGAGATTGAGTGTGTGTCCTTGTGGGTTCTCGGGCATGTGCGAGTCGTAGTTCTCTCAGGATTTGGATGCAATTTCCATTTTGTCCTCAGAGGGAAGGGAAGATAAAAAAGAATTTCTGTAATCCCAGAACATTTGAATGGTTAGAAAAGGTTGCTTTACGATTTCAATTTATAATCCGGAAAAAAATTAGTACTACATGAAGAAACCAAATTCCTACCCGCGAGTTTAAACCAACCCCATCACATCACCGATGCCATGATTAAACGCTGTAGCAACTTCATTTACCTTTGGAAAATAATGTTTTTATGATTATATATTACTATTCATGTATTATTATTTAATAAAGTAAACACAGAAAGACCATGAAATAATGTATCTTTCAGCACCTCCTTTTTTTTCAGACAAAATTTAGCAATCTTTCGGATGTATCTAGTGACCTAGTGTTGCCATTAGTTGACTACTCCAATGTCAAACCTTTTCCTGTTAGGGTTTCAAAATGAGCCAAAAACATGTTCACACTTCCGCGGGTCTATCTAACTATCTGATTGCACTTCCTCTGCAGCAGAAGCGCCCACCAGCTATTGCTTGTGTCGGCGAGTAAACGTTTCCTGAGTCTTTGGAAGCACAAGTAGTTTAGAAACTAGTATTTTTGATGACTAGAAGTCACTAGAATAGCAGTCTTCTCTTGACACAGTGGTAGTTACAATTAGGGCTGTCAAAAGCTTTGAAAAATGAACTAATTAATCGCCCATTTTGAAATTCATTAATCCCCCCGATTAATCACGATTAAGATGTTTGTAACTTTTTTTAAAGACTACTTTAGAAAAGTGTGTATTTTTTACACTGTTGTTTAGTTGTATTTTAAACAATAAACTACACAAATTTGATCATCTTGAAGGCAGAATTCTGGGTGGAACATGTTGAACTAGTGACTCTTCCTGCTGTCCTCGTGCACTTTGCTCTCAACCTACATTATTTGACGGCTGTGTCTGAAATGCCAAAAATCTCCCGACATTTAGCAGGACATTTTCAAACTACGGTCTTTTAGGGACCCAGTGGTGGTCCTCCGGAGACTGTTTGCCGCGCAGGGTGACATCAGATGTTGAGATGGAAGTAGCCTAGCAGCTAGCTTAGCCTAGCAGTGCATAAAGTGGTCCGTTTGCCTATAACCCGCCTTCTGTTTGGCGCAAATTGTTTGGAGCTTGGAATCCATCCTGCCGTAAGGTAAACAAGGAGCCGAGATCTGATGAGGCATTGGAGAATAGAGTTGCTCCCATCATTTAATGCACCAGGTTTTGCTGCTGATTGAAGATTAATGGCGAGGGGAAGGGTTGCCTTGGGTGAATGCTAAAATAACTGAGTTTGAGAGCACCGATTCGATTGGTCTATGGACACGGTGCCCACATCTGTTTGACCAGTTCTAAGCCAGTAATCAGCAGACAGCGTAACCACAGGCAGAGAGCAGAGAACCTGCAGGGAACCTGCCAAATGCACAGGATTGTTCAGCTGTCTCATTGAATGTATTTTCGCCCAAGCTATATTTAAACAAAGATTAGCAAATTAAAGTGATTATTTTTCCGCTAGCCCTAACAACACTCTTGAACTGTAACATTATTGTATATATTTTACATTATTGTACAGCTTCAGACCTCTTTATAGTGTATTTCATTTCAGTAGCCTAGAGAAAATAGTCAGAGTACGTGTGTCTGTTGCTATGCAACAGAAAAATAGCATCGGAAACATCACGTTTGTTAGCCTAGCACCGGAAGTTGGTTGATGATTAGCAAGGAAATCAACATTCATTTGTGCGTTGTCTGAAAACATCCCAGGTCTCTTAGCAAAATATCACACCATCTCATTCGTTCACATCGCTCATCACGTCCACCTTAATTGTACGGTTGTGAAAGCTCGCATTGCCTCACACTGATCATTTGCTGCGTTTACTGTTTTTTTTCAACCATCGAGTTAAAACTGAAAAGTCAACTTACGGAGATGCATAGTCTAAATGTTATTTTTAGTGCGCAGTGATCTGCCACCCTCAGGTCAATGTAAACACGTCCTCAATAACCCCGTGACTTACTCTCAACCAATCAGAATGCTGGATTTCATCTACCCGTATTATAAAAATATGAAACGAAAGCTCTTCTCTTGAAAAAACTATTAAAACCCCACAATCATAACAGGCAAATTAAATTGTTTTTCTTTTCCAGTACAAATAAAATCTATAATAATAATCAATCTTTCGATCGATACAGCAATCACTAATCTATGTGTCCCTGTTAGAGTGAAGTGGTCCACCACTAAGGACTCAGCTGAGATTCGCTGTGCAAGTCCATGTTTGTATTAGATTTCCTTTAAAAAATAAAAGAAAAACACACTTTCATGATGATGCAGGTTACTAATAACTTCTGTTCTTTCAACTGCGCTGTTTGGAAGAGATTTAAAATGAAAATGTGAGGGATAAAAAAGCCTTAACTTGCGCAGCCCTATTTTCATTCGAATCTTTCCTTTTATTTAAGATGTTGCAGTTTTACTACACTGTGCATTAGTTTGGCCAAGAAAACCTTGCATTAAAATTTTGATATGACCACCCAGAATTTAATTAACTAACATCTTAAATCTGTCTTTCCTCCCCAGAATGAATTTGAATGATACTTATTGAATTACTCTGACTTGATTTCCACTTCCATTCTGCAGCTTACTTTACCTACTTCATTGGGCGACATAAATGTCTTTTACTTTTGCCCTCTCCGTCTTTTTCTCTTAACCCACAGAGAGGCGAGGAGAAGGAAAGGCGTCCATGTGATGGCGAGTGATGCTGACAAGGAGCGCTGCCTGTGAGCCTCTTCACAGGTTGCTCCACATCACCAGAGGATCACTTGTAGCCCGCAACACTTCTCTGCCAACCTCAAAGTGTGTGGGGAGAAAGAAAGTACGAGGGCCAGATATAAAGTAGCAACTTGAAAGTTCAGCAAATGTATTGGCCAGTGGTAAAATGTTGTGGATTTGTGGAGATTATTCTCAATCTATTCATCATATTCCCATGACTCTTATTTCTGTTGTGTCCCAAAATGAAAGCAATCATTTTTTTTAATTAAAAGGTGGACACTGGAATTATGATTAAATTGGCAAAACTATTGAATAATTTAAAAAAATGAAATTTCCTAAACACATGAGTAAACGTGCTACTGTGCTTCTCAGTGCATCGCCTATTTACGTTATCTAGTTTGAAAATGAGGGAGTGTTACTGTTACTAGTTCACATACAACATTAGAGCCTTTCTTTATTTTTCAGCTAGGGCTGAAATTGTTCATATAAATCAATATTCACCGTAGAATACGGAAACCTCTTTGGGTGCATCACTTTGTTTTAGCCAGTAAGCCATTCACGTACATACCACATTAACCTTAAACTTCACAGCATTTTAGTCTAAATCCTAAACTAAAAAACTAAAAGTAAGGTCTACAAAATATCCTCCCCACGGCCTTTGCATTGCCTCTCGACCCCCATAATTATGGCACTGCAAGAAAGCATACGCATCGGAACACATGACATTCCCATGGGTGCCCTGTTTGAACAGTCCCCCACCGTCCCTCCCACCCTCCAGCTCAGTACTTAGGGAGCATATGCTGGGTGCTGTGTCTCTCCGTCCTCTGAGGGCCTGTGGGAGCTAGGCCCCCGCCTGCCTGCCGCGTCTGCCTATTTATGACCAGAGCCAACAGGACAGGGCTGACGGATGGGCCCCCGAAGCTGGGGACAGGAAAGGGGAAGGGAGGGCGAAAGAGTGTGTGTGGGGGGGTTTGCACTCAGTCCTGGGCAATTAGAGGGAAGAAGTGTGTATGTGTGTGTCCGAGGGCAGACGTAGTGTGATTTGGACTTTCCTAATCCATTATCGCCGGGCTTCGCTCCAGGTGGCGACGTGTCGACGCGCTGAACGCCGAGCGTGTTGTGATGTGACAAGTCGGCCGCGCGCCGCGTTTTCTGCATCGGCTGCCTGTTGGACAGCGGACGCAGCTGATGTGCGGTAATTGCTGCCGTTTCAGTTAACTGTAACAGAGAGAGAGGAGGGGAGGGGAGACTCAGTTTAGTTGGACCACACTTTGTTGCTGATGCCCCCAAAACACGCGCGTTCCTTAAGGGGAGATTCAGCATCGAGAGGAACATTCCTGCTTTGATTTGGGCACTTTGAGAGCCCAAAACAAAGCCCAAACATATTAGTTTGTATCTATATATATAGATATATACACTAATAGGGGCCGACATCTCAATGTGAGAATGGACCAAAAAGTGTCATACTCTTTATATGTTAAATGCATAACGTGTGATGTAAAGTTAGTTTTTTAAAAACAGCAACAAACACAGTGAACACGTACACAAGGTCCTTCTTATCTCATCGTGTAGTCCCAACCGACTCTGCTGCCCACCGTTGCTTCCAGCTCAAATCAACTAAGATCTTTTGCTGATTTCACTATAGATTTGCAGTTCACAATTTAGCATTTTATGGGATGAGAGTCATAAGAGTCCTTGTCGATAGTTAACTGCATCCTGTGACTTTAGAGCTCTCAAGTCGACCAACGCAATGCCGCCTCAACCTGATGTTTCTCGCTTTGTTTCTGTTTGTACCGTTGCGCGATCTGTCGATTGTCCTCTTCCCTCTCCTACTGTTTAGTGTGAATTGTTGTGTCCGTTGGATATTGGGAGGAAGAAAGCAGAAAGGGACGGAGAACTTTCTTTCAATTCAATTCACTTCATTTTATTTTGTATAGCCCAAAATTGTAAATTACAAATCTGCTTCAAAAGGCTTTAAAGTCTGTACACATGTGACATCCTCCGTCCCAAAACTCCCGAAAAAGGGAAGAAACCTTAGGGAGAACGTCAGAGGAGGGATCCCTCTCCCGGGATGGACAGACTGCAATGGATGTCATGTGTATAGAATGAACAATGTAAAATATGTACAATACATTCAATTACTACAAATATTGTGAGTAGTAAGCCAAGTGTACGGCAGGACCACTGCAGGGACAACCATCAGATGGAACCTCCATCAGATAGAATCACCATCAGATGGAACCTCCATCAGGTAGAATCACCATCAGATGGAACCGCCATCAGATGGAACCTCCATCAGATGGAACCTCCATCAGATGGAACCTCCATCAGATATAATCACCATCAGATATAATCACCATCAGATAGAACCTCCATCAGATAGAACCTCCATCAGATAGATTCACCATCAGATAGAATCACCATCAGATGGAACCTCCATCAGATAGAATCACCATCAGATGGAACCTCCATCAGGTAGAATCACCATCAGATGGAACCGCCATCAGATGGAACCTCCATCAGATGGAACCTCCATCAGATAGAACCTCCATCAGATGGAACCTCCATCAGATAGAACCTCCATCAGATGGAACCTCCATCAGATAGAACCTCCATCAGATACAATCACCATCAGATGGAACCACCATCAGATAGAATCACCATCAGATAGAATCACCATCAGATAGAACCTCCATCAGATAAAATCACCATCAGATAGAACCTCCATCAGATAGAATCACCATCAGATAGAATCACCATTAGATAGAATCACCATCAGATGGAACCTCCATCAGGTAGAATCACCATCAGATGGAACCTCCATCAGATGGAACCTCCATCAGATAGAACCACCATCAGATAGAATCACCATCAGATAGAACCTCCATTAGATAGAATCACTATCAGATAGAACCTCCATCAGATAGAATCACCATCAGATGGAACCTCCATCAGATGGAACCTCCATCAGATGGAACCTCCATCAGATAGAACCTCCATCAGATAGAACCTCCATCAGATGGAACCTCCATCAGATAGAATCACCATCAGATAGAATCACCATCAGATAGAACCTCCATCAGATAAATCACCATCAGATAGAACCTCCATCAGATAAAATCACCATCAGATGGAACCTCCATCAGATAGAATCACCATCAGATGGAACCTCCATCAGATGGAACCTCCATCAGATAGAATCACCATCAGATAGGACCTCCATCCACAGAAGCTTCTGTGGGGAGCACAAAGACTTTTGGAAAGTGTAATGTTGGTATATGATGACAGTAATAGTAATATGATTAATATTTAAAATAATAATGACTACAATAGTTTATTTGTCCTGACAGAGAGAGGGATACCCAGCTGTCAGAATCTAGTGGACCACATGGAGCTTCTTTGCAGCAGCCTCTGCTCACCTCCAGGCCAGAGGTCCAGTGCCACCAGAGCTCAACCCTGTCCCCCACAACTACTAGCCCCTCGACCCCGGGCCATCACCCCTACCCTTCTCTCACTTTATGCGCCCCAGCCCCTACATTATTCACATGGAACTCTGTTTGAGAAACAGAGTTTTCAAGGTGGATGCTCTGTTCCTTCCCCGCCATGTTCCTGTGTCCATCGCTGGTTTCCATGGTGCAGCAGGTCCCCGCTTGAAAGCCACTACGGGTCTTCTAATGAGACAGCCAGCCATCGCCTTAAAATAAACAGCTTTTTGAGTCAAGCATACTCGCTTTCCTTGTTATTATAGGTGAATGGTTTCAAATATATACAGGAATCAATGTTAACAATGAGAAGAACAACACTGAATGTAATTTGTATTTTATTTCATTATTTATATCTAACATAATGTTGACTGAGGCAAAACATTGAGAAAAATATGTATGTATACTTTTACATTGCTTTTAATAGTTATGTAGATATTAAAGTTGTGCATTTTTACAATCATGTGAAGTGGGTGATGAGGTATGATGAGGTAAGTCTCAGTCTCAGAACAACAAATGACTTAACTCAACAAATGGGAATACGATTATTGTGTGAACAGAGGAGGTGTTTAGTTACAACGTTTTAACTGACCATTATAATCATTTTATTACCCCATTTATGTCATGTTTCTTATAAAAGTGCCATTTGGAAAACGTGCGTGCTTTTGTGTGTGTAAAGAAATTGTAGTGATTACATGTTCGTGTAATTAGTTCCATCATTTAGAGGAATAAGCTTGTGCGTTTCCCATTAGTAACAAAGTAGCCCTTTGTGGCCTATATCTGTCACAAGGAGGGTTGCTCTCTCATAAGTTAATACAAACATGGAATATATCCCTACCAGTGTCCACACTGCACCCTTTTAAACACACACTACTTGTAGCTGGGGACACACAATCCTGTGCCTGCCAACAAATAAATATTGGGACAAAACCAACATAAAAACAATGCTACATTCTACAATAATTTAAGAACAAATGGAAGGAGTAAAGCATACATTTGCATTTTAGTAAAAAGAACTACAAATATTCACACAAAGCCCCAAATAGTCACACAAATTATCAAGTGCAGATGCTCCCTTTATAAAACCTGGTTAGCACAAATTAGAAAATACAGAGAAATGCTTCCATACACTTACTACTGCCACAGAGCGTGTTCACCCTCCATCGGCAAAACGTGAATGACACACACACACACACACACACACGCACACACACACACACAAAGAAGCACAGCTCCCTCCACTTCCAGGCCTTCAGAAGGTGTTCTCTCTCTCTCTGCCTCATCAGACCCTGTAGCAGAGGGCAGGGAGTAGCTAATAATAGGTATTGACTGGTTCAACGTGGGATGAGCAAGGTTCAACCATTGGATCTCCAAATACGCCCGGGGGTCACTCGCGCAGCGAACACGTCTCTCTGGACCCGGCTGAAAGAGAAGGCATTTTAAACTTTCATGACTTCTCTGAAATCGCGGCTGTTTTCGCCTTTCAGGCCTTAACTCTTTGTACTCAAAGCGCATCGGCCCGATCGATATCCGAGAAGGAAAGCGAGAGGAGGGGATGAAATCCAGACGTCTTTATTTAAAACTGGTGTGCACAAAACCAAACACACACAGCCCTGGGTTTTTGCAATGTGCACACTTGAAAACACGTGTTGAACTGTGAAGCTTTGGCCTAGAAAGCACCGGACGCAAAGCAATGCAAGCAGCAGGAGCATTTAAAAACCAAAAGTAGATACAAATGAGGTGTTTAAAATAAAATTAATAAAACATATATCTGCTGATTCAAATGAATCACATAAGAATACTACGAGTCGCACATCAGTTAAGATTCTTACCATCAACTAATAACAAAAGAATATAGTGATGTTGCACAACAAATACAAAATGTATACATGCCACATTTACATCCTGCAACAGAGAAAAACAAAAACACCATAATCACCAAATATCATAACTCATACGCGAGAATTGAACAACGTAGCTGGTCAAAAGACTCGTAGCTTAGCGCTAATTTGAGCTAAGGACAGAAACGGCCTCTACTGAAAGACAAGCCGCAGGTTCAATAGATATGCAGCTCACTCCTCGTACCAGAACCAAAGAACATCAACATGAGGAGTCGTTTTTGACAAAAGATAGTTGTAAAATGTCCTGTACCGTAGCTGTCTTTGCTAGCGGCCAAACAACACTAAACACTAAACTCTCATCTATTAGAAGCTTTGGTTCCAGCTTCAAAGGTTACACGTCTGCCTATTGTTCAGCAAAACCAACCTTCCCCATCAAACTTCTTTGCTGATCCTAGTTGGCTGTCACTCTCAGGGAAATGACTCAATTGTTTAGGCTCTAACGTGTGGAGACAGCGAGTGAACCAACGTAAAAACTGTGAGATAAGTGTTGTGACTTGGACCGGCTGACTAACCCCCCCCTGTGTATCGACCCCTTTGGACGAGGACCCGATTGGTGAATGACCCGTGGACCGCGTGGACCCGACGACGGGGGAACGGTGAAGTGTGGCTAAACCTCCCTCATTGCCTTAAATAAAAAACTACCAACTGCCCTCCTGGTGCCGGCGTGTCTGATTGAGCGTGTGACATGGACACCCCCTCCCCTGGGCGTGCCACAATACTTATATTTAGACATCTGGGTAAAACCTCAATACTGTTTCCTTTATTACGATTATTCAAATTGACCTCATGGTTGCAGAGATATACTCTTTTATATTATGGGTTTTCAATTTTCGAGCAGGGGCCTAAAAATGTCTTCGTTCTAGACTAGTTTGTTAGGTACGTAACTGAAGTACTTAGCCAGTTCATTTAACCCAAATGACAGTCACCTACCTCAGACTACTAAAGCCTCATATTATCTTTGACAGAACTGTGTTCATGGATGCACCAGGGTTTTGCTCTCTCTTATTGTTGCAGTAGATTCATGCTCGGGCCACTGTGAATAGTTATGAACACAGCAAAACATTCACAATGCAGAGAAATGCTATATCAATGGGCTGGGGAGGGTCATGCAGTTTGGTCAAAAGCTACAAGACAGCTGCTGAATTGACCTCGTAGTGAAATAGTTAAAGTTAAAAGTCTGATCTAAGTAAAGCACTCGTCACCCCAAATGGCTCCTGTCATCAATACATCTCATTGAGCTAATAAAATTGTTGATACATGACTGTTTAATAATCATTTCAAGTTGGATACGGCGTTATATCAAGCCATTTTAAGTTTCAGTTCAATTACGAGGTTAACCTTAGTCTAATACAATTCATCATATTTTTATACATTCTTTTCAAGTCATAGATTAGTTCATCAATTAAAGCTGTAAATTTACCACAATTTGAAAGCCAATTATTCCACTAATTAAATGGAAATCCTCAAAAAGCCCCTTTATTTACGGCACTGAAGTAAACACACACTTTTACAAAATATGAAATGTGAATAAATATTTCATATATGTATATATATATTTACGTAAGTACACATACGTAGTGGCATGCAGTTCATATAGCAGTGATAGTGTAGAACAGATGTACACAGAGCAGCAGGCACACACACAGCTGAGACAGAATGTGAGCTAACTGGCAGAGCCCTCGTGGTCGACCTCGGGATGGACGTGCACAACAAAGAGGCCCGTTTTTATGCCCGATTTATTTTAGTTTCCTCATTCTACTAAATGGATGTCCAGTGAGCCGGCCCATGCTGGTCCTGGAACAAATTTTAGCTTGGAAAATTCTCAAACTTTAAGAATTTGACGAATAAACAAAGCTATTGAGGATACGAAAGTGTGTGTGTGTGTGTGTGATGCCTTCAGGTACAGGGACGTTTCACCTCAATGTGACTCCAGCTGCTACAGAAGAGGAAGCTAATACCCAAAGGGGTGTGTGTGTTTGTGTGTGTGAGAAAAGCATCGCAGCTGTGGCCCCTACAGATCAACGGTGTGGAGGTGAATGACACTCGCTCAGAGACAGAAATCTGGAAAAACACGGTAGTACTCACAAACCAACAATCTAACAGCTTTAATTGGAGCTGTGGTTTTGTCATGGCCTTTATGTTTATTGGTCACTCCATATCGTATAGCAAAGCTAATAGCTTACATTAGTATAATGCTGGGAAAATATCCATGCTGGTGATCTTTCCTTCTTGGATATCAAAGAATTTATTCTCCGTCTGGTTTGGTTCCTTTGTGTACTTTCCTACAAGCTCTTAAAGACCAATGTAGAACTTGTTGTTAAGCAGAGGGGCAGGGGATCTGCTGTTGGAGCGGGGCAGAAGTTGTGAATACCATCTGAAAGCTAAAGAGTAGTTTTACATTCAGCGGATCAACACAATACAACACATTGTATTACTGAAACGGAAATGAAAAATGAACAAGGGATTTATTGAAACCCTTGAAACTGGAAACGTTCTGCAAACTTTACCATGGAACCATATCATGTGTGGTTCTCTTGCTAAGTTGTTATGAGGATTCTTTTGTGTCGATAACATTTGTCACTCAGATATAGAGATAAATCCCCCCCCAAACAGTAACCTCTTGAGTTTTGATGAACATCCCTCCAAAACACAACATTAAATACCAAGATGTTGAGAAACACCGCAGAAAATGCCACATGCCAGGACTCTGTACGAAATACTTTGACTTTTCTGCAAAGAGTAACACTTTTCAGGGGTTACATGGAGATCACCTCTGTTCAGAAACCCTCTTATTTTAATATACCATGGAAATCAATTCATTATCACGACTCCTTAGGGCTCTTGTTTGTAGTTGTAAGGTTTCACGAGATCATCCCAGAGGATGTTGTGTTATACATAGGGTCAAGTTTTTAATAAATGATCTCCATGACATCCGTTTGTAATTTGTAATTTGCAATTTTGGGCTACACAAAATAAAATGAATTGAATTGAAACCAAGTGAAATGGCTACTTTAGGGACTTGCAACATTACACATTCTCAGGCTGTTGAGAAAACCCAAGAAGGCAGAAACCATCATTAGAATAGGCGAAATCACACATTTATACTTAATGCGACCACATAGGGTTAGCATTATGTGGGCGTATTTGTTAAGGGGGGGCTTGTTGGAACAAATAGAAACCATTTTCTTTCTGATATCTTGAAGTCAGATATTGAAGTAATCCTCCAAAAAAATACCATGCCAGTTGTGACTGATTTGGAGAGAGATTCAAAAACAAACATGTCAAAGTAAAAAAGACAGAATGTAAGAAAATCAAACTGGGTGGTCACTGAGTGCTGTGAAGAAGGGGTGTCATGTGTCATGTGATGGCGGCGGTCGGCTTCGCCATGTGTGTTTGGCATTAGTGTGCGGGGGCCCGACTGTACATTAGACCCTGCTTGTCTTGGATCCAGTCCATCCAGATACACCACTATTGCCCTCAGCCAGTCCCGCCGTGAACCCAGGCACAAGTTAGAGGAGGAGAATCAAATATGCACCAGACATTGAAGAAGAATCCGTATCTTGATAATCTCAAAAGAGAAAGAGCATTGGCAGGATGGTTTAAATAAGTTGGTTTCTGTATCTCTCTGTCTGTGGAGAGTCTGAGAGTGTGGGTATAACGCAGGGATAAGTCCATTATTCTGGCCATTTCTTAAAAGCCGTATACTTGATTAAAAAAGATAAGAACCAACGAATAAACCCTGTGTCAAGAAAATAAGTAGCTGGCAGTACTAGTTAAAAAAGTTGCTAAATATAGCGAGAGAGTTGAACCCGGCAGGGCCCCTTCTTTAGAAATATCCTCATGGATGTAAACATATATATGTAATCCCAATTATTGCTTGATTTTTAACACACCTGACGTCAGATTCTGCAATCCTCAAGGTTGATTTGGGGTTTTGATTACACCCTCTGTTTTCTGTTCTCTTCTCCCACTGCCCTGCTAACCGCTAACCGCTAACCCACTCCACACACGTCCTCTCTCGCTCCCGCTTTCTGCCCCGAACAAGACGTGGTGCAGTCCCTTGAACTGTTGACAATAAGTTGATGGGCTGAAGCCTCCAGTAAACATCTCTGGTGCCACCTCCACCCAGATGGAGCTACTTAGAAAAGGCGCACACACACACACACACACACACACACGCACACACACTTTCCAGGCCTGAGTTTCATTAGTCAGTGTTTATGTCTGCGTTCATGTGGCCTGGCAGAGAAACCTCTCCCTTTCACTGCCCTCTCTGGTTGCCTCTGTGGGGTTTTACCGTGAGCAGAGAGCACACACACACACAGACAGAAAGTGACCACAGTCATCGTTCCTGTGTCGTGTGTGTGTGTGTGTGTGTGTGTGTGTGTGTGTGTGTGAGGGAACCCAGTCACCTTTGATGTGAAAACACACAGTACATGCTGTTCTCGTCTCTGATCCCACCGTGTGACATGAACGGCCATCCGCCCCGGGGCAGATGGCACCAGGATCTGTGTGTGTGTGTGCGTGTCAGTGTGTGTGCGTGTGTAGATCTCAATAAAGCTGGAAAAACGTTGACCTGCAGGTTGCTGGCCCCAGACAGGCTTAATTTTTTAACAATTAATCTCCCTCAGCCAGGAGAGTCAGATGAGTCTAAAAACTATTTTACTCACACTCTCACACCCACACACACACACACACACACAGTGGTTGATGATGACAGGCATCAAACCGCTCTGTCAGTGTGCGTGTGGGTATGTGCGTGTTAATCTGAGATGTGAATATGAGGAGATTAGATGGAACCAGGGATTAAAATCTGGCCTTTACCTCAGAGGATCTGTTCCAGCAGGGACAGCTTGATGGACACACAGCGACACACACACACACACACACACACACACAAACAGCCACCCGCACAAGGTGAAAAAAAAATGTTTTGGACGGGCACAAACAAGGAAGCTTTTTCCCGACAGAAATGGAAGAATTGAAGGCAGATGGAAGTGAAGGAATGACGCAAAGAGAAAAAGAGCTCGGTGGCGCAGGAGTTTGGTAAAGCCCCCCCCACACACACACACACCTTCATTGCCAATCCTCCCAACTGAAGCCCCTGCTCATCCCACTGACAACCTCCCTGTACGCAGCTACTACTCATGCCCTCACTTTATTTCACAGACAGGCGAGTTATAAATATTCCAGAGACACAACCACTCTTTGCTGTCACAAATCACGAGCAAAAGTGTTCCTGTCGGCACTTTGATCTTTGCTGGACTGCAGGGTTCATAAAAGTAGAGCTCCTCCTCTGAAGATATTAGTGTAATCTATTATGCATAATGTCTAAATGGTTTTGTTTAAAGTTGACAGCAATGTTTGTTTTGTGCTTCTGGCTGTGATGAAAGAACAGAGAAAGAAAGGAATGGAAATTCAAGATTATTTGATTGGCATAGTGAAAGAATTCATTGAACATCAGAGAGTTGGAGACTTACAGAGCAGATCTCTGTTGTAGAAGAAAATAAAGGTGATTCATTACAATTGGATTTAAAATATCAGTAGTTACAAGATGCCGTTATTTTTTATTATTTTTTAAAGAGCTTTACTTGACTAAACGTTCTGCTACTTCATATTTTTACTTTACTTCAACTTTTAATTGTCTCTTCTATACAATTATTTTTTTTATTTCATGTCATATTGTGGGCATAATGTGTATTTGTAAGTAATAAGTAATATTACACTTGTGGTTAATTTATGGGCATATTTAATCATTCATTCATCATCTACCATGATTCATTTTTCATTTGAGGAGCTTCAACCATCAATAGAATAGTTCTTGAAGGCAGTATTTTAATATTTTTCACACTGGTATTGCGACATTGACTCAAGTGAAGGGTCTAAGTACCATGGTGCAAGGTGACAACTTATCTTCATGTCACAGTAACATCTTTAAATCAAACAACATGCTGGCATTTGTTTTGCTGTAGATAACTGTAAACTGAAAACCACTTTGAATAATACATTCTCACATAGATAATGTTAAATAGAGATGAAAATGAAAATACACGCAAATAAAATATGAATGAATACAGTACTATATTGTACATCTATTTGAAAAAAATATAAAATTCCTAAAAGAATATACAGTTTTTACCTCAAAAGGTTATGGAGTGTGAGTTTTAGATATTTGGAATCCTGCAATACACAAATGTATGTTTGCACTTTATTTGTGTTTAGTGTGGTACTTGTGTGTGTGTGTGTGCGTGTGTGTGTATGTGTCCACTCAGTGTCGTTCTGGCCAACATGAGGAGACAGGGAGCATGTTGGAGCTGACAAGGCCTGTAGGGTCAACATCAAGCCAAATCAACTGCACTGGGGATCAACCACTGCTCCGGCTCTGTCAAATTAGGGCACCGCGCCAACACACACACACACACACACACACGGACACATGGACATGCACACAAACAGCTGTCAGGCACACACACACACACACACACACACTCGTGACTGCCCACTGCCCCGGAAACATCAGAGCACATCTCTGCCCTGAGGTGAGAATTGCAGTTTGTGTGTGTGTGTGGGAGGAAGAGAAGGGGGGGGGGGGCTGTCACAGGGTCTATGTGGTGATTGCTGGAACATACTGAGCAGCATGAGATTTGTGTTGGTTTGTGCATGTGTATGTAAGTGGGGATGTTTAGTGATTCATTCCTCTACTACTTGTGTCTTTTCAGTAAGCTTAGTGTGTGTGTGTGTGTGTGTGGGGGGGGGGGGGGGGGTCTGTCTATGCAAGACAATGAAGAGAGAGCCTCAGCTGGATGTGCACGTGTGTGCCTCGGTGTTGGTCCGCATGTATCAAAATACTGTCCAGGTGTGTCTTTGGCACATGTGCTTATAGCCATGTCTTGGTGTTTTTTAGTGTGTTTACATATCTTTACAAATGTGTGTGTGTGTGTCATGCCCCTGGGGTGTCATCAGCGGGGCAGTTAATGGGCATCTGTGCGTGGTCCAGTGGAAGCAAGCCGGCTAACTGGGCTAACTGGGCCACCTCTGCCAGCTGTGACGCCCGCTCTGCTCTTCGTTGGCGTCATTGTTATTTTACGCTACGCCCCAACTGGCCACCCTCATCATCACCATCATCATCATCATCACTCCAACCCACTCACCCAAATCTACTAGCAGGCTTTTGAGGTCTGACTGACCAAAGAGATGAGGGAGATTTGGGACATATTGGCAGCATATTGGATGGCAACAAAACAGAATTGGACTTGTTGTCCTTCTGTCCGTCGGTCCGTCCAACACTCGAGTCCCTTCTACACAGCTGGCTAACAACATCGCTGTGGGGGGGCTTTCTTTGGCAATTTGTTCTTTTATTTCAACCAGGACGCTTTCTTTTTCTCTTCTTCAGTAGTCCCAGTCTGGTCTCTACATTTTCCTAAAAACCTAATCCTAATCCAAATGAGTAGTGGTCCCCGAACTCTTTCTGTCAGGGCCCCTTTGAGGATAAAGGAACATTGTTAGATAAAATAAATGGGTTGCAGTTTAAATTATTTTCATTATAATATAGAAACTTGTGTTAATAGATACTCTCCCACTCTCTCTCTTTCTCTCAGGCTGGTGACAGCCAGGTCACAGTGGCTGCTTGAGTTGTTCAGTGTGAAGCTGCAGGTCAGTCTGTCTCCAGAGGTGCTCCTTCTGTCCACCGAGGTGTTCATAACTCACCCGTTACAGTCACAACGGGCACGACAACAGATGTGGCTTCATCCGCCTTGTTTCCCACAGTCAATTGACTAAGACGTTCTAACAATATAGATCAGGAAATCCTACCAAAGTCAATGGAATGATGAATTTAAAATGAATCCAATAGGTCTGAATGTATTAGTTCCACATGCCCTGGTGGAAGTGCAAAATTCACTGAAAAGCCACATTTGACTGACAATTATTAATATTAGATCACTGAGTGACATCACAGTATCAATACAAAGCAGTATCTAAAATAGACACACATAAGCACACTGTAGTGGACTTAGAGGGTTAGGGTTGCAGACATATACTCTTTTAAAAATAGTTATGCAAATTCTGAGCAGAGGCCTAAAAAATGGGTGGGGTTTAAGAGGTTAGGGTTAGTGCCTCTGGACTGGATGACAGGCATGATGCACTGATTTGCAGAAGGATCGGCTACATAACAGGCTGGTTATGACATTTGGGCATTTGACATTTTGACCCTGGGGCGAATCAAATATTGAACCACGTCAGAAAAAACACATTGTTTCAATGCATATTTGTTTTGTTATTTTAATGCATAATGTCCAGGGAAGAAATTAGATATATTCTCTCAACACAATAATATATATAATTTACATTTAATCCTTTTTATATGATTGATGTTTGATTTATCATCCATCATTATCCACTTTAACAACTTCTGACTACGGTACTCTAAGTGTATACACTATGGTATTACTTTAAAATATTTTTTTGTTTTTGTAAAAGTTGAATCAAATGCTTTGGTATCAGTGAAGGTTACATTTCCAGCCGTCTCTCAAAAGTGAAGTATTAAAATAAGGTAAATAAATATAAAATATCTGCCTCCAACCAAACAGAAGAGTGGAGTTGTAATCTAATTTATTGCTGAAAGTGACCTCTGAAAAACATTGATCTTTGATTATTCATTAATTTGAAAAATATATTAACAAAAAATATCTTTACAATCTTTTGGGACTGTTTGTCACTGCAGATTTGAATACGATTAGCAGAGTTAGTGTAGAGTCCCTGTGTGTTTGTGTGTTTATGTGTGCCACTGCGTGTAGAGTGGTGTGGCAGCCAGGGCCTCATGACAGATCAGGGCATTCAGGCCAGTGACATTCCTCCAGAGTCACAGATGCATCATGGGCCAGCGGTGTGAAAAATGCCGGTCGGCCTGATCCACTCAGCCGCAGATGAATGGAGCGCTCGGTGCACTCACCCAGAGATGAATGGAGCGATCTGTCTTGTCAGCGGAGGTCGACCGAGAGGTTACAGTATCCAGCGTATACCTGTATGTGTTTGTGTGTGTGTGCTGAGTCCAGAGACTAGCAACAGTACACCACACAGACACACACACAAATTGAGAAACAAAGACAAGCTCAGATGATAACAAATAATGTATGCACTTCTACAGTCACCCCATGATGTTCCTCTTATCACAGTGTATTCATATCTATGTGTAGGTCATGCTAGAGGTGTGTGACTGCAGAACCTACAAAACTGTATTCAAGGATAGTGAATGTGTGAAGTCAAGAAAAGGTTGCAAAAGCATTAAAGACATTTTAGATAGATCAATAAACTTGTGCAAAATTTGCACATTGTACTCCATAGGATCTTCTGGTTTTCGTCCATCAAAAAGAGACGAGGCCATGAGGTTTTGTGATGGAACTTCTAGATTCACAGCCATGTGGTTTATTTTTGGTTGGTACCTCACAGGCTTACATAGCTTCAGCAGACCATTCCTGTTTTGAGTTCTTTCTCCAGCCAAATTAAACCTAATGATAGTGTCCTCCATTTCTGAACTCTCCGGCTGTTGATGTCAGCACTGTCACAGTTGGTGCTTTGACACAGTGGTGCAAGCTGTGGTAGATGCTGCTGCGTTACTACTGTACCTGTACGCTGAGTGTGAGGGGCCGTTTCTGCTTACCTAAGCAGCCTGTGGCCCAATTGGTTGTAATGCTAGAGGAAAAGAACTCATGTGAGCGGACTTAGCATCTCCATAATAAGAGGTAAGATTGTCCTTTAAAATCAAATTTCTAACAGTAAGCTCTCATTTGAATTTAAATTTATTTTTTCTTAGATTACCATCATTATGAGCACTTTTGAGGTTGTAAAAATAAAATGCAGGCACTACATTGGTGCCCCTACGTTTTTTTTACACGCACTTACACTCACACACTTTAACACGCCCACCCCCCTTACCAAACTCACACACATACAGCAGCCCATCTCCTCAGCCATCAGCACGGGGCTCCGGCACCCCGAGCAGTGGCTCTGACACGTCTATATGTTTTTCAACCTGACCTTTTGCCGTCCTTTCTGCCACAGCCCGTAAACCATAAACTGATATATGAAGGCAATTTTTAGGGGTGCCACTTGTATCTGAGTGATTGCGTACGCTTTACATTCGGGGCGCCTGCCACCTTGCCACCTCCCTCCCCCTCCAGATCTCTCTATTTGGATAGCTGGTGATGTGGAGTAGTAGACTATAGAAAGGGAGGCGTGTTACGGAGAGGATAAAAGGATGGGTGGATGTGATGGCGAAAGCATCTACTAAAGGGCAAGGAGTCGGCTGTGTGAGAGGCTTTTTAGTCGGCCAGGCAGAACTCAAGAATCTTTCCAACGCAATGTTGGAAGGTATATTTGCATTGTCCTTAATATAGATGTTGGTTGGTATAGATGGGCGTCTAGTGTTGCATGTGTATGGGTTCAATACATTTTTTTGTATATTATGATAAAACACCTTTTTTAAACACACATCGTTATTCGAATAGTAGGTACCATCAGAATCCATTTGAAATGCACATTCACATACTTACACCAATGCAAAGCATTCGGGAGCAATTTAGTGTTCAGTATTTTGAACACTTTGATGCGTACAGGAGTCAGGTATCGAAACACTGCTCTTCACGTTAGTTATTGTCTTGGTCTGCACTCTGAGCGACATTGTTTCTTCACTTTCAGTGAGATTTTATCGGTTAGGATGAACAGAGCCAGGCAACTAATGTTTTTCACACTAAATAAAGGTAATAGCTTTTCTACTTTACAATAAACTAAAGTTAACAACAAAAAGTAAAATAGTATAACGGAAAGTTTGAAACTGCACCAATATGAACGGGTAAAACATATCTCAAACGCCACTCGGAAGTCACAAAAGTTAACGTGGAATCGGTGTGTACATACGCTAAAGCAATGTCGACACCGTAGTTTTCTCTGGCCCCCTCCCAAACTTGATCAGTGACGACATGTATAGCCGCATGTCGTTATTCCGCCGCTGGTTTTCGAGGTGGTGCCCAGTAAATAATGTGGGCTTCGTTGATCACTGGAAGACGTTTTGGGGAGTGCCTGGTCTGATTAGGAGGGACGACATCCATCCAACTTTGGATGGCGCTCAACTCATTTCTAAGAACCTGACCCAGTTTCTTAATGGACTTAATCCATGACCCAGAGTTCAGACCAGGAAGCAGAGTCACAGTCTTACACACTTCTCTGCGCTTCCATCGGAGCAGTCACTCACTCACAGCATAATTAACCCTATAGAAACTGTTTCTGCCCTACGGACACCGTTATTTAAATCAAAGGTAAACAACCGAGTTTTTTACCTGTGTGATTTGCAAATTGGAGTGTAAATAAACCAACTCATTGTTTTAACCACACCGTCGACTTGGTTCTTGTGTATGGTATTGTGATAGAACTGTTGCGGTTTGGGTTTTCTTCCTGTTTTATTTTGTAGTTTCATGTCTCTTGTTCCTGCGGTTAGCTTCACTTCCTGCCTTGTCCTGTGATTGTCTGCCGTGTCTGATTGTTTCCACCTGTGTCCGATCACCTGCACCTTCCTTGTGTATTTAAGCCCTGTGTGCCTGGTGTCCCCTGTCGCGTCATTGCATATTGTTGCATGTGGTGCACGTTTCGGTTCCTGTCGGCGGTTGCGCCACCGTTCTGTGTAATAAAAGAAGACTTCTCCTGAAAACTCTGTGTATGAGTCCTCCCGTCCGGTTACTGCACCAGCCGAACGTGACAGGGACATTTAACAATATTTCCACAGAACCCTCTCCTGTCGGACTATTGTCTGATAACCTTTGAATTTCTACTACCGGAATCTTCTCTTCCTGCCAAGGGTTTCTACATTCGATGTTTATCGGATACCGCTGTAGCCTCATTTAAAGAAGCCATTCCCTCTGCTTTAAGTTCAGTGTCCTGTCAAGATATCAAAAGACTCCCGTGAAAACTTCAGTCCGTCCCAGATTGATCATCTTGTCTATATTGATACAGGCTCTTTGAGAATGGTGGTGGACGCTATTGCTCTTCTGGAAAGAAAAATGGCAAAAAGAAGGAAGTTCACCCTTTGGTATAACCCTCAAACCCGGAACTTAAAGCGAACTGTACGGAAACTTGAACGGTTATGGCGTTTCACCAAACCAGAAGGATCTAGGCTAGTTTGGCAAGAGAGCGTTAAAACATAAAAGAAGGCTCTCCGTAACGCAAGATATCTTATTACTCATCATTAGTAGAGAAAAATAAAAACAACTCCCGGTTTCTCTTCACAGAGTCACAGCGCTCTCAATCCGTGTATTCCTGTGGACCACAGTAGTAACGACTTCAATGATAGGATTCTGACTTCAACCAATGCCAACCTGTCCTTGAATGTAGGAACCTTGGATGCAGCATTGGGCCTTGATGCTTGGATGGTTTCTCTTCCATTAACCTTCCATCAAAAACGGAAGTTATCATGATAGGCCCAGAGCGCCTTCGAAATCAGCTAACGTGATACAGTTTTTTCTGTATCCAGCAGCGCCGTCAAGAATCTTGGAGTTCTCTTCGACCAGGATATGTCCTTTAACTCTCATATAAAGAAGACTTCAAGGACTACCTATTTTCTTCTACGAAATGTTTAAAAATCAGGAACTTCCCGCCTCAAAGTGATGCAGAAAAACTAGTTCATGTATTTGTTACTTCTAGTCTGGATTACTGTAATTCTTTCATCAGGCTGCTCTTGACTCCTCCAGTTGATTCAGAATGCTGCAGCACGTGTATTAACAAGAACTAAGAAAAGGGATCATATAACTCCTGTATTAACTTCTCTGCACTGGCTCCCTGTTAAATCAAGAATAGAATATAAGGTACTTCTCACCTACATGGCACTTGCCGGTGAAGCACCGTCTTATCTTAAAGAGCTTGTTAAACCGTATTGCCCTACAAGGCAGCTATGCTCCATAGATGCTGGTTACTTGTGGTTCCTAGAGTTTTAAAAAGTACGATGGGGGCCAGAGCCTTTAGTTATCAAGCTCCTTTTGTGGAACCAGCATCCACTTTCAGTCCAGGGATGAGACTCAGTCAGCTCATTTAAGATAAAGCTTAAAACGTTCCTCTTTTGTACCTCTTATAGTTAGGCCTGGCTCAGGTTAGCCTCGACCAGCCCTTAGTTAAGCTGCTATAGGCCTAGACTGCCGGGGGACTTCTTAGGACACACCGAGCGCCTCTCTCACTCTTGCTCTCTCCTTCTACAATAATCGTAACGTTTTATTAATGAACATCACTAATTCAGCTTTGTCCCTAGAGTTCTTTTTTCTTGCCTCCGTCTCCGTAGATCGTGGCTCCATCTGGACTCTGGTTCTGACTCCTGCCTGGCCCATGGGCACCTACTGCTTCTAACACCATTGCTATTCCCTTTTCTATGACTGTAAACATTAATGCGCTTCACTAACTTTGTTTCTTCCACGGAGAATTTGTACGTTCTCGCCTCACAGGTTTCCATGGATTATGGTTCAATCTGGACCCTGTTGCTTCCTTCTGCCGTGGTCCTGCTGATAACTGCTACTGCTACTGCTATCATTATCATTATTACTATTTTAAATATTAATCATATTACCAAACATTAACCAACATTACCCTTTCCTAAATGCTGTGTTCTTACCTTTCCTACATAAGCTTCTGTAGATGGAGGTTCTATCTGATGGTGGTTGCCCCTGCAGTGGTCCTGCCATACACCTGGCTTACTATTCGCAATTATTTGAATCATTTCTATTATAGGAATTGAATGTATTGTACATCCTTAACAATGTTCATTCTTTACACATGACATCCATTGCAGTCTAAGGTTTCTTCCTTTTTCCCCTAGAAGGGTTTTTTATTTTTAGGGAAGTTTTTCCTGTGCCGATGTGAGGGTTTCGGGACAGAGGATGTCCCATGTCTACAGACTGTAAAACCCTCTGAGGCAAATTTGTAATTTGCGATTTTGGGCTATACAAAATAAAATTAATTGAATTGAAAGTTGATGATTATAATAAGTGGACGCCCAGCAGCTATCAGTGCTAACAGCGCTAGAAAATATGTAAAATACAACCGTTTGCTAAGCGAAACACAGCGGGACTCTCTGAGCAGCTGCTCGCTCCGCTCAGCTGGGCAGCGTGGCGGGCACCAGGCTGACTTGCGTCCGACGAAGCAAAGCCATACGAAAAGCCAGAATGAAAGGCTCCCACCTCTCGCCCCGTCAGCCGTAGCGTCCAGCGGACACCACCAATGTCTAAACCATGGTTACGCCCTTGGCTGAAGTGCCGACAGAGATTCACAGTGTATGTAAGTGTTAAACTTTCGTCAAATTGCCATTAGCTTGGGACTATGTTGTCATCTTTAGCCACTGTGAGAGCAGGGCCGAATGCCGGCAATCAGCTAGCCAGTGGGGCTTGCCCACATGGTTTGATAAGCATTAGTTCATGTTCCAGTAACGGACTGAGGCTTTAGCTTGTTAGCTTTGTAATGTATGTAAGTGGAATTTAGGCCCTTTATCACAGCAAAAGTGTTGGCTTATTAGCTTAACCCTTTTTTACACAGACAAGTGGGTGAGGGGGGCATTAGCCTGTGTTACAGTAATTGAGAGCCTTTGTTAGCTTGTTAGCATGCAAAATAGGTCAGGGTCTGTGAGTGGCAATGCAGCCTGTTTAGGAGCACTGGAACGAGCTGTCTCAATGCTAGCTAGTTACCATAATCTCAAAAAGGATTTTCGTGTGTGGGGGGGGGGTGATTATGCATGTCTTTCCTCCAACACTTTTCAATTACAGATGTTCATTGTCAGGTTATAAATGGCTGGGTCAGCTGGCTGGAGTTCTGCCTTTGAACACGATGCTGACGTCCCTACAAAGATATCATTACAGGCTTGGCCCAGCGAGAGACACTATCACCCCTGAGGTAACAACTCAATAATGTGCCAAGGATGAAAAAATGACTATCTATAACCAAAATATTCCCCTAGAAGAAGAAATTTAAAAAAACTTCAATCTAATCCCTTTCTTTATTTCTTCTGCACTGCTCTGCGCCCTTACATAATCCCCCATTTTCTTATCGTTCTTTTTGAGACAAACACGTTGAAGCAACTTTGAAGAAACATTTCTCATTTTCTCTTGATCTAAATTTTCAGTGACATCGCCGCCCTTACCTGCGCCCCAAGACTTTGTCTTTGACGGGTTTAGGTGGAATACAAACATAATGTACATACATACTGTGTCTTGCTAATTATAATGGGAGATTTAATGAATGGAGAAAAAAATAATCGAAAATAAAACTTTTCAATGGGATTTCAGTTGTATTATAAAATTATAAATTTGTTTTTAGTCGTGGTTTGATTTTTGTTACTTGTTGTTTTGTGTTCTTCGATTTTCTTCCCCTCTTTTTGCTTTCCCTCTTCCTGGCAATAGGAGACGGCGGAGGGCGAAGTTGGTTGACTGCGGAGAACGAGATACACCTGTTTCCCATCGCACCTAATAACGTGTGCCATAAAGACAGGCTCTGCTCGTCACTCCAGTGCCAGAGTATCCCCGTTCGTACCCGCTGCTACTTGTGGCTCCCGGCTTTCCCCCCGTGCTCGACTCGACTCAACTCCAGCCCAGCCACCTCAACCTTCGTCGTCTCCTCCGTTCCAGCGCCTTGTGTTTTTTGTGTGTGCCCTGCTGTGGTGATAACCGTATTTTCGCGACTATAAGGCGCACTGGACTATAAGACGCACCTTCAATGAATCGCCGATTTTAGAACTATTTTCCTATATAGGGCGCACCGGATTATAAGGCGCATAGAGTAGATGATACTGCAGTAAAACGTTTGACTGGGGTTGCGTTATGCATCCACTAGATCGGGCTGTGCAAAATCAAACGTTATTAAGCCTTCACTCCCATGGTAACGTTGTTCAAACGTTAATGTGGATATTAACAATATCTCTGAACCTCCAACTTTCGTTCTTGATTAATAAAAACATTCTTGGCAAATGCTTTCGTGCATCTTGCACCGAAAGGCAGCGCTGGAACAGACGGTGGCGCCTCGCGGCGGACCGTCAGCTCGATCCTGAGATCCAACTACGAGCTTTAATATACGCTTTTGGAGCTGGAATTACTGCGGCTGCTAGCACCAGACTTTCCCTCCAATGGATCCTCGTTAACCAGTATATATATGGCGCTCCGGATTATAAGGCGCACTTTTGTTTTATGAGAAAAAAAAGGATTTTAAGTGCGCCTTATAGTCGCGGAAATACGGTAAACTCTTTTGAAGACCATCCTGGCCTCCTGTCTCTGCATTTCGGGGTCCACCAAGCACCGTGATAGTTTTCATTTGCCTTTCATTTGTATTGTGCTCTTGTTATTATTATAGTTATATGCTTTTCAAATATTCTAGAGCTTAACTTCCCTTGGAAGGTTTCCGAAAATGTAATGCTACTTTGCAACCCTACCTGAGCCTGAGCGGTCGTTTGTTGTTGGACTTCTGTGGTAGTCACGGAGGGTCCATAATGAACACAAAGTTTGAACATAAGGATGTTCTTTCAGTTTACTTGGTACCACGGCACTCTGGGGCGAGGATCAATAATTTATTTTTGTGGTAGTGTTGTCTGATCTGAGGTTGCATGATTGGGTCACTAGGGTAAAGAGAGGAGCAGAGCTATCAACTGATCAGCATCTGGTGATGAGTTGGGTCAGCGAATGGGGGAAGACTCAGATTAGACCTAGTAAACCAAAACACGTAGTGCGGGGAACTGTAAATGTCTGGAGGAGGCCCGGATCGTTGTCAATTTGCCTGGTGGATGTCACTGTAGTCAAACAACTCTGCAGTGGCAAAGCCCCGGGGATTGTGAGAACTGTCTGGAGATCTGAAGGCAATGGCTGTTTGCGGCATGTCTGGAGTGACATCCCTTTGTAAGATTGTTGGACCTGAGTGCCAATTACAGGGATATCACACTTCTCAGCCTGGTAAACTATACTCTAAGGTCAATAGGTTAAACGGGGATTGAACAGGAACAATGCCAATTTTGTCGTGGTTGTGGAACAACACACCACCTCTTGACTCATGTAAGGATGGTGGAGTGGGCCTGGGAGTATACACATCTAGTCTACAAATGTTTGTTGAATCGGAGACGCCGTATGGCAAAGTCCCTTCGAGAGAAATTGTGCTGCAGAGGTATGGAGTGAGATGTTACCTTCTGGGGGCCAACCAATCTCTCTATGCCCAAAGCAAAAGCTATGTTCGGTTTGGCCTTCGCCAAATAATACTCTTGAGGTGCTATGTCACCAATCCCGTTTGGGCCATTCTTGCCCATATTCATTGAGGCATAGTCAGGGAAGGAGGGTTTACATTTTGGGAATGATCTGGTCTTGATGGTGATGATCTTTGATCCGTGACTTCCAACTCTTAGTGGAGCAGTTCCCACTCAAGTATGAAGCAGTCAGGAATAG
Organism: Pungitius pungitius; assembly: GCF_949316345.1. Classification (NCBI taxonomy): domain Eukaryota; kingdom Metazoa; phylum Chordata; class Actinopteri; order Perciformes; family Gasterosteidae; genus Pungitius; species Pungitius pungitius. Next base: position 17,641,303 of record NC_084912.1, read on the forward strand.
GATGAGCCCCTTTTAATCTGACATCATAATTTTCAGCAGGAAAACCGATGGCTACTACGGCTGTTCTGACCACAGGGGGAGGAGTTCTAGTACCTTGTGGGCTTGTTCACAAGTGAGGGGTAGATGGAGTTTGAGGTTGGCTGGAAAATCAAAGTACCGGGGGTAATATTACACTGTAACTCACCATTGTGGCAAAAAGAGAGCTGAGCCGAATGGCAAAGATTTTGATCTATTGATCAATCTTCTTCCCTACCCTAACCCATAGTCATGAACGATGGGTCATGAGCAAAAGAAATAGGTCCAAAATGGGTTTCCTTAAGAGAATGGCTGCCGTCTCCCTTAGAGATAAGGCTAGAAGCTCTCTAGCCATCTCTGAGGAGCTCAAAGTAGAGCTGCTGTAGGCCGCAGCTGTCGGAGATTGGTCAATGTCACGTGGATCTTAGCCTTTAGAAGCTCTGGTTGTACCTATGAAGACTATCTTTATTGACTGTTCGTCTGTATACATGTCTGCCTATGCACCATTTGAATTGTTCAATTGTTGTTTTTCAGAGGAAGCAGAACGTGTGCGACAGTATTAAATACAGGTGTGCGCATACACACTAGCTATTGCCTTCTGACTCTAACTAATCATTATCATCATCATCATTGATATCCTCAGTATTGTCGCCATCATCCACCCCTATGATGCCACCATGCTGGCAGCAGATGAGGGGCTATAAAACAGATTGCATGTACGAGTCACTATTTAGACATAGATATGAACATATTCAGTATACAACCCTGAGAGGGAGACTCTCAAAAATAATACTCTTACCAGATGTGAAATGGTTAAATCAAGGAGGGCGTGAGGGGACGAAAGAGCAGGTTTTGCAGTGTGTGTGTGTATTTCGGGGGGTGGGGGGTTGTTGGGGAATAATTGCCTGGAGACGGTGCAGAAATAAGCCTTAATGGTCAGTAATCCAAGCCTGGAGAGGGCCTCTCCACAGAGCTCCACTGAATGCCGGTAATGGGGTTCCAGCTCTGTCACTTACATATGCATAGATCTTTCTCCATTAAAGCCGGTTTGAATGACAAATATGGGAGCATGTAAAAAAAAAAAGAAACGGAGAAAAAAAGAGAGAGCGGGGAGAAGATTTTGTCTTGGCTTGCAGTAATTTGGCAGTCGCTCAAGCCCCTATCGATCTCATCAGCCCATTGTTAGCCTGATGCCGCCTGGGTGGAGAAGAGGGCCAGGAGGTGATGCTTAACGTGGGTTTGATGATGATCTGGACCGGACTTTTTTTTCTGTGTTCTGTTTTCTGTGTGTGTGTGTGTAACTATGGATATTTTACACTGAAATTGATTGTAACATTTAAACTACTATATTTTGTATAGTATTTACACATAGGGTTAAGACTTTTGTTTGTTTATTTGTTTGCTTTGTGGCAGCACTCTTTGTTACAAATTCTCAGCCTTTAAGTTGTTTTCATCTTTCCCCCCTGTTTAATTAACTCTACTGTCATTCCAGATTCTCTCTCATTCCCTTCACCTTGTCCTCACGCCCTACTCACCTGCAGCCCAGTCTCTCCAGTTTTTTCTGATATTGCTCCTGCTCTACCTTTTCCGAGCCCTGTTTGTGTGTTTGCTCAGCCAGGATATTTGACTTCATCTTTTTGGACGTGTTGGGCTGTTGGACCCTATGCGAACACCAGTCAAGAACTGTAATTGCATTTCTGTTTCTGAGTTGTGCATTTGGGTTCAAGTACCTGTAATCTTTACACTGTTTTTTGGCATTCATTGCCTTCTCAAACTAACAAGGAGGGATTCAAAACACGTTCATACTTGGTTTTAATGACAGTGTTTAAATGACAATCTTAGAAAGATTCCCCTTCCTAAATTACACCAAATGTTCTGTTCTCTGCAGTAACCCGGTTGATTGTTCTTACGGCATCGAACTGTGATTAGCCCTGGTGCAAACTCCTTTCTTGGGCTCTGGCCCCAAAACAACAGCACATGTGCATGCCCTCATATGTCCAGGGACACACACAATGACTTCTCCCATTACCATGTAATCACCATACAACCTCCATTCCGTAAACCAGTCTTCCATCAGCACCACGGACAGCAGTCGGAGGCCCACATTTATCGATGCTAAAACTCATTACAGATTTCAATAAATTGTGTACGTAATTTCCAACATAAGACTTGCGAATTTAGTAGAATATTATTTAATCCATAAAAAACAAAAATCTTGGCTTGCCCCCCGCTGAGTATATATATACACTCACCGGCCACTTTATTAGGTACACCTGTCCAACTGCTCGTTAACACTTAATTTCTAAGCAGCCAATCACATGGCGGCAACTCAGTGCATTTAGGCATGTAGACATTGTCAAGACAATCTCCTGCAGTTCAAACCGAGCATCAGTATGGGGAAGAAAGGTGATTTGAGTGACTTTGAACGTGGCATGATTGTTGGTGCCAGAAGGGCTGGTCTGAGTATTTCAGAAACTGCTAATCTACTGGGATTTTCACGCACAACCATCTCTAGGGTTTACAGAGAATGGTCCGAAAAAGAAAAAACATCCAGTGAGCGGCAGTTCTGTGGGCGGAAATGCCTTGTTGATGCCAGAGGTCAGAGGAGAATGGCCAGACTAGTTCGAGCTGATAGAAGGGCAACAGTGACTCAAATAACCACCCGTTACAACCAAGGTGGGCATAAGAGCATCTCTGAACGCACAGTACGTCGAACTTTGAGGCAGATGGGCTACAGCAGCAGAAGACCATACCGGGTGCCACTCCTTTCAGCTAAGAACAGGAAACTGAGGCTACAATTTGCACAAGCTCATCGAAATTGGACAATAGAAGATTGGAAAAACGTTGCCTGGTCTGATGAGTCTCGATTTCTGCTGCGACATTCGGATGGTAGGGTCAGAATTTGGCGTCTACAACATGAAAGCATGGATCCATCCTGCCTTGTATCAACGGTTCAGGCTGGCGGTGGTGGTGTCATGGTGTGGGGAATATTTTCTTGGCACTCTTTGGGCCCCTTGGTACCAATTGAGCATCGTTGCAACGCCACAGCCTACCTGAGTATTGTTGCTGACCATGTCCATCCCTTTATGACCACAATGTACCCAACTTCTGATGGCTACTTTCAGCAGGATAATGCGCCATGTCATAAAGCTGGAATCATCTCAGACAGGTTTCTTGAACATGACAATGAGTTCGCTGTACTCAAATGGCCTCCACAATCACCAGATCTCAATCCAATAGAGCATCTTTGGGATGTGGTGGAACGGGAGATTCGCATCATGGATGTGCAGCCGACAAATCTGCGGCAACTGTGTGATGCCATCATGTCAATATGGACCAAACTCCCTGAGGAATGCTTCCAGCACCTTGTTGAATCTATGCCACGAAGAATTGAGGCAGTTCTGAAGGCAAAAGGGGGTCCAACCCGTTACTAGCATGGGGTACCTAATAAAGTGGCCGGTGAGTGTATATATATATATATATATATATATATATATATATATATATATAGTTTTTTCCAGTCTCATCTCTATTAGGCCGGAATCTCCGAAATGTTTTATAGAACTTGTGGACTTGAAGAGTGATTTATTTTATTTCAGGCGATTCTGAAAATTTGAAAGTGTGTTATATTATTTCTTCACCAGTATCATATGAACTGACTTTAGATAGCAAAGTATTTCCACAATAATTACACTTGTAATTTTAAAGTATGTCATTTTTGGAACAGAGGCCAAAAAACAGGCTAGGGGCCCTCAATGTTAAGAAAAAACACAGGACGTGCGTGTATTTTTGTCTTTTTGGGGGTTTTCGAATGAGGGATCCAAAGAGTCTGATGGGGCCACTGAGGGGAGGGCAGAGGGGGGTCATGGTAACGGGAAGCCCCCCCTCCCAGCCTTCATTTTCCTAAGCTGGCAGATGGCACATACTCAAACTCAAAACCCCAGTGGGGGAAACGGCACACGTGCGGTTATGCATATTTGAACGCGAGCATTGTCAGCCACAAACACACATACGCATAACAGCTCCAAAAGCATATTGAGTGGAACAGATTCAGTTTCAACTGGCTAACTCACCTTGTGTGTCCAAAACAAAAGCTTATGTTCCAATACAGAAGATGTTCTCCCGGAAAGTGCCCCATGGAACCAACAGCTGCTTATTCCATCCTCAATATTAGCAGGCCCCATGCTGTCATTGGAACATGCCACCATATGGGAGCAGAGACACTTAAGAGATGCATCTTTTGCGACGTTTTTGTTGCTTACAGCCCTAGATGTATTTTAAGGACTTTGTTGAGACCATAAAAAAGAAACCTGTGCTGATTTGGGGTTATGTGCCTACATCGCATCAAGTGCACAAGTTCAAGGACATACGGCCCTCCGAAACGAAGCAATGAATGTACCTGGATGGCAAGATAAAACCGCTTCTCTAAGTGCTTGGACTAATGGGAAAGATGGGTTTATGTGATATGAATATGAGGATATAAGGGACATTACTTTGTTTTCCTTGTGTATGTATGTGTTGCCATGAACTTGTATGTAATTGTAAATGTATAGCTAGATGCAAGTGACAGGTACGGTCATAAATATATTAGTGTGCTGCCTTTATTTGGACAGCACACATAAACACACACACACACACAGCAGTAATAGATATCCAATAGCTGGGAGCTGTGGAAGGGTCCTGCTACATCTGTCAACGCCGCCTGGCAAAGGCGCGGCGAGTTCAGATGCTATCGCCACAAACGGCTGCATCAAAAGATTTAGTGTCCCCCGCCATCCCCGGGCCGCGTGGCGCAGTCCGCCCGGGCAACACGACAAGTAGGAGGAGGGGGGCGCAGAAGAAAGACAGCAGGCGGAGGACAGATAAGAGGAAAAGCGACAGCAATATCAGCCAGAGGGGGTTTGAGGTTCGGGGGGGTAAATAAGAAGATGTGGCGGAAGAGGAAAGGAGAGAGCCATGGTGGGACTCTTCTTCATATTCTCGTGGGCTGCACTCGAGAGACCAGGCTCAGGTTTAGAATGTCTGCCGTGCTGTAGTATTTCCTTTTTTTTTCAAAGCACTTTAGACCTTTGGTGATCCTATCAAAATATGAATATGTATTTCACAAGCGCTTGGGTGATACTACGAAAATTCAAAAAATAGACACAGTCTTTAAACTGGATGACAAACAGGTTTAAAGACTGTGCAAAGACACGAGAGATCGAGACGCAGTCGATCCAATCAGCTTCTGCTGTGTGTTGATGTGACTTCCTCAGTCCGGAACAACGGGATCTCACAGAAGAAACCTGCCGACTACAAAACTACTTTGATAGGTCTAATTTGACGTCATTGTAAAAAGACAATGCTGAGCTTTGGTTTCGCACAGGAGGCAGACAACATTGTCCCAAGTCCTGTCTTTGACCTCTCAGTCCACCCACACCTCCTTTCTACGCTCACCCTGGTGAACGCTCAACCTGGAAATGTGTGCTTGGCATGAGGATGGAGAAGATGGTTGCTCAAATAACCTCACCGTGGGCGAGTGAAATGGTGGGGGGTGGGGGGGGGGATCTTTTCAACGTTTCCTCACTTAACTGCCGCTGAGAGAGAGAGAGAAAGGGAGAGAGAGAGAGAGAGAGAGAGACCTGATTAAATGCTGGCGCCGTCATGCCTGGGAGCCAGCCAGGAGATTAATATCGGCGTAACCTGTTACTTAATTCATTATGGGGATACAGGCTAATTTGATTTGATATTATTTTAATAAAGTTCTGTGATATCCAAGATTGTTTCAGGCTATCAAAATAATTTTCCAGTTATTACAGTTCACCAGGCAGGTCCCTTTGATAGCAGTGGTTGGCCAGGCCTGTCCTGAATATATTACAGCCCCTCTCCACACACACACACACACACACACACACACACACACACACACACACACAAACCGTTCCCCCTTTTCCCCTCACACACACTCTGATTCTCCTCTCTTCTGGAATCTCTTGATTTCATATTATTTTCTTCCTTACTCTTCCTCCTCTTTTTTATTCATTTCATTTCATTTTCATTCATCAAATTTGAATAAATACATGAAGGAAGGATGTTAACAAGACGTTCAATTTAAAGTTAGAGAAGTAAATCTGTGGGTCACTGGTTTGATCCACGGCCCAGCAGGTGAAGGAAGGGAAAGAGCACCACTATGCCCATTGCTCACTGCCATTTTAGCCTTTGAGCGAAGGCTGTTAACTGTTTCTGTCAAGTATAAACCTTCAGATATCCCTGAAAGACAAATTATTAAACTCTCAACTAGATATGAGATAAGGATGCTTTTTTGCTTATTTCTCAAGACACATTTACACATTTAGCAAGAGGAATTCTCCATTTCAACACAAGATTCCCAAGGAATAGTACAGGCATTTTAGCTTTGAGTTTAATGGGTGCTTTTTCACTGTGTGGGAGAAGGAGCACCAAGAGAAAAACTTGCTGACAAAGGGAAGGAACCTAACCAGCAGATTCCAAATCAACAATCATCTACTGCTAAAACCATGCCAAGAGAGTCCACCCTTTCTCAGTTGGACAGGATGTGCAGACCAAGACCAGACCAGTTTTCGAGATGCATAAACACCTAACCCCAATTTCTCTCTTGGGCCGGGTTTGACCAAAAATGCACGCAAGAGATGATTATCTCATTCATTTTGATCAACAATCTGCATTTTGTGATCTAGGTGTAACCATAAACCTTGAGGGACATGCAAGATCAAAAAGCATCAAAATAACGACCCCAAAGCAGTCCCAGTGTAGGACCATAGGAAGCACGCCGACGTCACAAGAGCTAAAGAGGCGGGAGCTTTAACACAATAGAATCAACGTCTACAGTGAGCAATACTATTGGGCGACAGCTTCTCCTCTGAATTGAATGCTGGTTGATATTATCCTCAGCTCAAGAGGTAAAGGAGCTCCAGGGCTGTCTCCTGTTCTGTTGCCAATTGCAATAGGTTAGCTTTTTCTTCCAAGTCACGATGGTTGTAGTTCATAAACAGTGTCGTGCAGGCTGTTCCTTTTGTCACAGACGTGGGTCTGGCTCTGTGACCACCTCTCAATGTTGGATCACTGGGGTAACAACTATGTCTCCTCCATATCTTTAATAGAGAACGGAGAGGCGGAATAAAGACACACCAATTGAACCTTGAACATACTGTGTTAGACGGCTTTAGGAAGTTTACAGCAGCATAAATAAGAACTGAGCCATGGTTAAGGACTATGGCACTTTGATCAAAGCATCAATACAGTTAACATTCATGGCACTGATCACTGACACTGATCCACTGAGTCTTTGGAGACGTATAACTACCAAGCTCATTGAAGGCATTGAGTGCTGTGTCAATTTGGCTGTTATCATGGCATTGCCAATTACTATTACTACTTGTGCACATACACAGTCAGTACTGGAGTGATGATTTTCTTGAAATTGTATATAGAAATGAATTAACAACAAGCCTTGAGGTGGTACCAGCTACATACAGAAACTGTAACTTAGAAAACACAAACTGGCTCAATAAAAAACCTTTCGTATCAGCTTTGTATCACGATTACACCATTTCAAATTTGGTTAGAACATAAGCGTGAATTCATAACATCACAGTTAGCAGTACGATAACTTACGCGAAGTTATGTAACAGCTTAATGTCCACGTTTCATTTTGGTCTCAAACATAAACAGTCGTCTCCTAGGTGAAATCACTGTGTTTTTCGCCATCGACAGCATGGTCCCAACTGCCCTTGGAGGACTCGTTTCTTATTATATGTGTTATTATAGCACAAACCCTTCAGTTGCAGTTGCAGTTTATAAGTTTTTATCCTGGCGACGTGGTCAGCACTTCCTGCTAAATGCAATTTTTATTTCACCTTTGCATTTCTTCATACACATCATGGGTATGAGCACAGATGATAATGAATGATCATAAATGCCAGAAACATGCTGGTGTTTTAACTTGTAAATGTTCATTTTGCCATGAAGCCGTTTCTCTTAGCAAAGTCAAGAATTCCAGCATATTGTAGGAGTGCATTCAGGTACCAACCTTACCGGTGATCATCTCACAAAAAAATACTATCCAGTACTAGAGATAAAATACATAAAACTTGTCTTTTAATCAATAAAACTCTCTCCAGCCTCCATTTCTTCCTTTGCCAATGTCATCCATGCAAAATCAGAGCTTCCCTCACCTCGTCTTTCCAAGCACGCTGCTCTATTAGGAAGCCTTGTATCTGCTGCTCCAGGCCACAGAGGGACAGAAAAGAACAGGAGAAAAAAAAATTGAAGACATGTTCAGCTCTTTGCAGGGAGGCGTGTAAGTCGCCTGTCATTCTGTAATCACCGTGTCCGTGAGTCTATATGCTAATTCATCTCACTATACTGCTGACTAGGACGTGTAATATCTATGAGGTTTGTTGGAATTAAAGACCAGATAGAAGGGTGTGATTGGCCAATTGTAACTTTACTACAACATCGCCGGACACCAAAGGTTGTATTGGAATGCATTTTACGGGACATTTGGTATCTTTTGGCAATTCTGTACGATCCTATATTAGTGATTCAATAGAAGAAAAAGGAGGTGAGGGCCTACAATTCAAAAGTACACCATTGTGTAATGAGGTTCGAGCACTACCTCAAGCCAAGGTGGTTAATGCAGCACAAACATTTTTCATGAATAAGTAAACCGTGGATCCACACATGCAGAGCTGGTGTTAACTGGTAGAGGGTGTGGTGCTGAGCTTTCTGTACACTCTGTAAATCAGTGGTTCTCAACTTGTCTGGCTCCGGGACCCACCATCACCCCTTTATGACAATCCGCGACCCAAATCACTCGGTCAACGCGACCCACCAGTTGAGAAACACTGCTGTAAACGATCCATGATGATGCTTTAATGGCAGCATCTCTTTTATTTTGTAGTCATTCTTCACATTATTTCAACACCAATGGCAATGTATGCATTGATTTTAAAGCTGCACTGATAAATATGGTCAAATCAACACTGGATCCTGTGTAAAGTCCAAGTAGTTTCAAAGCTGAGAAAATGAAGGCCCTGGGGGAGCTTAGGCCTCCGCCAAGGCCGTTCCTAAAAGTGAAAACAGAGACTGATGCTAGCTGTGTTAAAGATTAAGTCACTTTCTTTGCTTTGTTAGGCTTGCTACAAAAACACACATGCTGCTTTGTGGATTTTTGGAAAATGTGGAAGCATTTTGCTCTACATGGAGGTAGGGTTTCCAGGTCAAGGCCTTCGGTCCCCCATAGGTTCTGAGAAGGGTGTGTGTGTGTGTGTGTGTGTGTGTATCTAGCTGTCCTTTGTATTTCTTATTGGTATCTGTATGTTTTGTATTGCACCTGTTGCTTTTTTGTGTTCATGGTCGCTCTGTGCATTTAGTGTGTGAGTGTGTGAGCACCAGTGTAAGGTTTGAGCAGAACAAGTTTTGGCAGTGATTTTAAAACGAATACAGTTTCCCTGTGCTGCAGAGATGAATGATGCTGGAGATCCACAGGACTGTTTAGGACGTCTGGCTGAAACCTGCCTCCTCAGGTTGTATGAGCACATCACCACTGCACTTAATAGTGCTGCAAAGAAACAGAGTAAAGGAGAGTATCAGAAAAACCGCCAAAAAGAAACGCTGCAACACAGAATAAAGGTTTTGAAAAGAAGAGACAACCTTATTTTTGTCCGTTCGGATGCGTGGGGGGTCTTACAAAGTCCCTATATCCTCAAAAAGGGTCCTGACAAAAAAGTTTGGGAACCACTGGCTTAAGCAATCTTAATCATATGGATGTGAAATAAAACGGAATGCAATGTCTGATATTTCAAAAAATGAATGAATAGTGGAAAGCTGTTGAAACAGTTCCTTTATTTCTTTATTTCTCTCTTGTGACATGCTGATCTGATCAGAGAGGGAAAATCAATCATCCCTTGCACACCGTGATGTAGGTATAAGAGAAGCATAAGGTAGTCTGCTTTTTAATGGTTTGTATCATTTTTACCACAATTCACTATTGTAGCGATTATGTATTATTTAAAACGTGTATCTTATGTAAAATCCTTGAAAATGGCAAACCAAGACAATTCCTGGTTGGGGGCAAATTATCTCAATTCCACTTATTGGTGCTCTATGAGAATCCTCATCATACCTGACCTGCTTCTCTTTCTGCCCCTCACTGCGGCGTGTAGTACGGCAGCGTTTAAAAGGTCTGAAAACCACTTTACACCTGGCGGTAGAGAAGCTCTTTCTTTTCTTCATGGGGCAGACATTTACACAATATTGTACTTTTCTTTCCTTTTTCTCTACGTTTGTATTAATAGTTGTTTCATTTGTGTAGTACAGCATGCATGGCAGTGCATGGCTGGGGAGGGCGATTACAATTTGCACGGCAATAAGCATTGAGATTGAGTTGTCAAAGGCTTCCTTCTCTGTGCATGAAGACTTTCACTGTGTGGCACAAGAAAGAATTCAAAGACTCCATCGGCAGGCTCCGCCGCCCTGCGCTTTAGAAATAAGTTCCTCTTTTTTTTACTCTCTTCCGTAAGATATTGACGGGTTATTTTCAAACTCCGCATCAGCTTTACAAACCGTTGATGCCTGATTTAGCAAGTGATGTTGTAGAATGTAAAAGCAACATTTTATTATGGTGGCCTCACTGCTCTCGTCAACCCTGTGTCCACATTGTTTTCAGCTACATATTTAAATACATATACGTTCTAATACGACATTTTTAAAGAAATATAACATGGAAATAGGAATCCTTGTTTTTTTTGTCACCTAAGATGAAGCCTTTATCTAAATGTGTTGTTGGTGCTGTTTCACTGAGTTTGTTATATTTCAACACTAACCCAGACTGACCCAAAAAAGGCTCTAAAGGTGACAAGAAAATGCTCTACTTGTGCGTGATTGGTGCTTATCAACAATTATTATCATACATACACAACATAGAACAACTGGAGGAAAGCAATAGAAACATGTTGAATGTTCCTGGACCTTTTCTTCTTTTGTTTAAGCGTTATTGCAGAAATAATCCTAACTGTTGCATTATCTGTGAAATTCCCTCTGGCTGTGAGCGTCTTTTACGCTAAGCCACAAGGGGTTGTGAGGAAAAGTTATTTGCGGAGCTGCCACTTTCACATTTATGGGTCCAGGCTTCAATAAAAGAATCATCAGACATTCGTAAGTCATGCCCTCAATCGATAATCATGCAAATACAGGTCTAATCAATATGTGAAATATAAAATAAGGACAAATGATGATATGGAGATGGAGCACTCTGCATTTTATTCCCAAACAGTGAAAAATGTTTGAATAGCAGACATTAGAATAGCAAAGAATCCATTTGGCTTTCATGTGATGGAGCCTTGCATCTTAGTTGGCACATGGTTCAATATTTCAACGGAGAAAAAAAGTTTTTAACTCTAAAATGATATCGCTCGGAGTGATAGTGGTAGTAATAAAGAAGTTATTGACCAAATGATATTGATCGACAGCTCCTCGGGCAAAATGAGCCGACCTTGGTCTCCCTCTGTGCTTTGCCCTCCCTCCGCCTGCCTCCCCTCTACTCTCCTCCCCCGGAATTCAATAATTTATTATTTTATACAGTTTAAAGCTGGACAACAAATAGCTGTACAGCACAAGGTTAGAAATTACTGGTAAATTTTTCATGGCTATTTGCCTGTAGGAATTTGGCAAGGGTGTGTTAGGGTGATTAAAAGCAAGACCCCAGTCAAGGCTTGATTAAGGGTTGCCATCAATAGAAGGCACGGCTGGGCAAGAAAGAAGAAGGTAAGTCAGAAGAAAGGAAGAACAACCGAGGCAATACGTAAGGGAAGTAAGTAAGGGAAACAATGGCCATTGATTAGTCTCTGAAGAGGCTGGGAGAAAACGCCTAGGTGATTGTCACATTTCACTGTTAAAATAACACCACCATATCCATAGAAATGGACTTTGATCATGGGGTTGTGCGGTTTCTTGAAATATATTGGGAACAAAGACAACATTTTGTGGGGATTGAACACAATATCTGGCAGATGTTTGTTCAAGAGGAACATGGCTTTTATGGACAATGCAGTTGATTGTGAGGGGGTAGCAGATTGCTTGTCTCGTGGGACAACAAAGGACTGCTCCCTTGTCCATTCACTGACCCCCGCCTCCCTGTTTATTAACTTTGGATTATCTGCCTGCACCTTTTGGATTGTTTGCCCGGTTTTCACGCTGCCTGCTAACCAACCAAATGCACTTTTCTTGGACTTTGTGTCGTGCTTTTGGGTCCAAGTACTGCTGAAGCCTTACAAACTGATCCATAAAATGACTCTGATGATGGCACCAGAATGTCTGATACCAATGCCAATGTATGTTTCATACTGGTACAAAGCATATAGAGGAAAAGCTGCTGGGCAGTAAATACCCAGCTGTTGAATCACAATGACATTAATACAGATCACATCACAGGATCTGGCTGATAAACGTATATGGGGGAGAGATTGGGACCATTGTTCTGACCCCTTTATTGGCTGCTGAAAGCTTCACAAATGAGAGCTTTGAGTTCTGATTCTTCTGGGGACAAATGTATCTCTAAGTAAAAATGTAATTAATTAGTCCTGTTTCTGCTGCAAAATAAGTGTATTTAGTTTTATTTGATTTTCAAAGAATAATAAGTTGTGACTTCTAAAGAAAGTATTTTTTCAAACAGCTGAGTGGAAAACTAAAGCAGCAGGGCTTGTCTTCAGAGCAGGTGAAGTAAAGTTTGATTCTTGCAGGCAGAGCGAACAAGTGAGGAATCAAAGGGAGGGAGCTCATCGGTAAAAGCGTGCTATCACCCTCACCTCACTTATCCCCTGTGAACACGATCGTCTTGTTCGTTTGCATGTCAGAGATGCTTGATGGGAGGAAGAGATGGCGGTTTATGCTCCGTAAAATATTCATTTCTGCTTGCAGGCCAGCCAAGTGAAACATCCAGCTACTTGGCAGACCCAGGAACCGAAAGAAAAAGCAGGGGGGGTTACATCCATTATTGAAGGGCTAGGATGTTATCAATTCATACAAGGTCAATATGGAAGATTTCAATTTGTGCTTGTGTAAAGACAAAGATTTCCCTCTCCTTCATTTCTACCTTTCTTACTTAGTCGAAGTTCGTAATACACACAACTCTGGCATGTCATGAGTGTTACAATGTCTTTCTCTTATCTTTCTCTTGACTGCATTCTTCCTGAAGCTAGGATGGTACAACATATGACCTTACCTCTGGCAACTTAAAATTCCATCCATTGGTCTATTTCCCCTGCAACACAAACACACGCACACACAACGAAGGGCAGATTTGCACAGTGTTTGCCGTGGGAGAGCTCCTCATTTACATCAATTATGGATGGTCAACTTCCATCCTCGTGGAAGCCGGAGCTGCATATTTCATGGAAAGGGGGGTTATTTTATGAGGTAACGTGTCCAGTTGACATGCCTCTGAAAGCAATGGCCTGTCCCTTACACTGCGTGCGCGCCCAAGGAGAGCAGGCAAACAAAAATCTTGTAAATGTGTGTGTGTTCGTGAGTGTGTGCGTGCACGTGTGCGTGAACCCACACACATGCACGCACATCACATCATGCACCCAGAGCAAAAGGTTTCTGCTACGGGGGGGAAGGGGGGACAACACTTGGGTCTACAGTGTTTGGAAGCGGCTCTTAAAGCTTCTGTACTTCTGTCTGTTGTAATTTGGTGGAATTTAATGAAAACAAAGTCAAATAGTTGTACAACTGAAAACCAAAGGCATCTTCGCGACGCCCTTTTTAAAAAAAGACCTGTACACAAAGCCGATAACAGCTGTCATTATGCCTGCTCTTGCTCCTTCTCACTTTTTCATTACCCACCCTCCAAACCACCCACCCAGCCATGATCCCCTACCCACCACCCGCTCCACCACCACCACCCGCTTCACCACTATTTCTCTCCTCACCCTCTTGCCAGCCTGCCGGGGAGGTGTTACCAGCAGCTGGTGCCTTTGCATAATGTGCAGTGTTTGTGTGTGGTTTTCATCCATGTGTGTGTGTGGGTCGGAAAGAAGGGAGGCTGTTCCCCGACGGTACAAATTGCTTTTTTGACCCGGTAATTAGTGGCAGAAGACACTCCGAAGGAGCCGGTGATGAAGCTCACATAGTCGGATTTCAACGTGGACCCGTGAATTATAATTTATGGGGCACTAATGGCCTGTTGAGTCGTCCTCTCAGACCTTACTCCACCACTACAGTTCAGCACTGCAGTCGAGCTATCTCTGGCTGTGAACTATAACATGAAAGAGTGCTGTCTCTACTCCCCATCCCCTCGGATTTCTCTTTGCATCCTTTTCCTTTTTTCCACTTTTTTATTTCTTTGCGCTCCCTTTCTCACAAATTAATTTCCTTTTCTAGTTACCATCAACACTTTCTTCGCTACACCCCCCCTCCCCCCCTCACCTTTTGTCTACTATTTCTGTTAATATCTGTCCATCTATCTCAGGATTTATTGCGTTTATTTTTCTGTAAAAAGGATTTCCTCAGAGAGCTTTTCCTAAGGATACTTTGTCAAATGCTACTACAAGTGCATGAATATAGACCGTTTTCTACAAAGTAGCCATCTATTTTACATCAGATAAAGACGTATCGGCAAAGAGAAAAGTCCATCTCTCTTTTAATATAAGTGAGTGTATGTTTATTGTATGCTATACAGTATTGATAATTTAAAACAGCTGTCATTACAGGAGAGAGTAGAAACTGATGCAATAAACCACGTCGGTTCCGTCGATCCATCACTGGCTATTATGGCTTCCGCAAGGTGAGGAAAGGAGAGAATGACCCATACGTACTGCAGAGGAACTGACACTCACACGAGAGCCTCTGTCCAACAGCTTTGTCACGAAAAATTAAAACACAGATGTGTTGGTCAGTGGGGAGAAGAAATTCAGAAAACACTCGGTATAACTGAAGAAAACACATTCCCACTCTTTGTCTAGCAAGTCTTATACTGTATGGCGCCATTGGTATGAATCATCACCTGGTCAGAAAACCATGCTAACAATAGGAGAAACATATCACGTCACCTTGACATATAATCAATATGAATATGTAGACCCATCAGCACTGAATAACAGCGAAGAAGCCACAACACAATACAAGCCGCTCAAGAGGCCCGACTTAGACTAAACTGACCCAATAATCATACAGTTTGGTAACTACTTAATAAATAAATAAAGTTTAGACCAAATGAAGGTTTTGGAGTGGCCCAGTAAAAGACTGCAGCACTTCGGGATTGGAATAAATCGTCAGTTAGTGAAGCCCACCACATCTTCAAACACTGTGCCTTTTAGTGTGATGACTTACCCGCAGAGGTCTACGGCTATTCTGCCTTGAAAGCACCCAGATTTTTGCCAGTGTGTGCATTTTTAATTGCGCTCCCATTGCTTGCCCCCAGCTCCTACAAATTCTCTCTCTCTCTCTTTAACTTATTTTGCCTCTTGCTCACCCTTTCTCCACGAGGCCCCCGACTGCTCACTCCTCCCCCTTGTCTCTTTCTTAGTTCTGTCATTTTAGCCTCTTCTCTCTATCCGTCCATTCTTCAAAGGAGAGCTTCATTCACTCCATTTTAATTTCATAGATAAAACCCGGAGGGGAGGAATGAGCGATGAAAGCGTGTGAGGGACAGAGTAATAAGAAACTCAGCTTTTTATGTTAGTCTTTGCTCTGTGGTACTGGGGCAAAGGCTTTGATGGCTGGTTACTGGCCAATAAACAAATGAATAACCCCTAACATAATGGTGTTACTAAAAGATTTCTGTACAGACAAAAGGTGAAAGGACCCTTCTGCTTTATTAGAGCTTGGTAATTATATTCATAATTTTGTTTTTATTGTTTTTACTCAACGAAAACAAGTAAAAATAAGTAGGGTTTCACAATTATAACTTAGAAATTGTTTTTGGACAAAGCAGCTGTAAATATGTCAGGATAGTCCTTAAGTCATTCAAAGTAGTTCTTCCCAAAGTCTTTGTGTTTTTGTGTGTCCAATAGTAGTAGACTACTTTAAGATCAGATGGACCGTCGCCCTCAAGCTGAATGTCCTTGGCAATTGTTGCAGATGTGACAAAGCTTCTGCTGAAGCTGCAAGTATCGGGTACCTGCAGGTACACTGGTTACTCAAGACCCTCCTATATCCGAAAGGTCAGCGCTTTAGTTTTCAACTGAACCTCTGTGTATTTCGAGCTCAACCAATGTAATTTGAAAGGTTCTCATGAGTCTCAAGGGTCATAGATGTCTCTCACACCGTAGCCCATACATGTATTTATCAAACTTGTTCATGACAACATCTGGTGTTGTTTAAACAAGTGAATACTTTAAATGTCCCTATAAGGGCTTACATCCCTGCGTATGAAATCTCTAGGTGTGTGTGCATGTGTTGGTTTGTGCGTGTGTGTCAGCATGCAGGTGTATGGGCTGTATGAAAGATGAGCCCTGACGACGGGCCGTCCACTTTGCCCTTTCGCTATTTCTGTCCTGTTCCTTCCCCCGGTGTAGGTTGCGTAATGATCTTAGAGATAGAGATCACTCTTTGTTTGTTGTCTCTATCAGCCATAACTGGGCCTTAGTGCCAGAAGGTCAAGTATACAGAATAAGAACAAGCTTACACAACACAGAAGAACATAGACACGCCTTTGATGTGAAACAAGGTGTGTGTGTGTGTGTTTGTGTATGTGTGTGTCTCTCTCAGATTGAGGGCGGTGATTGATTTCAGACAACAGGAATCTAGCTGTGCAGAAGTCAACCTGCTGTATACTATTTCAGCAGCAAGCACTTTGTGTAGGGACTAGAGTCGGAGATCCAGCATTTACATATAATCACCTTGTTCTGAAAAGTACTCTATGGAGGACCATTGAGGTACGAGGGGTTATAAACAAACAATTCCAAACTGCTAAAAAGATCTTTACTTCTACAGCTCACAGCAAGATGCTTCATCACCCCGATCAAGTATTTGTTGTTGGAGAAAAAAAGCTTTCAACAGCATTGAAAGTTCCAAAATTTAAGAGGACCTTAACTGAAAATGTTCTATTCATTCACCTTATAGGGCCTAACTGCACCTCCCTAGTGTATTTAAGCCCTGTTTGTCTGTTGTACCCTGTCGCGTCATTGTTGAGTTTTACCTGTCGTTGGTGCACAGCCATCCTCAAATTGGCTTTATTAAAGAACACTTTTTTGGAAAACTCTGCGCCTGAGTCCTCCCTGCCTCTACCTGCACCAGCCGCCTTGACAGGGACAGTGTAGGTGATTAAACACAGGTGGAAACCATCAGGGACATGGCAGACAATCACAGGGAATGGCAGACAGGAAGTGAAGCTAACCCAGGGACACTAAAAAATACAGGACACAAACCCACACTGTGACAGCACACTGCTGCAGTCCAGTCCCAGTGCCGTCCGGTCCCAGTGCGATCCAGTCCCAGTGCCATCCAGTCCCAGTGCCGTCCGGTCCCAGTGCGATCCAGTCCCAGTGCCATCCAGTCCCAGTGCCATCCGGTCCCAGTGCGATCCAGTCCCCGTGCCATCTAGTCCCAGTGCCGTCCGGTCCCAGTGCCATCCAGTCCCAGTGCCATCCAGTCCCAGTGCCATCCGGTCCCAGTGCGATCCAGTCCCCGTGCCATCCAGTCCCAGTGCCGTCCGGTCCCAGTGCGATCCAGTCCCACTGCCATCCAGTCCCAGTGCCGTCCGGTCCCAGTGCGATCCAGTCCCACTGCCATCTAGTCCCAGTGCCGTCCGGTCCCAGTGCCATCCAGTCCCAGTGCCATCTAGTCCCAGTGCCGTCCGGTCCCAGTGCCATCCAGTCCCAGTGCCGTCCGGTCCCAGTGCCATCCAGTATTTTTAACTTTCCAAGACAGTAATATCTTACTTCACTTCACTGGGAGATTTAACATTCATGTGCCACCTAAAAGCTTCTTCTTTACATACAACAACAGTTAACTAATGTTTACAGATAGGGAGTCTACCTACAATAGCGTGCCGCGATGACAAATGAGGTCAGAGTAGCATCCATCACTGAGGATTGGTTCAGCCACAAACAGGACTGGAATCGAGTATACCATGCAACACATACGGCAAACAAAGGAATCCTGAGGAGTTAATGGAGTGCAAATATTTGACATTCATTGAGTGGGCAGAAACACCATTAAAAAGAAATGCTAGTGTTTTTGCTGGTTTTGTAAATAGGCAACCGTTTTCCAAATAAACTGGGATTAAATGTCAATGTTGTTCACATATTTGTACAGGGCCTGAAAGCGGCCTGCATGCGGCCAAAATTACTATTGATGCTTTTTTTTGTCCTTGGCCTAGTTCATGCTTTGTGTTGGAGAATAAGTATTCATACCCGTTAAGAAGTATGACAGGTACACTTTGGCAGGAGAAAGAACAAACTCGTGTGGGGTCTGGGGTAGAATGCTGCAGGGATGAAGACATAAATAGACATCAAACAAAAATGAGATTTACCTGTTTGATCATTAACTTTCTCCAAGTCCTTACCTTCCAACGAGGACTAGTGTTGTAGAGGAGGAAGAGAGAGAGATGAAGAGGGGAAACAAGGGCACAAGGAACGAGAGCTCAAGGCAGAATATCCGCTAGGAATACAAGTAGTGCCTCGCCAAATACCAAAAAGAGGCCGCTCTCTCTCGTCTTTCTTCATCCTCCTATTTTATTCCCTTTGTTAGAGGAAGTCAGCATTCAGGACTTGAGAGGAGCCCGCAATGAGCACATCAAAGCGTGCCGACAGATTGTGGCCCAACGGACATGCTCGAAGTGGGCATTAATTTCTTTGTTGAAAATGTAGAAAAAGCGACCACAAAGAAGGAGGGGAAGCAGCTACTTTCTTGTTGTTATTGTTTTTGGCTCCTTCCTCTTGTTTCTCTGTTGTTACAGCAATTTTTTTCTCCTCTAAGAGTTCCCACATGTCTAAGGTGGTGAGGGTCATGCCCGCAACATGTTTTTGTCAGATACTCGTTTGAGGAGGTTTCCGTCCTGCCTTCCCTCCTTCTCTTTTTCCATCTTTTCCTTTTTTACTTTCTTCCCATCTCTCTCTTTCTCACTCGCCCCTTCTCACCGACTCTTCTGAGAAGCCCTCTTTGAGTGAAGCCCACATGGCTCAGGGCAAAAATCAATGCCCATATGTGTCTTCAGCTGCTCTACACTGTACTGATGAAGGTTTCAAGAGCGAGAGAGACAGATGAGCAAAATTTGGCGACTCTTAAGAAAGAGTACTAATTTCGAATGAAAAATTGATCAAAACTATACTGCAGTAATGGATTATTAATTAAATCTCTCTTTACTCTTTTTTTCTATTCTTGTCTGCCTCAGGTGTCTTTTTTTGGCCGTTGATGGATGGGATAGAATAAGGATGAGGGCAAAGTAATGGTCCGGTGCGGGAAGTCAATATTATTATAAATTATTATTACCAGTTTTCATTGAGACAGGCATTTAGTGACCATTAGCCATTAGCACGTAGTGTGCTGTTAAGTTCGCTGACCTTAGGTGGTGATTTGCAAAATCACTATACAAAACACTACGAAAACAAAACTACAAAACACAGCCCCGTTGTTGGTGTCATGGCTGAGGCTACACTCTTGTTCAATTGTTTCTCGTTGAATTGCAAAGTAGTGAGTGGGAGTCAATTGAAAGTGATATTAGAGCAGCTTTTACTTCAACAAGATACTCTAAGGAGAGGCCAAGGCAAATGAAAGAGTGACGGAGTCTTACTTCACTTAATCATTACACTTTGCGTAAAAACCCTGAATTAAAGATTGAGACCAAACATGATTCTAAATACGTAAGAGCCCATTCAAAAGTTTATTATTCATAATGACCCAAAGTTCAGGATTCAGAAATTCAACAGGCTTTTGGAACCATTTTCATCATGATATGTGTTGGTGCATCACAAGGATCAGGTGCTATTGGTTGTGGCATAGCCCCCTCAGGGCAATGTTTCAGCCATTCTGCACAAGTCTTTATTTCACAGCAGCATACTCTTCCTGGTTTGGATGCCTTTTCTTTCTTTGCTCACTTGTACTGACCCTTTTTAGAAATTCTGCACAGACCAGATACTTCCTTGGACTGTAGATCCACCCCAGATCTTTCGCTTCATTTCGACCTCTTGGCCTTGTCTCTCCGGTTTTGATCTCCCTCCTCTAGCGCCTCTGCCCCTGGAGGGTGTCAGCGTTGGCTGAAGGGGCTTCCAGGGGGCTTCAATGAGCCTTTCAATTCTTCATCCAGGTCTTAGTCTTCAAAGACCTTGGCCAGTCATCCAGCCACACACACACTTACACACTCATGAATAAGCTTTTACTCACATACATTATCGTCAAAATGGGCAGAAGCTGTACCGATAACACAAAGAAAGAAAGAGAGACTAACACAAAGACAATAGCAAGTCAGTGAAGGAAGTACTGAAGATACAGAGCAGGAGCCGCTCTGAATTTCAGAATACAATTCAAAAGAACTCCTTTGAGATACGGCTTCAGCCCAATCACTATTACAAATGTTAGGTGAATACAGTCAAATAGAAGAATTGAGTCAATATTCTCCTTTCTAAAAACAGGAATAACAATACATGCAGTTGTTGATCTCCTCTGCCCACCCCACCTTCTTTCTGTGTAAGTACGGTTTCTCAGGGTCACATCACAGCCGTCCTTTAAACTGCAGTGTTCTTCAGTTCAGCGCTGCCTTATGGGACCTAAACGGCTGGAGTCTGGATAGAGGAAGCAGATGGGCCTCCCAACAGAGGAAATAGTCAGTGGGCAATCGAGCATTGAAAAAACAACTCTACAAACGGATATCATTGCAAAGTGGTGGGCATGAGCTGGAGGAGTTACAGTAGCTTCTCTGAGATCTACAGGAAACGTGTAGTCAGACTTTACACTGCTTTGAAGGTGATTTCAGAGGAGACAGATTAAGGAAAAGAGGGGCGTGAATCTACGCAAGTGTGCATACAGTGTGCTTGAGTTTTATTCATTTTTTTATGAGGCTTCCTGTGAAAATCGTGTAAATAGAATACTTCCCTGTGTGTGTGCGTGTGTTGTTGTGTGTGTGTGGGGGGCCTTCTTTGGGAAAACAGTGTGTGCTTGCAAAGCCTTATCTAGATGTCCTAGTTATCGATTGGGCGACATAGCAGATAAGGAAGGGTGAGCACCCCCTCCCACCTAACCACAACCTCTCCTTCCCGCTGATCCGTGTCATACAGATGGGGCCATTGAAAGCACCTCACTGTGACCTGTTTACATTTGTCCAATCTCATTTTCATGTGGAACTCATTTTGGAGCCGAAAATGTCAAAAATATTATTTCTGTCTTTTGCAAATTATTTTTTATTACGACAAACCTGTATTGTCGGCTACATTTTGATGTGTTTCCCACTATAACTGATAAAACATGAATTATCCATAGCAACTACTCTTATTGAGATGTTTGAATTATATATATACTGTATATATATCATCTTGTTACCACTTGGCAGACTCATTTAAGCATTTGTGGCTGTGAACTGGGTATTTCAGTTATTTGGTCATTTCCTCTTGGATTTTGCAGCAAACGTGTTTTTTGACATTTCTTGACTTTTTTTTTCATTTATATTTTGGTCTTGCTTTTTCCTCAGATCCTGCTGGCTGCTTTGAGTTTTAACGGGGAGCTACGCATTCCTTCCACAGCCTTTCAATGCAGGCCCCTCCACAGCTTCTGTAGCTATAAGTTTCCTTGCAGGGCTCAATCCATAACTGGACTTTGAAACCAAAATACACCCGATATGCGGGTCCAGGAGAGAATATGTAGTTTGCACCATTGTATACAGGTCAGAAGCTGGACAATCTAGCGGATACGTTTTGTTCCTACCTTTTTTACCTCTGCGCCCTCTGCATTTTCGCTTTTGTCATCATTTCAGGACTTCCCAAGTACATGTGTATCGTTCAATAAACTAATAACCTCCCTTGGGAGGGATAGCAGATCACCTGATGGAAGCCTCATAACAGACGTTCTACGGCCATTTCTCAAACCTAAAGTTGAATGAAAGTTGAATTAATAGTTTGGCTGCTACTCCCTGTTATTTATTAATTTTGTGAATTATCTTAGTGACAAGAATCGTGTGTAGTTAGTTTTTTAACCAGACATGCCCCTACACACATCCCAACACTGACAACAGTTTCACTTTTCAGTGCCTTTCTAAAGGTCAAAAGATGGGTTTGATTAATGTATTCATCATAAACAGCGAGTACACATGAGGAGTTGTGATTTGTTTTTATTTAATCATCTTTTTTTTCAGGCCTGCCCATGCTCATAACAGGGATTTCTGTTTATGTTGTGTAGCCTCACGCTCAATTTCACACTCCTCCTCCTTCTCGTCTTCACTAACGGCTGTCTTGTTGCTTCTGCCTGAGTGGGTCCCTCTGAATACGCCACTTGGTTTAAAAATAATAAGAATTCTAAAGGTAGGTTCACTACTTCTTTTTTACATAGGAACAAAGAGAAAGAGATGGAAACCACACCAATATAGATAAGTGGCAAAAAGCTTTGATATTATAAAAGTAGGTCAGTTGCAGCATTGTATTGGTATTTGTAAGAGATAGATGGATGGATGGATTAAATTCCCATGTTACAGTGCGGTGATGAGGAGGTTAGCCAGTATCAATAACCCTAAGCAGAATAAACTCTGTAGAAGCCTTGACCACTTGACCACACATCAGCTCTTTAACACTGCCCTCAGGCCTTTCTCTCTCTCACACACACACACACACCCAAAGGATGCAGACTTGCAAGCAGGCAGACACACAAACCTGGCTTTCACATGAAATAAACTATGTTTGTATGTTGGGCTGTCAACATAAACGTTAATCATATATACAGTATATATATATACAGTATATATATATATATATACAGTATATATATATACAGTATATATATATATGATTAACGTTTATGATTACGTTTATGTCCCCCGTCCCTCTTATTTTCTTCCTCTTGCTTATTGTCATCAACAAAAGCAACTACTCGCTGTAAATCCCCCATAGACAAAAGGGCAAAAGGAGGGGAGGCGGGGGGGGGGGGTGTGATTTGGTAGCAGGATGGGAGGGAATATGGTGGCTAGAAGAATAGAAAGAAAGGACAAAGGGAGAAAGAGGGCAAGAAAAGGGGGCAGAGTCCAGGAAAAGTCTCTTCTTGAAGCATTTAGTCTTTGTTGAGGCAGTGCCAGTTTGCCAGGCAGTCAGTCAGTCATCCAGTCCCCCCAGCTTTAACATGATGGATGCCCACACTTCCATTTTGCATATGCTATTCAGGGAATGGCCACACCATCTCTCTCTCCCCTTCTTTAATTTTCTTTTTTTTGTTTTTAGCCGAATGTCAACAGAATAAATTAAGTTGTGCAGGGAAGTTACATTTTTATCACGTAAAGTGGTGGATGGGCTGATATGCGTGTTGGGGAGGGAGAGGTTTTCGGGGGTTATGACAATGATGATGCCTCCACACACACCTCACAACTCCCAGCATTTGAAAGCCCCTCCCTCCCTTACGCCACACATAGCCTGCACCTCCATTCATCATGGGCCATATTGAGGGAGTGAAATTCGGTGGCGGTGCCGGTAATCAATGGAAGGGCTCCATATGGCAGGGATCAAAGGTGTCACATAGTGTGTGGTTCTGCTTTATTGCCAGCCAGCACTGTTAATTGGACAACAAGATCAGAGGCAATATTAAAATCCAATTAAATTGATATGAACAGATTGCCAAGTGATGTACACTAATGTATAATTGAGTATCAAGCAAATGCGA
This sequence comes from Pungitius pungitius, assembly GCF_949316345.1. Classification (NCBI taxonomy): domain Eukaryota; kingdom Metazoa; phylum Chordata; class Actinopteri; order Perciformes; family Gasterosteidae; genus Pungitius; species Pungitius pungitius. The sequence continues at coordinate 17,665,129 of NC_084912.1, forward strand.
GTGGCCCGTCTCGAAGCGCCGAGCTGCTGAATAAATGATGGGCAAGCCGCAGAGGACGGAAACAAGTTTGCACATTAGCCCCCCCACCCCCTCCTCCACACACACACCCTTCTCCCTTGCTCTCTGGTCCTTTAGATGTGGAGAGACACAAAAAATCGTATTTTGGGGGAGAACTGGCTGACATTCCAAAAGGGACATTTTGGTTTAAAAAAAGGCAGTTTGTGTGTCTGTGTGTTTGTGTGTGTGTGCTTAATGAGGGCAGAAGAGGAGGAGAAGGTGGAGGCTTTTATGCATGTGTGTGTGTGTGTGTGTGTGTGTGTCGGCGTGTGTGTAAAATCCATAGGGAGGGGCGGGGCTGACGTGTAACATTTAAATGGCGTAATTCCATCACACGCACACAGATTTAATTTAAGTTTAATAAAATATAAATGATTTATTGCTTCTTTTTTTTGCTGGAGCATGTTGTGGTGCTTTGGCTAATCAGGCATAAACATGGACAGCCCCACCCCCCCACCCCGTCTCAGCGGAGTGGCTCCACGATGTGGAGTGCTCTTTGAGAAAAAGAAATAAGTAAGCAGATAACGAAGGATGCTGTGACACCAACGAGGCCTAGTCCAAGGTGACATTGCCTGATAAGGTACACTTGGACTGTAGCCCAAAAATAATCAAAAGTTCATCACCACTCATTCATTTATTAATTGAATATTTTTAGCCTTGATTTAATGCGTTGAGCTGTAGTGCTAATTTGTGACATTGGGAGGCCGATAAGGAGATTTACATTTAAAATTTTAATGATATTTTGGCTCTAGCGATCACTCCCTTTTGTGGGGGTGGGGTGGCTAATTATTTATTTCTGTTGTTTTGGTTGGGGTCCAACATATGCTGGGTTTTTAATTTTTTATTTTGTATGTCCCGCCCGCCTTCACTTTCTTGCGCTAAGCTGGTTTCGTTAATTAAGCGGGGCACGGGACTCATTAGATGCCACGGCGATTGGGGGGCATGATGGGCCCGTCTCAGTTCCCGCCGGCGATGCCCAGGACAAAGTGCCTGGGGAGCAGGTGCTGACAAGGTTGAGGTGGCAGCGTGCCATCTGGACTGACACTTGGGGCCCGCTAGGCTCTTTGTAGCTGTAGCTGTGGCTAATGCCATCCACCAACAACCCTGACTCAAAGACATCTAAACAGCGCTCAGGCTCTTAGGATGTCTGTGTACTTAACAACCGCTAAAACAAAGGCGCAATAATTGCTTTTGGCGCAATCTGTCCTTCGCTTGCCTCTCAAGGAGCTTTTGTGGTTAAGTGAGCTCGGAACAGAAGGCACATTGAAGGTTTTTTCTTCATTTGAGCGCTCTGCACGCCATTAGCATAACGTAGACGTTGATGGCAAAACTTGTGCACATCCATTTCATTCCAATGTATTGCTCTCCACAAATAATAATTATCACTAATTTATGATATAAAATTGTTTCATTCTAGTTTTTATTGAATATGTTTTAATATTGCCTTTTTATGATTAGAAAATATTAGGTTTTATCAGAATCTGACCAGAACTGAGAAGCATATTGTACTCTTTAATTTTGTCAGCCTGGACTTTTGTCATTCATTTTGAAGTGCTCACCAAATCAAGCCTGTAATTATTAATTGTGTTTGTTATGGGTCATAGAGGTGGACACAAATTTCCCATCACAAATTCTAAGGACCGCAATGGCTGTTTGGAGAAATTAAATATTAGTCTACAGAATTTTGTTTGCTTTTTTATGTTAATCAGGTGTTCTTTTTAATTTTCCAGCCAAAATACATGGTTTGTTTATATTTTCCTTGGTTGACAATTACATGAGTAACCTTTTTTACGTCTTATTTTAGTAGATCAATCCCAGCGTCAACTGGAAAGCTACAATTTTTTTTTTTATAATTTCTTACTTACTTACTAAAGATAAATACAAGTTCTCCTCAATATCTTCCTCAAGCCACGTAATGCTGTGTTCACACCAAACGCAGTAGAAGAATGATGTGAAGGCGGTGAGGTTCGGCCCCTGGTCCTGAGAACAGCTTAGTAGACGGTTAGCCCTGTGTGCTGCTGGTGGCGGCGGTCATCCAGAGGCAGTTTTTGTAGAAGTCGTGAAATTCCCCAAGCTGTCTGATTCTACGAATGCTATTTTCTACCAGGTAGATAGTTGCTATTTCTGTTTATGCCGAGGAAAAACAATGGCGGAATGTTAAACTGTTTTTCAAGGTGACAAGTCACGCCCCTTGCACATTGCGTCTATTGCGAATGACGTGATTCATGCAAATTCACCAGAAAAGGTCGTCCAAGAGTATGCACCATATCACTATGTCAGTTGGCATAAATCCATACATTCTTAATTATTACATGTCATTTAGCTGAGGCTTTTATCCAAAGTGACTTACAATAAGTGCATTTCAACCATAAGGAAACAAACTCACAACAAACAACAAACAACAACAACAAACAATTTAAATAAGTAAGCCGATTTACAACTTGCTACACATAAGAGACAAAGTACAATTTAAGTGCACAATTTCTGTTTTTAGTCAAGGTATAGTGTGAAAATGTGTGTCTAATTTGCGGCGAAAGATGTAAAGGCTCTCTGCTGTTCTGATGTCATCAGAGAGCTTGTTCCACCATTTAGGAGCGGGACAGCAAAGCTTAAAACCTTAGGAAGGTTGAAGACCAGTCGAGCTGCTGCATTCTGGATGAGCTGCAGAGGTGGAATGGAGCAAGGAGACCTGCCAGGAGAGAGTTACAATAGTCAAGGAGATGACACGTGCCTAAATCAGTACCTGCGCTGCCTTCTGAGTGCGGAGGGGTCGTATTCTCCTGATGTTGTAGAGCGTGGACCTACAGGATCGTGTTGTCGCTTGTGATGTCAGGGAGAGTGTGCTGTCACGTGTCACAGCGAGGTTCCTAGCAGTCAGAATGGGCATAAACACGGAGTTGCCAAAGTTCAGATGGTGAGCGGACATCCAATGAGAGATGTCAGTCAGACAGGCAGAGATTGGTGCCTTCACCTGAGTGAGGGAAGGAGAGAGTGAGTTGAGTGTCATCGGCATAGCTGTGGTAGGAGAAACCATGCAAGGGAATGCCAGAGCCTAGAGAGTTGGTGTAGAGAGAGAAGAGGAGGGGTCCCAGGACGGAACCCTGAGGATCTCCAGTAGTAAGAGGACATGGTTCCGACACAGTTGACTTGAAGCCTGACTGGTGGGAGTCATGGAGGTTGTTATGGTGGAGATAAAAGGAGAGTTGGTTGAAGATAGATAGGTTTTGGACAAAAAGGGAAGAAGAGACAATAACTACAGACTACCGGTCTATTCTTCACATGGCTTGAGGGTGGGTTTCTTCAGGAGTGGGTTGAACTAAATGAACATCATGCTGAATTGAAGGAGATCTTAAACAGTAGAATGAGCTGATAAAATTATTTACAATTGTTTACAATCTTTACTGAAGGAATTAATCAAGAGAGAAATAGAGTCCTTTTCTCATTGACCTCAAGGGAGGAGTTGCCCCCTGCTGATCAATTAAAAACAGTTTTTTGCTTCTGCAATTGGCCATTTTGGACTAACTGGTTTGTTAGTGTCATGGAATGTCACCCAGGGTTATCAAAACTCAAACCACTAACACTAACTGACAAAACCCTGTGACTTGGATTTCATTAAGAAAAAAGTAAATGTCAGAGAGCAAATGTTTCCCCAGACCTTGCAATTTGTTACTTGCTTCGACCTGCTGTTCAATTTGTGGTGAACATGTTGATTGAGGAAGTCAGGGAGGCTTTTGTTTTCCTCCCCAATACTGCTGTTGTATGTATCAGCTACCTTTCCACTAAGCGGCATATTGTTGCATGCTTGGACGTAGGCCCCAGGTCCACTCAGGGGCTGGCCAATCACAATTCCGCCTCACACAAAGACATGTTTAAACCAGACGGAAACCCATACTTAAGCGCCGGGCATCTCCTACTTCCTCCCTTTCCCACATCATTTTACAACCTCTGGATCCTCTTTGCCAGGGGCCCTGGCTGTCATTATGCGGTCCAGCGTATGGGTTTTCAAGTGTTCACCCTCTGATTTGGTGGACGGATGCTTTCTTTAAAATAAATGAATGTATAAAATCTGCTTTAATCCTCTCTTCTTAAACGTGAGATGTGAAGGTCATTAAGGGTTACGGACCTTTCAGTAAATACCACATGTGGATGTCCAGAAGTACTCAAAGTGATTGCAGATGTTTATTTTAGAGACTTTTTTGGAGAATGGTTTGTGGTGAGCCATGTGGTGCAAGAACATACATGAAAGAAAAAGTTCGGATTAGAATGCAGCAGTACTAACATGCCCGTCGTACATCAGCTCTCAAAGTAGTGATGGATCCAAACATGTGCAGGGAGTGAAGAGCAAATATACAAATCACAATATTGTGGTTGTGTGATAATGCCCCTCCTGTATTAGTAAATGTTAAAAAAGAGCTCAAACGATGAATTCGTTTCCTTCGATTTTTCATGTGAAAGCGACACAGAAGGGCTGATTTCAGCACTAAATAATAAATAATTCCCATATTCTAAAAAATAAATATTTCCCCCGTGCTGCTGATAGAGCTGATTTCCAAAGTTACACATGTGTGAGTCAGATAATCAGAGAAAGCATGACTCCACCCATCGTACAAAGACACAGACGTTTGATTTACTGTTTAGAATTACAAAAGAAGTGATCCTTTGGCACAAATGATATTAGCTAATTTGCAGTCATTTTCAAATGCCAAAATGGGAATGAGGCCTAACTTGGAATGTCTAAACAGAACATGCTGTTTACATGACCACATTTAAAGATAAAATAGTGTCACAATAGTAGTGGGGTATTGGTGTGCATGTGAGTGGGTTTACTTTAACAAGATATGAGAAGCTGTATACTACAGACCAGAAAGGAGTTAATATCTCCTACTTTTTCTAATAAAAAGTTAAAAAGCAATTCAGAATAGTATTATAATGTACTCTGACCACTGGCATACACAGCAGCATTGATAGTTTTGTTAAACTGGGTTAAACTGAGCGGAGTCTGAGGGATTTTCTTGAAGTCCCCTAATTTAATCCTCAAGTCCCTAATATGGTGTGAACCCCTAAACCCTCCTCTCACAAAAGATGACCGACATAATCCCTGAAGTAAAGACATGGCCACTCATTCCTCTCTTGGCGACTCTTAAGACTGCAAGCAGTTAGAATGATCCATCCCTGACACCAACATTTTACATATTTATCATCCTCCGCTCTTTTTCATTTGCTTGTCAGTCATCCTTCCATCCTCTGTCCATCTTCCCACTAATTTGTCCCAATGGTTAAAGAGATAGAATAAAGAACTGCAAGACTAAAGGGACAGATGTAAAGGAAGAACTGATGAAACTGTACAAAAAAGACAAGCATCATGGAGGGCAGTAGACCACATGTTAGCACTTGTTGCGCTTTGCTGCCGCTATTAGAGACATGTACTTTCCTTTTCAACATACAGAAATAAATAAAATGGCAGGAACAGATCACCTGAAGAGCTTGTCTCCAGAATACCCATTCTAAAATAACCACATTATTATTATATTATAGAGAAAATCCATGATTAGGGCCAAAGGAAAATAAGGCCCCTTTGCTTTGGGGCCGAATGGTCAAAAGAAGGAGCAGCAGAGGGAGGGAAGGTTGGTGGGTGGAGATGGATCTGTGGGGGGGGACACAGTAGGGGGCTAATTCTCCCCATGCTCTGCCACAGCTGTGCCCCTGAAACTGACAGACAGATCTCTGTGCGTAGGGGAGGGGGTGTGCATATGTCAGAACAGCGAGGGGCCTACCAACTTCCTGTCACAATTTTCCCACTTTATATAACAGACGATCTTAAACGTTGCTCTGGGGAGCCACATTGTTGCAGTTTTTTTCTCCCTACGGCCAGAAAAACATTATGGGGCATTCTATTAGGGAAGAATTTTTTGAAGAAATGTGCAATTAGTATCAAAGCCCATTTCAAAATATGATACTAAATAATAATATATAATAATGATACTAAAGCTATCGAGTAAGATTTCTGAAAATATAAAGTTATGCCAGGAGTACTGATTGTTATCCAACTGTGTTAGCTGGAAACCTTTACACAAGCTTTTTAACCAATTTTTGTGTTAATTTGGGTCCCCATTGTTCAGGGGTCAATACCTCACAAACATGAACTGTCACTTCATCGTTTGAATCACAAGCAGCTGGACAATAGCACTACGCAATGGAGGGTATGCAGAAGGGGATCTACAAAGCAGTTAGCCCAATTTATGATTTGATGTATATATGTATGACATAGAAATGTGTGACATACAATTTAACCAATCAGCCTGACAATTGCACGCAGATTCGGGGCCAATCCCCCGAATATGAGCGTCATCTTTAGGGCTTGTTTCTAATTGTCATTTTAACAACAAGACAATTAGAGCTACAACGAGGCCCTTCAAGAGAAATGGGCGTAACTGGTAAACTGGTGACATGGAAGAAGAAGTGCACACCCAGCGGTGAGAAGTATATTACATGTAGTAATGTTTAGTGTAGAATTGTAGTTTGTGTGATGTTAGATAGTAGATATTATATTTGTATGTTAGATGAAGTGAATGCATTATAATCAAAAACAATTTATAGTCATGTAAATCATATAAATACTGTACACATTAACATCCTGTCATGATGTAAGGTTAAAACCTGGGGAAGGAAGCTAATTGCCGTCCTTTATGGATGTCTCCCATCTTTCACCAAAGAGGGTTTTTTGGGAGTTTTTTTCTCCTGTCAGGTATTAGATAAGCAACTGGATGCAAGACAGCCGAATGAGGATAAGTATTGCGCCAGATAAACTGTGATAAACCAATAAGTACTGTGATCTTATATGTTGTGTTGTAATTGAGGTGTACTAGGTATAAGATGAAGACAAACTATTTATGCTATGTTATATTCACTCTTTGAGGCATAAAGCCAAAATGTTTCTAGAATGCATTGGATGTGAGGGAGAGATAAGACAGAGAGGTTTCAGGTTACTGCAGCAGTTTCACACCTGGATGTGAAGGAGAAGCCTATGACAATCAAATGCACCCAAAAGACATTGATTGTCCTTATCACTTTGTTTAGTTATTAAATTATTTTGGATTGTTAAACTTGAGCCAGATGACTCTTTTGATTGATTGTTACCGGCCGGGGGGAGAACAAAGGAGTGTGATCTCCCTCGAGGGGCCTTCAGAACCTTAACACAGCCAAAAAGAACACTTGCCTCTTTGGTTGTTTCCACGCTCCAATATGATGGTAAATAATCGTTACATTAGTTGACTAATTCGAAAAAACAGTCGATAAATTAGTCCATTACATCATTAGTTGCAGCGCTAAAGAAAATTTATTAAGCGTATCAAAGTATTATTTACTGTTTTTTTCACGTTGGAACAAATGTTAAAAATGTAACTGTAAAGTAGTAATGCTTATGGATACCTTCATTGTTTTTGCAATCATACTGGGATGTTTGCTGAAAATCAATGCCCTACCTAGAAAACCTTGGGTTAGTAGATATTTCCCAAAATGTCACACTATCAGAAGCAAGTCCCAGAGAAAATACTATTCTCATGTCTGGGGTAAAAATGCAGACTTACTTGAAAATGATTAGTACTCAGAAAGCAGGTCCCCTAAGGGCACCAGGGCCATACTGAAGAACAGCAAGTGTGGGCATTTAGAAATGTAGGAAGACATGCAACACCACGCTGTTAGAGCAGCCGCCCCTCCTGTGGCCGAACCCCAAGCGCAGCAACCTATATCAAAGCTGAGAATGTTGCAGAGCAGCTAGGGAGGAGCACATCAATTATTGAGGAGCAGACGGTAACAAGCTAGGAGCACCACAGACGGCCTTTTGTAAGGAAGTCTTGCACCCCATGTCCACTTATCTATTGTTAACCTTCTCCTTCCCTGTCTCGGTGAGGGAGAGAGATATCCCTCTCTCTCAGCACAAGATTAAGCCACACACACAAGTTGTGGGGGCGGGGGGGGGGGGGTGCGTTGTCTGGATCTGGATTTCTATTATGCTCTAACACAAACACAACATGTAGCACACACACCGTCTGTGAGACCCACACATATGGTTGAGAGGCAAAGAGGGCAAGTCAGGGGTTCAAACAGTGGAATGACATGTCAGCCTCAGGGGAGTCTGAGGGAACCTGCTGGTGCAGAAAGGCCTCACTCCACCTTTGGCTTTAACGCTGACATGCTGCAGGCCACTGTTTGCCACTTTTTAGTAGGAATCTGAAGACAAGTTCAGTCTAAGATGTCTGACCTTTATCAATATTTAAAATGAAGAGATGTTGTTGGAAAGCAATCCCATTATTGGGAATTATCAGATAAAAGTAATAAAGTAATAAAATAACCTACCTCGTAGGTCAGCTGTTGAGAGCTAGCCCTGCTGCCCTGCTGACGATTTAACAGCAAAATATGTTTGTTTTGTTTGTTAACTAATATTTTTGTGTAGCTTGACATAAGAGAGAGAAATGTACTTCAAAAGCTGGCTTATTCTATAAAAGTGAACACAAAAGATCTCTCCTAAACGGCTGTTGTAACAGCATCAACAGGGAGGTCACGCTGGCTGCATCAATTGGCTCATTTTGTTTGAGTGTCAACACCTATATTCAGTAATGTGTTCTTCATAGGGTTTGCTCAACGAAGACTGTGGACATTTTAGCAGTTTTAGTCAACAAAAAGTGGTACGGTATTTTGGAATTATTGGGTAAAACATGCCACATTGAACTTTTAGCATATTAAACAATGGGACTGAAGGTTTAAAAAGTTGTCCTCAAATCCTGCATGTGGCCGAAGCCCCATCCTTCACACTTAATCAATGCCGAGGAGGGGGCTAAGGGGGGGTGCAGAAGTCAGCCTTTTCCTCAAACCAACGGAATCCCAATATGCAAAAAAAGACAGAAAAAGTGCCAATTTGTCACATGCTGTCCAAGCCATTGCAAGCATTGTCATGTAGATAATGAGTGTCGTTTTAGTCCAAAAGAACTGCCATTAAAAAATAGACCAGAAAATGAAAAAGTTGCATTATAAAAGTAGTTGCTGTTTGAAAACAGAAAATAGGCTGTCTGTTTGCTAAAAAAATGTATTCAGAAGTTTTTCCCGACATGAACAAAAAATTCTCATTTGCATCTTTTGGGATTCAGCCCTTAAAATCTGTAAATGAAACAATGAAAAGGCCACAAGAGCAAAAACAAATACTTTTTTTTATAGCACAAGTATGCTCAAATAGAGTCAAGATCCCTCCCTTTAATCTGCTAACAGTCCTAATAGATCAAATAAAGAAGACTTAATTGAACCTAATAAACGGCCAAAGGCACTTTCTCTGAAAAAATGGATTTAAGTGTCTGTTTTTGTATCGTTTCTCTTCAAATCCTCTTATCACCTTGTCCCTGAGCCGTTGGGTTTTGCAAACTAGTTTTCGGAAACTAGGTTAATACTACGATGCTAAACTGCACCACTATGGTACCACTAACCCCCCCCCCCCCCCCTCCAGACAAAGGCGCTCTGTTAGTACTGTGACCATTAAGTTCCAAGTGAATGTGTCAATGGCATCACGAGGCACACAATGTTCAAGATATTTACAATGTGAATGTTCAAGTAGAGAATGACTCGAAGGCTTTGCATATCCACAATGCAAGTGCAATAGGAGTCCTGATGGGCATTATCAAGGATGTGAATTCAAGTTATTTTCATGAATATGGTGCGTAGGGATTGTAAATGCAAGTTAACAGCATTCACCCTCACCGCTCAGTGTTCATGGTGGAACAGAAAAAGGCTTTTTTCAGCAGCTCTTCATTGAAATATAAAGGGGAGATAATGTGGTTCAAGTTGAAGAGAGTTGAAGAAAGCAAGAAAACACTTGATTGCATGATACTAATATCTTACAATAGTAAATGTAATGTTGTTATTGCCCTTACCTTTTAATTATTAGTTAAGTTATTCCAATGATGTTCCAGTTAAACATATAGAAAAATTTAGAAATATCAGGAATTTCAATCATGGAGGGACTTTGATTGCCAGATAAAGATACTGGCTATAAATTCTCTTATGGTCCTTGAGCGCGCGCACACACACACACACACACACACACACACAGACATACACACACACACACACACACAGACACACACACACAGCTGAGTTCAGCTTGTAAAAGTGAATGTACTTAAAGGGGGCTGACCAGTGTTGACGGCCCTCTGATCATGCAGTGTTTTTTTCCTCAAGCCCGTGATCTTTGACCCCCTGCCAGAGAAAGGTTGAGTGCGTCTGTAGCTCAGCGCTAATGATCCGTTAAAACCCCCTTAGCTGTGTTAGTGCGTTACTGTCTGTGTGAGACGGATGGAGTACACTTAGACAACATGGAACTTCACATCCTCCAGCACAGTATGACAGCTGGCACGCGCTAGACTCACTTAATATGTAATATACATATATACATGTATATGATTCCAGCAGTGGAAAGCAAACAATGAAAGAATTACATACTCTCATAAGGTCATTTATGTTGTAACAGCAGTCGGAAAAGGAATAAAGAACGTCAACATACCACAACTTGTCTTTGGCATTCAACTTTGAATAGACGGAGGAACGCACCCGCCTCCATAACACCTTTTCAATAACACATCAAAAGGACTTCATTAATTAGACAGCGTGCCACACTTTCATTTGACTTGTGTTAAAAAGGAACGATCCCAAGGGCCGCAAACCATGTTGCTGCTAAAAACACACAATCACAAACAACTTAACAACAGAAACCGCAAAGTGGTTCACTCTCTGCAGGGGCCGGGGCCACAGGCCCCTTCAAGTACAGTTGCAACAATTACCTTGAAAACCGTGCCGCGCGGGAAACCTTTGTTTTCCCCTGAATCCGCCTGGCTTGAACTTGACCCTGTTTCTTCAAGCCTGGTGGAGGATAACACGTTCCTACAGTTTGATAGCAACAGTACATTTACTTATGACTTATTCATCTTTTTTTCCCTCTCTCACTCTCCTTAATTTATAATTCATTTGATCTAAAATTTCATTAATTTTCCAAAATGTTCCAAATGGGGCCTTGCTGAGCCGAGGCACTTTTATTTCTTTTCTTTGTCCAAGCCTCTTTTGTAGTCGGCTATTATTCTCTTATGTAGCAGCCTTGTAGAGGTTATCGTCTTCTGAGGGCAAACAGCGCTCTCCTGAAAAGTTTTAATCAGCTTTAATGAGTGGGGTCAGTGCAGGAACCAGAGAGGGTGAGAGACAAGCACAGAAGCTGGGGGGAGAAAGTGAGAGTGAAAGTAGGCGGCCTCTGAAACACATTTTTTAAATCGCCTACATTTCCTTTCTCTCTCATTTGCATTCCCCCCCCCCCCCCTGTTTTGTGCCTGTCCATCTGATAGTCAGATTTAGCTCAAATTGCATTGGCATGTCATACATGGGAACAGATTATAGATAATGAAGGAACATTTTTTTGGGCCCTTTATCTTCAAAGTGTCATTCCAATCAGACACCACACGCCTGCAATAAGAAGCCGATGGTTCACTTGGTTTAAACCTTTAATAGCAATCCAAATATTTCCATTGTGACCCGAGGGACAGTCCTGTGAGAAATCCTCAACATCATCTCCTTTAAATTCCTCCACAATGTTAAAGCTATTTTAGTCTTTCTACTTTTACAACCCCTGACTTTTTATCATTCCCTAAAATCCTCAGATATCCCTATTTTACCTTCTTCTCCTTAAGTTACTTTGCCTTTCTTCACTCAGTCTTTATCAAATGTAAGAGGCTATTCTTCTGGCCATGCCCCTGGACTAATCTTCTTCCAGGCGATAGTCTAAGCCATTCCATTATTAGCATATTTAGCCAAGGCCGACTGGCTCTTTTTGACAAGGTCTATGTTTCCTTTTAGACCTGCATAGCAAAGATATGACATTCCTGGGTTGAATTGTAAGGCCACTGAGAAGGATTGAGTGTGTCAGAAAGACTTTTTAGAAATGCACAGATATGACTTGAGACAAGTTGGTATTCTCAGGTCAGTTAATCTGTGCCTCAAAACCTCTATACGGTTAATTAACTGTGGCATTTGACCTCCTAGGACGTGTGACTTAATGTTCCCGTCTGCAACGTTTATAGAGAGGACACAACACTTAAACAGTTTTTTAGCTAGACGTGGTTGGACTGAACGACACACGTTTCTTTACAGATTTGTCAATACACAGGGTTGGAAAAAGACATTCTAGGGTTATACTTTGAAAATGTTTTTTTTTTAAATAAAACTATAAACTGCTCCGAAAGCTACCTGAACAAAATCTTTACTTGGTTGAAGGAGCATGCAGCAGGTTGAGGTTCAAAATGTTTTCTGTGTCAGTGGTCCAATAAATGTTAGATCCCAATATGAAATTCTGCCCTACTCAGCTCACCTCTTTCACACCATGAGGCCACAAAGCCCCATTGATCTTCCTCTTGGCAGCATTTCTAGGTTTTCCTCTGCTGTGTGCCCTGGGAAAAGGTTAGTGTGTGTGTGTTGGTGCGTGTCTACATATTCTTGAGCCCATATCTCCATCATCCCTATTATCTCTTTCCCCACTCGTCGAAATGTCACTACATCTTTTTCGCAAATGTCTTCCTGTGTGCATAATGTGTGAATGCATGTGTGTCTTTTATTCACACGTCTGGGCTTTCATGCACGCTTGCATTTTGTTCTTTGTGTTTCTACGTACGCCTTGGGTACCGGAGGTATTGGGCAGTGTTACATTGGGAGATTGGGATGCAGGCTACAGCATTGTGCACTGCACACGAGGGCCGAACCTCGAGCTCAGAGGGCCGGCGCTTCGGCCGGGTGTCCATAAGCAGCGGCTTCTCAAATGGTGCTGAGAAAAAAAACTATCTTGGGCCTGTCAAAGCCGAACAAATCACCCACTAACATCCTGAGCCTCGCTCCTCCAACAGTTTAAAGAGCCGGAGGAAGAAAGGCAGGGATTGAAGGGAAAGGATCGGCTCCCAGTGAGATCATTAGACGACACACACTTTTTTCAGATATGTCAATACACAGGGTTTGAAAAGGTGGGAATCTACATGGGAGAGATCATCCAATGAAAAGACATTCTTGGGTTATATGTGTTGTGTAATTTACAGCTAATCTGTGCAAAGTCCAGCGCAAATGCACCACAATAATGAACGCAAATGATGGGCAGTTGTGACACAAACATACAGTAGATACAGTACATTGAAAATCAAAAGCAAGCAATTGACACAAACGTACAAAGTGGATTGGAGTGGGTTGGAGATTTCTTTAAAGCTGTCTTCTCTGTAGGCATGTATGCTTTGTCGCCAATAGACAGCAGCTAAGTGTGTGTTCTTCATATTCCTGCATCTGTCTTATGAGTGAGAGTGTGTGTGTGTGTGTGTGTGTGTGTGTGTTGGTACTGTATATGCAGCAGCTGCAGCAGCAGCATCCCGACTATTTGTCATGGCATAGTCTGTTTGCTGGGTCAGTCCAGAAAGACTAATGTGTCTGTGCAACGGGGGCTACGTCGCTGATCAGAGCGCTTGCAGTATGCAAAGACTTTAAATTATTGAAATGATTTCACTGCCCAATGGCTTACTTGCTGAGAAAAAGGGAGGGGGATTGGGGAAAGAGGGGTTGCGAGAACGCTGCAGGGAATGGGGAAAGAGCGAAGGAAGAGATTGGAGGGCAATCTATAAATATTAGGGATGTCAACATACTGTAAACGTGTTAGTCTATGCGATTAATGTGGCCGAGATTAATATATATTACTATATATTTGAAGGCAATTAATGTACGTTTGTTTAGTTCCGGTTTACTTCCGGGACCGAAAGTTGACCGCAGAAACAAAATGGCCGCTAGCTGCAGTTACAAATATTGCAAATTTGGGCGAAGAATTCGCTCGACGCTGACGTGAAAGCCAATCAGCATTAAGATGAAAAGTGAAGACACTTTATGAACCAGCCGCTCACCGGAGACACACACACAGCTGAGACTGAACGCCTGTAAGTTAGTTGGTGTCTAACCGAGAGACGCTGGCACCGAGCGACACAACAGGACATCAAACCAGCGCTGGAAGCGGCGTCATCCAGACGCACTTCTGGAGGAGTCGGTGAGCTGTGTGCGGCGACGGATGACGTCATGACCCGAAACACAACAACGTTTGTGGTCCCGAAGTTTGTGCAATTCACACAACAAATAAAGAGCAGAAATAGTGGTTGTTTATTTCCATGGTGGATAGTGGAAACGATAACTGTCTCTATGGAGACAAGTAACGGTGATAAGCCACGCCCCCTTTCAGGGACTCATAAAGCGGGACGCGAATGAAGCGAAGTAACTACAACTAGTCGGGCAAGTAAAGCATGGCGATAATTCGCTTGGCTTTTGGTGGTGAGCATAACAATTGTGAATGTAAAGTGAGTATGCGCCTTGTCTCATATGTATGACAGCTCACAGTCCCCATTTGTTTTGTTTGCGTTCATGTTGTCCAGTATTTTTCACAAAACCTACTTCTATTTCATTCTTTTCTTTTTTTTAAATGGTTTCAATGAAAACAAAAAATGTTTATACAAAAACAACTAGCGTGGCTATTTAACAAGAAAGCATTATGTTGCACCTTGAGTACACCGGGTTTCAAGGAGATTGATGCTGTCTTGAAGACTTTTCCATGCTGAAAATGAACACATAGTGATTACTCGGATTCATTGTGATGAAACTTCATGAAGATAAAGGAACGTGCTTTACCAGGAGAGAATATCAGCTCCAACGTGTCAGGACAGGGCTTCAAAAACCCTCAAGTTCAAGAGAAGTCAAGTTTAACCCAAACTTTCTGGAATCAAAATGACCTTGAAGGCACATACTGTATGTGTGTATGTGCACACCCCATGCCTCCACCCATCAGTCATTACAAACTACCCTAAATGCACACACACAGTCCCACAGATGCTAGTTCTCCTGTTTTTACCTTTAGATTGTTCGGACTCTAGTTGTCTATTGTACGAGGGCAAAGGATCAGACAAGCCTCACTGGCTTTATCAAAATGTCAGCTTAAAATGAAAATAAAAAACTAACGGGTGGCAAAACGTTGATACATATCAACACTGAACCCCCTGGAGACACTTTCCCTGGGACAGACTAAGTATGACCCTGGGGCAGTGCTGGGATTGACAGGTGTGGAACCTGGATATCAGAGCCGTGGGGGGATTTACCTATTTGAACGACAGAAGCTTTAGGTCTTGGTTTGAAAATCTAAGAATAAACAACGATAAGTCTCAAACTTTATTTTACTGCACACACATAAACACACACACATATATACAGTATATACCCCTCCTATTACTTTTGGGGTTAATTTGACCCCATTCGATGTTTAACGTCTCTAAATAGATACCTAACATCATTTTTTTTGCTTCAAATTTTATGACTTTTCCTAATGTAATGGGGACAACTGGGTAAACATAAAATTAACATGATATGTTTTGAATGTCCTGTACAGATGTTGACCCCTGGCTGCTATAGCTGTATAAATCTAATCAGCTCGTCCACAGGTCAGACACAAGATCTGCACCTGCAAACCCAAGCACTTGCACCTGCAGTATATTATCAAATCTACAAAGTAACACATTTGAACCTATTTGGGTTTGGTGGGGGGGTGGAGCTGGGACTGCTGCAGGAGGGGCTACGGTGAGACTGACCACCTGACCAGCAGCCTTCTAAAGCATCTCTCTTGGTGCTTTGGGTGGGGGAGCGGGTCGGGCTTTCAGCTGAGAGAGAGGCTGCTCTCTCTCAACTGAAAATGACTTCTAAAGAGGTTTTGAGCTCTTTGACCATGAAAGTGACACAGGAGAATGTGTCTGAGACTAAAGATGATGTTGAGGAGGACCCTGATTATGAGGCATCCTCCTCTGATGAGAATAAGACCCTCATTGTTGACTGTTGTCTCTCAAGCACCAGCCAAAACTACACTTCAGAAATGTAAAGTTATTATGGTCCGTCTCCCCACATGAACAACAGGTGGACTTAGTGCTTCTAATGTCATCAGTATGCTTCCAGGTTCTGACAGATACGCTGTCAGCCAGGTCCATGACATAAAATCAGAATTTGAGCTCTTCATAACACCATCAATGTAAAAGCATCGACTTGAGATGATAAATTAAGAGGGCAGGTGTGTACGGGGAGCGTTGGAAAGGCCTGGATGTGAGTGACCTGCAGGCCTACATTGGGTTGCTCTTTGGCAGGAACGAACAAGTCAAGAGGCAAAGCAACAGCAAGCCTTTAGGCTGCTTACACTGGAAATATATCATATTAATATATTATAAAAATGATCTCTGAGATTTTAGTGACATTTTATTCTGATCTGCATATTTCTCCATAGTCGCTTAACAGGTATTTCCAGATGTTTAACGGGGTGTTTTTTTTTCTTCCTTTTTTGTTTAATTGAATACGCTATGTATGTAGTCAACAAACTAGCTTTTGGGTTCGGGTATTCTTCCTGTTTTATTTTGTAGTTTTGTGTCCCTGGGTTAGCTTCACTTTCTGCCTTGTCCTGTGATTGTCTGATTGTTTCCACTTGTGTCCAATCACCTGCACCTCCCTAGTGTATTTAAGCCACTGTGTGGCTAATGTCCCTTGTCGCGTCATTGTTAAGTGTTACCTGTCGTTGGTGCACATCCTCAATTTGATTAAAGAGCACTGTTTTGAAGTCCTGCATTTGAGTCCTCCCTCAACCTGCACCAGCAGCACCCTTGTGACAGTTCCTAATACATAAACCTGGGCAAAAAAATATAATTAAAATAGTTTTCTGGGTGTTTAAATCGCTCGGGTCAAATTGACCCCAATGGTAAAAGGTGTTTGAAGTCAACAGGAGGGGGACACACTATATATTTTTCTAGTACTACACTTTATATTGGAGTACAGTATGTTACTGTAGGATAACTGTTTTTGTGGTAATTTTCCAGAATTTTACTGTATTGTTTGTAGTATTGTTTGTTTGGGTGCGGTGCGGTCCCAGAGTGTTGTTCTGGCCCCCGTGTACAACACAGACATTGTTTGTTGGCGCTAACTAGCACGCGTGTCAAAAATAAACTCTGCGTTCAACTCCCTTCCATTAATAACATGTCTTCACTTTGTTGTCCGCATGTTTATGCTGCTGCTGCTGCATTTTAATTTGCCGCCTTACTTTACCCCCATTTTTGCCGTGCAGTTTTCACAGTTGTGTTTGGTTGAGCGCACGGGATGCTGTAGTGTCTATGCTGTACTTTGTGTGTTGTATTTACGTAAGTGTAAAAACATGAAACAGTGGTCACAAAATGACCAGATCTTACACTTGACTTGTCAAAAAGAAGAGTTTGTGTGAGCATCACGGAACCCACTAGTCTAAGTACATCATTGAAACGGTGTGTGCAATGTGTCCAAGAAGCGGCAACCCTCAAACCAATGAAAGGCACATTGGATTGTCCATGTCCTTGCAGTGATGTAAAAACTAAAACCAGTTGTATGTACGTGTTTTTGTGCTTAGGGGTGTATTTCTCTGATCTTTGTATGTGTGACTATTTTTGGGTGGCATTCAGGAAAAACTTGCCGAATGTGACAAGAATCAAATAACCCTCGAGAAACCCACCATCCCCCTGCACACAACAGAAAGAAGCAATGAAAGAAAAGCTTCCTCTCATGAATATGTAAATACATCACAGAGGAGTAGGAGCTTGTTTGAAGAACTGCTGCTTTTGTTTCTCGGCAATTAATAGTACAAACAACTGCTCTCTGCCCGTCTGTCTCTCCGTCAGACTGTCTGCATGTCCCACTATAAATAGAGTTAACATAGTTGTTACAGCTTTCTCAGCAGACTTCCTCGATGGATTGGGATTATTAGTAAAAAAATGTACCTTTATACTTTTACAATTTGGTAAATCTGAGTTAAGGTGAGAAAACATTTTTCTTCACATGCACTGGTCAAACAGTGTCAATTAAAATGTTTTCTTTCCAACTTCGCCAGAAGCGAAGGAATGTGGGACGGCAGATGGGCGGACAGGAGCCGGTGGCACCGGCGTCAGGTCACGGGGAGCCAACGACAGGTCACTGTGACATAGTCATAGCACAATGGAATGCGCGGCTGGTCGGTGCAACACAGGTGGAAACAATGAGGGACATGGCAGACAATCACAGGGCATGACAGGACAAGGCAGGACATGAAGATAACCCAGGGGCACAAGAGGCATGAAACTACAAAATAAAACAGGAAGCACACCTAAACCGTGACACCTGCTCTATATTTTTTTGTGTGAATTGCACAAACTTCGGGACCACAAACGTTGTTGTGTTTCGGGTCATGACGTCATCCGTCGCCGCACACAGCTCACCGACTCCTCCAGAAGTGCGTCTGGATGACGCCGCTTCCAGCGCTGGTTTGATGTCCTGTTGTGTCGCTCGGTGCCAGCGTCTCTCGGTTAGACACCAACTAACTTACAGGCGTTCAGTCTCAGCTGTGTGTGTGTCTCCGGTGAGCGGCTGGTTCATAAAGTGTCTTCACGCCGTGGCAGCGGGACGGCGGTGATGACGAGCGGAGCATCTCAACGCTGATTGGCTTACCCAAGACAGCGTCGAGCAAAACAGCGATTTAAGCGCTTTGCTCCATTCGCTTTTTTGCGTCTCACACATGCTCAGACCTGTGACCCAGAGTCACGGCCCGACCCGCTCCCCACTGAAACGGGACCCGCCAGTTTAGAACGACTTCTCTAAATCCTCTGTGCATCGGTGTCTATTTGACTCTAACCCATAAACATCAAACACCCAAGCTTTTAATTTACATGAATTTAGTTTACATCGTGCTGTATTGATGAAGACTTGAAACTACTTACAATGTTTATTTGCTTGTTAAATATGTTAAAGGCCTGAAACCAATACATTTGACTTTTTTTTTTTAACTACCGACTCGGTTTCAAATAGAGCCGGACTGGGCGTAATGTTCCGTGGTGAAATGTGCTGCAGTAAAATAGGTATCTTTGCTTTTGACTAAATTGGAGGCAGCATTCATTTAAACATAAACATTTAGCAGAGTGATTATGGATCTTGGCAGTGTCCAAACCTCATTTGTTTAGACATCCCAGTACTCAATCTTCATATTTTGATAAATAGCTGAAGGGGTGGGGGCTGTCACATTTCATGAGTCGCCAAGTGCTGAGAGAAGGGGGCATCTGTCCACCCTGCACAGGCTACTCCTCAAATATTAATAATGATAATGAGCAAAGGGCTGACCAGGGCACACAACAAGCGTCCCCCTATTAGAATAACCCCTGAAACTCTATGTCTCTCACACACACACACACACACACACATCCGCATATGCACTCATGTGAATATGGACATGAACTTGTGACCATGACAATGTGACAGGCAATATGCACACATATGTGCCCGCAAATGCATGAAGGCCAACAAAGATAAAGTGAGAGTGTGCAGACGCACACAAATGGGACAGATATGCAAATGCCCACAGGGCATTAAGGACCCGGGCACAAGATTCCCCTCTGACCAGAGAGCCCATACTCTTCCTCAACGCCCACCCCCCTCCCCCATACCCTCCTGACCCATGTCACACAGAATCAACCTCCCAGTCCAACACACACACTCCCTTGCTTGTTTCCACACACCACGTCCCCCCCCCCCCCCACCAACGCACAGTGTCTGTTTCTTCCATGCATTTACACACACCCACACACACACACACACACATACACCCACAATGAGACATTCACCCCTGGACTCCGTCGGTCATTAGTATGGAGGTCTGTCTGTGTTTGTTTGGCTTCTAATGGACCATTTAAATGCAGAATATTCACAGCAGAAAGGGCCATCCTCGGGGACGGTGCACACGGAGGCCTGAATGTGCTCTGGCTCCATTATCCTGGAGGAAGTTATCCTTATTATCATCACACAATGCTGCACTGACTGGCAATGAGTTACGGCGCCCTGGCCCTCGGCTGACTCTCACTCGGGGTAGCGCAGTGCTTTGACCACCACAGCTCACAGCACCTGCAACACCGACTCCTTATTGTCATCTAATTACCTTCCGCGATAAAAAGGTACAATTTTGGACATTTTCTTTTTGAAATATATACAGTACTTGGTAGATACTGTAGGTCTCTATTTAGGTGTAAAAAGTGTTATTGAAATATGTTTGCTTTCAGCAGTTCCATACCAAAAATATTCCTAAATATAAACATCAACCGTCAGGAATGAGCCTTTGCATAACTTCCATTCACGGGACTACAGCAGAAGGATTACACCATCAATATAATTCAAATAAACTGAGTGCATGTGAATCAGAGCAAGATCTCGATGAAGCAGAGAACCAAAGTATTATCCTCCTGGGTATTTCATGCCTGTGCTGCTGTATTTTGGATGTGGCTTTCAAACATCCATATCAACCACAATTATGAGCTTAATACTCCTTTTTTTATTCTTTGCTACCGGAAGATCTTTCTATGATCCCCCAAAAACAGCATGGTTGTTTAACTCTACTGTCAAATGGTGTCATTTGTATTCATATTAAGAGGATGTTTCAAAGTTGTAAGTGTCTGAGCGAGAGAGCAGGTGTTGCTGTCCAGTCAACTTCTTTCAGAGCAGAATACATCTATCTGTTGGTAAATCTCATGAAAATGAAAAGGGACTTTGGCATGAGGCCCAGCACAGTGCTATCCTCTGCTTGCATTAGCAGAATGTATGTACAGTAATGATATGTGCATCTGTAGATTGTGTCTGTGAGTGGGTGTGTGTTAGCTTAGCTTTTAGGACATTTTCAAATGTTCTATAAAGTGCCTTTGAGCATTTGGAAAAGCGATATTTAAATTAAACACATTTGTATTGTTATATGCCTCTATGAGAGCGTATTGTGAATCACTCTGAAGGCATACGTCCTCTCTCTTGGGAGCGTTGTGGTGGTGGTGGAGAGGGTGGATGGCTGGAAAGAGGCTGCTGATGTGGGACTACAGAGCTGACAGGCCTGCAAATCCTAATATTTTATTTAATTTTACATATCATCCAGGAGCAGGTGATACAAGTAGATTGCATCACTTCATTTCATATATTTTTTCAGTTAACTTGCAAAAGCCCCAAATTGTCCCCACCTGCATGGCTCCTGTTAAAGACTAAAGTGAACCTGAAAATGCATTTCCTCCTGAAAATTCCTGCCGAAATCTTAAAGCAGAAATGAATTTCAAACAATTGCTGGAACAACACAAATGAGAAAAGCTAAAATGATTTTTTTAATTGATGAAAATACAGAAATTAGAAAATACTAGCGAGCTGACAGGTGAAATGAATTTAAAAAAATTACAGAGAATACAGAAATAAGAAATGCTGACATTTATTATTAAGAGGTTGCTGAAATTACAGAAATGAAAAAAGCTCAAAATTAATTAAAATGTTTTTCTCAAAATACAGAAATGAGAAATGATGAAATGAATTCCAAACAAATGCTGAAAAAACATAAGAAATCTTTAGTAACAATAGCAGTAGACATACTTAGTCGTTGCGTTAGTAGTAATAATTTCAGTTGTAGTGTAACTAACAGTATTAGTAATAGTAGTAATTTTAGTAATAGTAGGCGGTGTTGTACTAATCGCAGTATAAATACTAGTAGTACTAGTAGTCACTTCAGTATTATTATACTTTTAGTATAACTATTTCTAATAGTAATAGAAATGGTTTTAGTAATAGTGGTAGGAGTGATTTTAGTATAAATAGCAGTAGTATACTAGTAGTGGTATCAGTTAGGATGAGTTGTAATATTAGTTGTAAATTAGCTGTAGTAGAATTTGAAAGAACAGTATTTCAATACAACAGCTTCAATCTGAGCTTCAAAGTTAAGGTACAGATAAGCATTGAGGCATTTATTTTGAAATTTGGTTAGGAGACTGAATGTTTGTCCTTCAAACTAAAAAGTTATTAATTGATAGGCCTCATCACAAGCGTTACAGTAAGAATTCCCTCCATAGGGCTTTTATTTTGAAATTATGGGATTTCGTGGGACAGAGAGAGACAGGAAATGATTAAGAATGAGAGGGAGTTCACTGAAAAGATGACTCCACTAATAAGCTAAACACCTGTGTGAGAGACTGAGTGACGCATGTCTGTGTGCGATCAAGGGCCAGAGGGAATGACACAGATTTACCTCAAATAAACAACTCAAACAACATCC
Organism: Pungitius pungitius; assembly: GCF_949316345.1. NCBI lineage: Eukaryota > Metazoa > Chordata > Actinopteri > Perciformes > Gasterosteidae > Pungitius > Pungitius pungitius. The sequence continues at coordinate 17,687,363 of NC_084912.1, forward strand.
CAAATAAGCAAACATATAAATACAATCCAAAAAAGAATGTTCCCAGAACCAAGAGAACACAGAGGTATACTTTATATGTCAGTGTGGTCAGAAATACGACTTTACCGACAGTTTCAAAAACTTTTACCTTCTGCTTTCTCTGAGAAATCCATAATGTGCCAAGCACACAATAATGTGTGTTGTGTACAGTGCTGCTGTGTGTGAGCATTCAGCACTTCTTCCATTGAAGCTCTTATCTGTATGTGTGACTGGCCTGGTAACACTGGGCCTGCTCCTTGTGCCTCATCACTGCGACAGGCAGCATCCTCCGGGACACATTCACTCCTAAAATGCATGCAAAGACATACATAGGCCTACCGGACAAAGTCAGTGGAAGATGTTGTGTTGATGGAAGAGGCTTTCTGCACTTCCCTTCACCTACATATTGGGTTATTTATTACAAAAAACAGCAATTCCCAGAAATGTAAAAAATATATACTTTTTCAACCTACTGTTCTTTTGCTGAATAAACCTATTTGGGGTTCAATCCTGTTCATTCACAGGAAAATACATTTCATCTTTGAGATGGTTAGTCCAGGATTAGTCAGCACGCCATCACTTTGTCTCTTCTTCTTCCATTTCACACACAATCTGGACGGACATGCATCCAGACGCGCACCTATTGACTGCACACGGTTGCCCCTGCTGTGTTGGGGGTGGGTGGGGCAAGGAGTGGGGAGTTGAGGGGGGTGGAGTAGCGCCTGCGGCCATATGGCAGAGAAAAAGTCATTTACATAATGTCAGATTTTATATAATTAGCCATTCTAAATGCAATCAAAGGGCTCTGAGCTGCCTTGCTGATTGGCAACATGATAGCGCTGTGACCCCAAACACAGGCACGCCCTGAGTCCAATGATGCAATATTAAAACCATGCCTCTGGACCTGCAACCCCAATTCAGAACTTAGAGTGTATATATGAATGTTTATGTGTAAATTAAATTAAAAAAAGCAGTAAAATATGGAACAGCCAGAATTTTGTTTATCGCCTGATAAAAATCAGTATGACAGTATGAGACAGTGTGTGAGACAGTATAAGAGAAAGTGTGTGGTGTTCACCTCGTGACGTTATGGCCCGATAAGGTCTTGTAAATAAACAGGGATGGCGCTCGTCCAGGACGTCATTGCGATGTCATAGCGGGTCTTTGAGATGTCAGAGAACTTTCTCCCTGTAAAACATGAATCTAACTGATATCACTCATTCATCAATGAGGAAGTGAGCTGCCCTTTTATTCCAGGGGAGTGGTGAACTAATCCAACAGCTCACATGAACCTGCGCCGGAGCAGGTTGATTGTGTTTGTTGTGTGTTGCTATGGCAGTTTGTTGTGTGTTGCTATGGTAATTTAGACAAACCTGCTTCGGAGAACCGAAAGGCCCGATCTACGTCCTGTTATCCGGCTAACTCAGTTAGCCACGTAGGAGGAACGGGCCCCAGGTCCCCTTGAAGAGGAGGGAGGGAAGGGCCTATCACCACTGAGAACGCACCAACACAAATACACTCATCAGATGACTTTGCAAGCTTGAAGTCACATGTACTGGATAACAGTTCAAAGTGTGTGCTCATGCACACAGACACACATACTTTGCACGAAGACACACACACGGCAGTACTCTCAGCAGCAAGTCAAATAAACAGTTTGAGCAGGGCGGTCAGGTACTGCAGGGTTTAACAGGGCCAAAGTGTTTTAAAGAGGCTGCTGAAAGGTGCTCCATACGGAATGGGCTTTTTTGGCTGTTGGAATAAATCACTCTTTGTAGTGCTCAGCTCACCAGAAACAGCTTGCTTCATTATTTAATTATGGAAAATTACACAGAATGAATTCCCTGCTGCATTGTCCATACATTTGATTACTTGATAGTAAGTAATTTGGTGGTTAAATAAACAGATTTTATTTGGCTGAGTTTATGACTTGCAATCAGCACTAAGCTGACACATGTTTGTTAACTCATGACCACATGAACGCATGAGTGTGTACAAATGAAATAATTGACAGAAAAAGACAAAGTATCGCATCCAACACAGGACAACAAAATAAATGCTGGAAATAGAAAGTAGTTGGATAAAGGGGTTTTATAACATCTTTTGAAGAGCTAGAAGCGTTAACTTTAGTGAACAATGTAGATCAAGCCATTTTCCTCCAGCAGTAGGGCTATTTCATGTCTGGGGGTAAATATACAAGTCTGGTTAACCATTGCGGATCATGGATGGTGGAAGAAAAGCGTGAGAAAGCATGTTCAAGGGAAAAACCTTCCAAACAACAGGGTTCCATTTGGTGGGTCTGGTGGTAAAGCTCTTACCCCGGTGGACAAAGACACCTGACACCTAATAAGATCTGGTCTTCAGTGGGAAGGATTCCAATCAGTGGATGGACACATCTTTGCTTCTTTTCCAGTGATTTCTTTATCTTTTTGGCCACTCAAAGGCTCAAACATTATTCCAGGTTTGTCAACCCCGAGTAGCAAGAAAGAGGAGACAGAGGGTTGTATCATTAGGAATTGATTCAGTCTGGGACTGAGACAGGGGTGGAAGGTCATAACCTTGATGGTGACTCCCCGACCAGAAACATGTGTGTGTGTGTGTGTCTTTCTATAGCTTCTTCTCTTCTCTTCTTCTTCTTTGATGATATCATGACTGTTTGTGCATGCACCCATAAATGTGTGGTGCTTTAATTTGTGTGTGTGTGTGTGTTTTTCCCATGATGAAGAGTGTCTCATTAGGCCCAGGGCTTGGAGCAAGAGGAGGTACAGGGTCACTCTAAAGGGAGAGAAAGGATCGATCAGAGAGGTTAGCACCAGGATGTCTGTCACCCGCTACACAACATTCAGATACAGTAACACACCGGTGAATCTACTGGGGTGGCTGTGGTGTAAAAAAGTAGAAAGTGAATCTGAAACCCAAACAATGCACCACCCTCTGCACACTCTGGTTCTTCCTGGCACAGTGGGTGGATGTATTTGCACACTTGAATAAATATTTTGCCACCAAATCCAATTGTTTACAGGATATTGTAAAATGTAAAATGCCCTTTTCTTTACATTGAGCATGTTTAAGGCAGTAAAGTTCATGGACATTAGATATAAATTTAGAGTTCACTTCGGCAGGGGGGAGGTTGGTTATGGCAATCAGCCTGTTACCCTTCTTGTCTTCCTTCTTCTGCATAGTACATTTTTCATGCGTTTTGGAGAAAAGTGCAACGATCAGCGCACTGAGCCTTGTGTTTGCTCGTAGCTCGCGCGCCATCTGCGGCGGCAATAAACAAAGCTTTAGTGTCCACTCTGTTTACTGCACTACATCTGGCAGGTTGCTCTGCATTGACACGTGATAGACAGGCACATTAACAAGCAAATGAATACAAAAGAGATGTAGGCTCACAGTGAAGGACAAGCACTGTGCAAAATGACCTCGACGCACACACCAATGCATTCACACACATACACAACCACACTCCAATATAAATTACAGGTGCAAATTGGGTGAAAGGGTAGATGCAGGCGGGGGTTGGAGACGACTGAAATGGAAGAGCCTGACTGATCAATACTCCTGGAGAATTTCCTCCCTCTACTCTCCTCAATTGTCATGCTCTCTCCAAGCAATTAAAAGCTCTCCTGCTCACGGGGTTTCATTGCAGTACATTTCTTTACTGGTCAAAGTGCTGTCTATTTGCCTGTCGTGTACCGAGAGCTGACAGAAATATCAAGAGTCTTCCCTGAAGTAAAAGTTCTTATTCCACACTGAAAATACTCCAATTCAAAGTTTGTCAGTATTTTAACCAAAGGATACCATACTATGAATCTTTCCAAGATAATTACTTGGATTGCAAAAGTTGTGCTCTTTGTGAGGAACGTAGCTTTAATTTTAATTTATTATGTTATCATTTTGCTATGGTTTGCAAAGTGTTTATAACACTGTTAAAGTTAGCTTCCACCTTTCTGCTCCACTTGGCCTACCTTGCGTGTTTCTAGTCTCAATCCAAACCAAATTAGAAATGGATCAATCATGATCAATCATGATGCAAATGATTAGGAAAGTCTCTTTTTTTAAGATACACAATCCAAAAGAGACAGAAATAGATGGGGAAAGACGAATGGACATTCGAGGGTATCGAGTGTGCGGTCGTCTAATTGTCGGTCGTTACAAAAGTTGGCAGGCATCCTTACTCACATGCAATAACAAACGGAACCTTCTGAAAAATGTAATGGCTTGATTCTATAGATTACATGACACATAAAACAGGATATATTATTAAATATTTTTCGATAATTTACATTTTCTTTAATAGACCCTATTAAAGGAACTGTAATCTTCACCACCACTGTTGCAAACTCTGCTTGTGACATGTCTCATTTAGCCTGAAGCACTACACAACAAGCTGGAGTTGGCCTTTGATCAGGTGCCAGTTTCCCACATACTCATTTGATCCCTTCAACACTTTGCATGTATCAATGTAGTACATGCAAAGTGTACGTGGTATTTTCACCATTTTCAGATATTTTCATGTTTCGAAGTTAATGCTCGATTCATATACTTTGCTGTGTGAGTCGGTCTGTGTAAACAGGTGTCTTAGTGTGTGCCTCTTCCATCTGTTTGTAACCTTTCTGCAAAGCCGGATATACTGGCCACTCACCCATACTCACACACACTAACACAAATACACGCACACAGCAGGGGGGCGCAAACAGAAGCATACAGATGCTAGGTCAGCCTGTGCACAGCAGGTCAGTGCTGGCTTTGTGTAACTCAGCATGATACTAACATAGATTAGCACCAGCGTGTTGAGGTAACACTTTGAGAAAGAGCTGTAACAGCAACATCATACTTCCTCGTTGACCCAAACACCCACAAGGACGTACACCAAAGCCAAAGAACAAAATGGTTAAAGCCAAGCTTTTTTCATGATCTCCGAATTTAAGAAAGAAAGCTGCATTATTTTTTGTGGTTTAAGCTCATTGTCTGTCTCCTTTTAATTTGCATTGTACTACTCTCCCCACTTTGTCCTACAGTGGACTCATGTGTGTGCATATATATATATATATTACATTGTTTTAATTTAATTTAGCTAAGGCGACTTCCAAAGCGACTTTCAATAAGTGCATTCAAACAAGAGGGTACAGAAAGTTCAATCTCTTCTTAGTGCTATAAGTAAGTGACAATTTAAGTGCTGAAAAGGAGAGTTGAATTCTGGTTAGGGTGAACATACTCATGCTCATATACTGCTCATATTATTTTACATTTGTATGATGTAGATCATAAAATATTTTCAGAAGTACACATTTAAAGGTCTCTTATTTAGAAAAATTAGGTCAACTTAGTTATTTAGATATTCTTTCGCTTTCAATCTGTAAATATGACAATCTCAGCCTCTACAATTCCATGACAGGGAGCACTGCTTTTGCAGACTCTGTTTCCAAAGTCAATGGAGTTTTTCTGTCTGTAAACATGCACGTACATTCCTTTACGCATTCAGAAAATTGTTTTATTTTATGATGAGTGGACAAGCTCCATCAGTGACACAATCCAAATATCTAGAACTGCTACTTGTCTTGAAATGATTTTTTTTCAAAAACTATATCTAAGATCAGGGAACAATTTAGACTTGTAAACCGACATGGATGACAAATCCTCGACTTGCGCACAGAAATAGAATTTTAATTCAATCTTCAATTTCTACAAGGTGCGAAAGGATGTGATGAAAGTCCCATATCTCGGGGTTATTTGGAGAAATTGATAAAAGATTGAAAGATAAAATACAAAGTCTAAGGCGGTTGGGAGGGGGAGTGGTTCGGTCGACGGATGGGGGCGGTCAGTAGTCGCGGCTGGTTCCGTCTACCGCAGATGGTGCACCGTCATTTTCATGTGGCATGCGCTCTCTCGCACAGTGGCTCACCCACGGGGTTATTCGGAATAGAAGCTATTTATAATATACAATATACTGGTCAGCTGTACGACTATTATCGTGCAGGCCAAAGATAATTCCACTGCAGGCCTTAGGTTTGACATATGTGAATAGAGCATTGGACAAATCCGGTGAGTATGAGACCAAAGGGTATGCATTAGATCTTCAATTGACACTTGATAGGAATCCCTGTCCTAGCAAGTCAAAAAAACAATCTCTTCATTTTGGGCTATTGAAGTTAACATTCTCAAAGGAGGTGTTTCCAACAAAGAATTCCAGTAAAGATAAATGTATTGTTGTTCAAAAGTTAAAGAAGGAGGAACAGAGCCAGAACACATGTGTATGGTTGGCAGGTGTCACAGGTCGTTACACATCCTTATAAATCTTAGATTGGTGTGGCTTGGTATTTTCCAACTCTCAAACAGGGGCCCAAACCATATGATCATGCATGAGCAAATGTATATTGCTATCTTAGTCTGCATGATGTTTTCTATCTGTTTCCTCTCTGCAATGCTAAAGATCTCTTGCAGTGTGTTCAGAACCCAGCATTGTCTCTCTATAATAAGCCTGAGTTTAAACAATCACAGTGAAGTATATTAATAACGGATGTTGTTAATACACGCTGAGAGGTTTATGTACTGATGAATTGGAAAAACAAGTTTAGCTTGTCCTTCAACAAAGTCATTTCATATTAGTGTTATAGGCATGACAGGTTAAGAAACTTCCGTTGCCATGGTAATTAACCGTACATTGCATTCAGTATCAACTAAAATACAACAGTAGTGACAGCTGCTGATGGCTCAGTAATTATATCAAACATTGTTGTTAGCAGTAATGATATGATGAACAGCTTTTCCTGTCATGCCTTTTTTCTACAAAGGGAGAGATGCAAGAAGCACCACAGGGGTTGAATGTACCATAGATTTACTATGCTTCTGTGGTATAATCAGTGGCGACTGAATTTGAATAAAAATACATTTTACAAATAGTCAGTCATGTGTCTATTTGTGATAAATTATGGAATATACCCAGTATGATTTTTAAATTTGGATATCTGCGCAAAATATATCCTATATATCCCCTCCACATGTGTCAGCTGGGCTCGAGCCAGGTGCCAAAGCGGCAGGTCTAAGTGTCGGTTTAGCCAATCACTAATTAAAGTTAATGAGTGATATATCATTTCCGAGTCCTAAAATACATTTAGTTTTGGGGGAGTCTCGGTACGCGACATTTAACAACATAAGAGTGACAATGTGCAGTGTCCTTCCAAGAAGACCCAACCCGAACTGGGTATGAGAAAATAACTTAGGACTTAATTAGAAACTATAGGAAAAACAGCTGGACCCAGATCAGCCTGACCTCAAAATCAGACAACGGACCGGCGTGAAAGGGAAGCCGCACATAAAACGGTTCTGTAGAGATGCTACACCGGGAGGTTTAGCTAGCCAGTTAGCGGGCATGACCCTTTTTGGAAGTGGAGGCTGGTTGACCGCAGAGACAACTCCGTCACGTCCGTGAGGACACACAACCATGTCGTGGATGATTATTTATCCAAATATAAGGTAAAAAGTGTGGAGTTTCGAGGGGCTTTTGAGTTGGTCTTTCCTCAACACACTGATTGGATATTTCTCCAACATACTAGGTTCATAGACCGACCAGCTTGTTTGGCTGTCGTGGAGACATCAAAACTAGGATGACCTGCAACTTCCTGATGCTAAACTCGGAAACTGAAGTTATCATGATCATGAAGTCAGCTGTCACGTGATACAGTCTCTATGGATGGAATTGCTCTGGTATCCAACAGCACCGTAAAGAATCTTGGAGTTCTCTTCGACCAGGATATGTCCTTCAACTCTCATATAAAGAAGACTTCAAGGACTGCCTTTTTTCATCTACGTAATATATTGAAAATCAGGAACTTCCTGCCTCAAAGTGATGCAGAAAAACTTGCAATCATGCAATTGTTACTTCTAGACTGGATTACTGTAATTCTTTGATATCAGGCTGCTCTTGACTCCTGCCGTGGCCCTCCCGACACCTGCTGCTGCCATCATCATCATCATTATTTTAAATATGATTCATATTACTGTCATCATAAACCAACATCTTTCTGCTCTCCCTCCCCACAGAAGCTTCTGTGGATGGTTGTTCTATCTGATGATGGTTCTATCTGATGGACGTTCTATCTGATGGTGGTTGCCCCTGCAGTGGTTCTGCTGTACACTTGTTCTGCTACTTGCAATTACTTGTATCCTTTCTGTTAGAGGAATTTAATGTATTCTAAATATTTTACATTGTTCATTCTATACACATGACATCCATTGTAGTCTGTCCATCCCGGGAGAGGGATCCCTCCTCTGACGTTCTCCCTAAGGTTTCTTCCTTTTTTTTCCCCATTGAAGGGTGTTTCATTTTTTGGGGAGTTTTTCCTGTGCTGATGTGAGTGTTTCGGGACAGAGGATGTTGCATGTGTACAGACTGTAAAGCCCTCTGAGGCAAATTTGTAATTTGCGATTTTGGGCTATACAAAATAAAATTAATTACATTGAATAGGTGCATCTCAATATATACATATATATGTTCATCTTTTATTTTGTATATTTTATATATATATATGGAGGAACACTGTCGTCGATCCCAATCTACTTTCTGTCATTTTTACACTTAGCAAAGTCATCCGGCGGGCCGCACTGGACCCCCTGGCAGGCCGGATTCGCCCCACGGGCCTTTTGTTTGACACCTCTGCCTTAGAGAGAACATCGGAGGAGGGATCCCTCTCCCGGGATGGACAGACTACAATGGATGTCATGTCTACCGAATACAAAATGTAAAAGATGTACAATACATTCAGTTCCTAATACAGAAATTATTGAAATATTGTGAGTAGTAAGCCAGGTGTACGGCAGGACCACCGCAGGGACAACACTATCAGCTAGAACCAACCACCATCACATATAATCACCATCACCCAGAACCACCATCACCCAGAACCACCATCAGATAGAACCACCATCAGATAGAACCACCATCAGGTAGAACCACCATCAGGTAGAACCACCGTCCACAGAAGCTTCTGAAGGGAGGGAAAGAACAAAGAATTTAGGGAAGACATGATGACAGTAAGAGTAATATGATTCATTTTCAAATAATGAAGAATAATGATGATCATGATAGCAGCAGCAGTTGTCAGCAGGGCCACGGCATGATGCAGGAACAGGTTCCAGATAGGACCATGATCAATGGAAACCGAGAAAGCCAAAATACTGATAGAAGTCCTAATTATGTTAAAATGTTGGAATAAAGGTTACGTTTTTATCTGCAAAGTAATAATGTCTGTTTAAAACTTTTTTTGCATTGAATCATACTGGGATGTATTCTGAAACTAATAGCTCGCCCTACCCAAAAAAAATCCACGAGCTACCACTGAGCATAATGTAAAATGGATAACAGAACATTAAGTTATAGAAACTAAATTTAGTCCTGTTTTATAACACTCTGATCAGGCTGATTGCAGACCAATGGGCCAGAGCTGTTCTAGTTGATTAGTATAATTACAGACTGTGTTACAAGGGCGCAAGATTTGACATTAGATAAGGAGTCGTAGTTATCCAAAAACTGACACCAGTTTAATATAACATTGGAACCGTGGTGGCTGGACATTCTATGTAGCCTCTCCAACAGTGGGTAGAACATGAAAACCATTACAATAATATGTTATGTTCATGTCCAATTAGTGTTTATGGTAATTGAAGCAACATGGTTTTTTTCTACAAGAGCTTCTGGCGCTCAGGGTCCATAACCGCCACGGCTTTTGCCTCTGTCCACTACATTTTTCTTGGGCTATAAATTCAAGTTTATATTTGGCTGATATTGCAAGTTGGCCAAAAGTGTGTGTAAGAAGTTGAAGTAGTCGTAATATCACCAATCAATTAGAGGACTGTCATTTTGAAGCATTTAGTTTAGTTTAACATTTTTAGACTGTGGTGGAGGGACTGCCGTACGCAGCTCTGGTAGCGGCAGCTTCCTGTCATTCACAGTTAACCCATACAAAAACTCTTGGGCAAAAGGTTAAACCAAATTCCTGACTGAGGTTCAGAACTCTCCATCCTTACAGGTAAGATATAGAAGTAAAAAAACATTTGGAACCATGCTTCTCCAAGCGTGGCATTAAGCTAAATATTGTGATATGATAGGCAGATACATTTTGGTGGCTTTATCAGCTATGAAAGCACGTATGAGTCAAGGTTGTCCTGGCTGCTTCCCTAAATTTTTAGTTTTTTGCCTTTTTAAAACGAACTTTGCATATATATATATATATATATATATATATATATATATATATATATATATATATATATATATATACCAACACATCACTACACTCCACACTGTCTGGGGATTATTAAAAAAATATGAATTATACATGAGGAGTCTCTTTTACCCCCTGGCTCCCACCAATGCCTCTTATTGGCTTTGGCACACCGCCACTCATTCACCCTCAGCCCGTCTGTCTGTGTATATGTGGGACCTCAACACAGGACACAACTCCAACAATCAGACCTCCTTTTCCCTTGTAAAAAGGAGATCAGTGCAGGCCCAGGACAACAGCAATCACATTACCAAAGCCTTTTTCTTTTGGAAACAGGCCAAGATTAAGGAGAAGGGGGACGTTTTGAGGTGCTCCATCAAACACGGAAGCAGATGTTTTCAATTGTTCTTACATTTTTGCTTGAGTCCATATGACTATTTCAACCTTTGAAAATATTTTGCCCGACGCTGTTTTGCAAAAGCCAATCAATGTTGTGATACTCACCCCTCACCTGAGACAGAGGCGCTCCGCAGCTTCAACGCCTGTAGTTGGGGTCCAACCAAAAGATCCTGTCACCGATCTGAGTCAACAGGTCATCTTCAGGCATGAAGTAGTGCCTGAAGCGGCAATCATCCAGACGCACTTCCTGAAGAAGTTGGTGAAATTCACAGAGCTGATGATGTTACGAACCCAAACGCGAGGGCTTCGCTACTGACATTTGTGGAATTTCTACAACCAGCACTTATTACTATACTATACTTATTACTATACTATACTAATTCAGCTGTTACAGAGTCAATTGTTTGAAAGCGCTGGAGTCATCATCCAGTGTCAAGATCAGTATCAAATGTAACTGTACAGTGTCACAATGTAAAAACCGTGGGTTAAAAATGCAATGTACGTTGCTTTGGATAAAGGCCTCAGCTAAATGACATATGATGTATTTAACACTGATATTGATTTTGACACTAAAAGTTAAATTGTTAACACTTCGTTGAGTGTTGATTTAACACTGACAAGATTGAGACAATATAAACACCAGCTTAGAGTTAAAATGTTACGTGGAGAACAGAGAACCCAGATGCAGAGGTACAGCAAAATGTATTTTATTTCCTCAAACTAGAACTAAGGGGGACTGCCGTCGGCAGACGCAGTCCGGAAACAAACTTAAAGTCAGTGCGTTCCTCAAAAAGCAGCCACCATTTGCAACCCCCGGTTCCCGAGGTGACTCAGAGCTGGCAGGTTAGTGGAGGTCCACAGACAGCAGGTAAACAGGGCAGAGAATACAGGTGAGTCTCCAAAAAACACATTCAACTAGACGGGACAGGACTGGGCAGGGCAGGGCAGGGCAGGGCAGGGCAGGGCAGGACAGGACTGGACTGGACTGGACTGGACTGGACTGGGCCAAGGAGATCTCGAAGACACAACGCTGGGCTGGTAACGCAGAGACAAAGCGTCCAACAATAGTCTGACTGGGAGGTAGAGAAAATAGTGGCTAGAAGTAGTCGAACAAATTAACCAGTAAGCAGAAACAGGTGAGTGAAAAATCAGTGTAAGTGTTGATTGGTATGGGAAGCGGCTGTGGGCGAGTGAAAGCATGAATGGGAATGAGGAGGTGTGTTAATTGTCTCAGCTGGGTGTGTGGGTGTGTATGTGTGTGTGTGTGGAAACAAAACAAAACAAAAAAGGAGGAATCCGGATCATGACATGAAAGTGATTTAATTTAACTCTCTGAAATCTACGAAATATACATCAATATTTATAAATATTTCCTTTTCTGATGCAAAAAAATCCTCTTAAACCTTTATAACTTCAAATTCTTTATTTTTCATCTATAGCTACCATTTAAATTTTATAATTTTGACAAAATACTTAAAGTATTAACATTTTCAGGAAAATGCATTTTTTAGTTCCTTAACGTATACGTCTTCTAATCCACATTTTATTTTTCACACTTTCTCCCTTTTCTCCCTCTTCTCCTAACACTCCCCATGTTTAATCATGCTGTTGCAACATCTCTTGACCGTGTGCCAGAGGTGTCAAAGGTATTCACATTCATTACAAGTAGAAGTATACATACTAAGGTTTAAAAATATTTTTGTAGCAGTTGTAAAGTTGTATCAACTTAAGCTTTTTACTTAAGTAAACATATTAAAGTACTGGTTCCAAAACTACTTAAAGTATTGTAACGGGAAAGAATGGACATTAAGGACTCTTAATGTGTAACCTCGCTCACAGAACATGTCATTCTGTTACAATATGATGGGAAGGTGCCTTCAGATCATGTGACCTGCCGTTTGGATGATGGAAACATGGCGACATTCAGAGAGGTGACGCTAAAACAACAGAGGCACGTGTATCGACCCACATGCTGTATGACTTAAACAAAGAAAACCAGAACCCATTTTCTAGTGATGGCCAAAGGACACACACACTGGTCCCATTGGTTAGACTGCAGTGTCTCCTATAGGAAGACTACTCCATGGGGATGGGATGTTATAATGATGGGGAAACACATCAAAGCATTGAACAGAATCCCTCAGTGTTCATTTCTAAAGCCTCGCATTAACACTGATCACTTTATAGAAGACGCTGCGCTAGAAGGTCATCGACCAGCAGAGGAACCGACGACCGACAATCGACCAACAGAGGAACCGACCATCGACCAACAGAGGAACCGACCATCGACCAACAGAGGAACCGACCAACGACCAGCAGAGGAACCGACCACCGACCAGCAGAGGAACCGACCACTGACCAGCAGAGGAACCGACCACCGACCAGCAGAGGAACCGACCACTGACCAGCAGAGGAACCAACCACCAACCAGTGGCGGTACCGACCACTGACCATCAACCAACAGAGGAACCGACCAACGACCAGCAGAGGAACCCACCACCGACCAGCGGCGGCACCGACCACCGAGTATCACCCAGCGGAGAAACTAACCACCGACCATCGACCAACAGAGGAACCGACCAGCAGAGGAACCGACCACCGACCAGTGGAGGAACCAACCACCGACCATCGACCAGCAGAGGAACCGACCACTGACCATCGACCAGCAGAGGAACCGACCACCAACCAGCAGAGGAACCAACCACCGACCCCAGTGGAGGAACCAACCACCGAGTATCAACCAGCTGACCACCGCAACCTGCCGTCCTGAAAAACTTTACGCACCCAGCATTACTCGGATTTGTGTCATCTACATCTACATCAAAACCAATAGGGTGTCTGGATGGTAAATGTTTATACTTCTCATCCAACCACAATAGAATTCACTCAATCCGGATGGCGCAATTTATCTGGATAGGTTTTTTTGAACGATGACAAGCCAGAAAACAAGTCAAAATGAAATAGGAGTACCAAGGCTATTTTTTTAAATGCAAGGAGTATAAGAAAAATATAAATACCCAAAATGTAAAAGTAAGGTAACAAAGTATTTGTACTTTGTTACTTGACACCTCGCCGTGTACCACTTTCCTCTTTGGTCAACGCTTCCGTGGCAACCACACACACACACACGCACACACACACACTTTTTCAAACTGAAATATGTCATTGGCATATGCAATCAAACGCACACGCACACCATCCTATTGGTGTGGTCAGACGGCTAGGGTTGACCTTTTCACCAATTCCCGTTATTAGAGAAACCTGACATTCAAACCTCCACAGCCCCCAAGATGCTGAGACCACTTCTGAAACATAGACACACACACACAAAGTTCTCTAGGAACCTCTCTTTTTGGGTTTTGGCACATCACCCTTCCAACCTAAATATTAATTCAGGAGACTTTTATCTGGCTTTCGGTTTGCTATTACTATATTTAAACTAACAAGAAGGAAAATGTTGTCGTTAGTCCGGAATAAAACAGAGAAAGATATTGAAATAACATAATCAGCTCAGGCTATCTATTTAGCATTAGCATTGTATTACTATCAGTGGAGTATAGAACGTCCGCACATGGCGGCCATCTTGGTAGCCATGTGACACAACCAACACCCATAACGTTGTATTGGTAGTGATACATGTACTTTAAATAATAAAATGAATGGAATGAAATGAAACGGTTTGTTTTTTTATAAACATCAGAGATGTAGTTATGACGCTGTATACTCATGTTTCTGTAAATCCTTCTGTGTGCATTTGTGAATCTATATCTGTTCTGTGTCAATTTGCAATTATTGAGTCTGATCTGACACCATAGATTTTTTCCCCGTAATCTATAGATTTCACACAGATATATTGTGTTTGTCACATATTCCTTAATAAGCAAGCATAAAAAGTTGTTTATCTGTTTAATGGACTCTACTGGTATACGGGTCTACAGCTGTGTACTGAAGGTCCGCTCTCCTCCAGGTGAAGTGCTATTGTTGCAGCACGTAGGATGAAACCTAATGAAAAGTTACCCGTTTCTCCCACATTGGATTTAACAAACAAGCTATCAAAATGTACACAGATCCTACAACCCATATAAACAAACAGTAATGGAGGGGAAGTTCTGTGCCCTATTTGTTTGGAGCTTGTGACTATATTTTAAACGTTGCATATTAAATGGCTCATGCATAGCAATTGTTGTTTAATTTTGGCCATTGTCTCGGCAAAATTGAATTTGAATTCAAATTTGAGAGCCCTTTCAAACAACATTTACACAAATGAAATTATCTTAAGGGGACACATCTGCTCCTGAAGGCAAGGCCAGGCCTTCTGCTGTTCAGAAATAACTAAACTATTCACACATTCCTGTACAATCACACGGCATTTAGCAGACATCAAAAGCTGGACCTGGGTGAGGGGGTTGGGGCCGTAGTGTTTCTGTGTTGGCCCCAACGCTGAACTAGACATAACATACCAAAATACGGCCCTACTTTTCACCGCGCGCACACACACACACATACACAATATTTAGTCTTCCCACTGCGGGGGGCAACAAAGGCGTTCAGTCATGTGAAACCCAAGCGTCAAACCTGGAGGTTGTCCTTTAACCTTTAACACACACACAAATGAACCCAAGTGTTGAGAGATTAAAAGAGAGGATGGAACAATGTGTGTGTGTGGGGAGGGGGGGGGTTGTGTTGTAACAAGCCTGTGGACATGCAGCAGGGTCAGAGAAACATCTACACATCGGTACAGACATAACAACCTGACACACAATGTCCCCTTATCCACATGTGTGTAATACATCTTGATCTGTAAGAAGTCTGCCCATTCCTTTCTCTCTCTATCTCTCACACACACAGACCCAGACAGAAAAGGTTGACCTGGCCCCGTAATCTGTGCAGCTGCAATCAGCCTTCATAACCCCAGTGGGTGCATGTGTGTTGAACAGTGTTCCTTTTAAACTTGGTTACACCAAACAGGCATGAGACCAGCAGGCATGTCGTCACTCGTACAAACAGACAGACCCACTGATAATCTGTGTCTTCCCAGGACATCCTTTTATCCAGCTCAGGCCCCAGGGGCTTTCCGTTGGCCTGGCCAGGCCGAGAGGCCTCTTTCTGGGGTCAGGAGATCAGAGAGACTCATCATGACCTTTGAGGATTCAAGCTCTACAAGGTCAAAGGACCAAGAGGATGCTATAACACAAACGTAATCTCATGTATTTGATGAGTGAGATTATGTCTATTTGTTTTTCTCTTATTCAGCAACTGCAGCTTTTAACAGCGTCATGGTGCTACACAGCAATGAAACCAGGCAGAATGACCAAAAGTATAACGCTGGCCTTGAAGTGGGACCCTTAAGACACACAAACTGTTGCACTTTGCATGGGCCTGATGATTGCAGGTGGAACGGCAGGTCATTGACACAATGCTCAAATGATTGAGGGGGTGACATCGTGAATGAGTCCTTGAATGAATATGATCTTCTGAAGTCTGTAGGAAGTTTCTTCTTAATCTTGGCATTGCATGGGCTTTGAAATTGGAGCATCTTAAAAGCTTGGAGATTGTACCGTTATTCCATTTTAAAAGGGAGACTTAAGTCACAATGCTAAAGATGCTAATCTATTAACCAGCACACATACACCCACACACATAGCATCCATTCATGCTTTCAATGAATGCATGAAATGATGAATGGTTCTGAACTTCAGACTGAGTTCAGGGTGGTGAGAGAATGAATAGAGAAGAAAAGGGAGGGAGGGGGATTTCTTTTCTTCCTCTAAGCCTGCTCCCCAACCTTATGAACCCACACAGAACCTCCCCCCAGCATCCTCAACCCTCTCACTCTTATAAACCCCTTACCATGATCCGCTTTTTAATTTTGCAACATGAATATAGTGAAGTTGGCCAGCAAATAAATAAAACATATCGTCATAAATGACCACACCTGCCACAGGTGTGTTTGAATTGGTGATTTGGTTTCTCTATGTGTGTTTGTGTGTGTGGCTGTGGGGGTATTGTTAATGTCAATGCTAATATTAATATAATATATATTAATGCTAATACATTTTCTAAAATCCCTTCCACAAAAAGTGCCACAGGAGTCTTGCCACACTGTCTATGGCAGAAAGACAGTGAAATGACAAGATTTAACAGCTACTTCACATGGATCTGTTTTTTAGTCCAAATAATCTGTGAGCAATGTCTGATAGAGAATAGAGCTATAAACACGCTATAAACGACCTTTAAATCAGTTCAGTCAATGTAAATACCTCTCCTCTCTCCCCTTGAATGAATGGAATAATGTTTTAATTGTCTTCCTATTTACTAACAACATTGAAATGTGCGACTTCTTTGTTACATTCTTGGGTATAGTAATATTTGACTTACCAGGTTTAACACAGGTTTAATTAATACATCCAGTTGGTGATGGGTCTCTCTTGTTGTATATGGCGTTTACTGCAGTTGATAAAATTGTATTTCAGTTTTTAGTTTGGGCTGCATTTCTTGATAATAATACAGTTTAGTTAATTCAGTAAAATGAGCTGGGGTAATAAACAGCCCCTGCTGATTGTACAGGAATGTATACCGGCGGCACAGTTTAGTTTTCAATGAACAGCAGCGCCTGAAGTCAGAGTGAAGCCGGCGACGTCTTGCCTTCAGGAGCAATTAAAATACTTTAATCGTGGTACATATTTGTCCAAAGAGAAAGTACTTCATTTCGTATTCAAATTCAATCCGATACTTTGGACAAACAGGTTTTAAACTAAAACAGATGGATCTGGAAATACCATGTTGGGTTATCCATCGAGAATCTGACCCTTAACTTTTGAGTTATAGCCCCAAAAAAGTATAAAATCATCATAAAAAATCGGACCGATGAAAAACAAATTCCAAGGTTATTTTGTATAGTTCTTTAAGGGGTCAACTAACCGTCTTAAGCTCATTTAAGTTGATCAAATGGCCTCGCCACCAGGAATTGGTAACAGAGGTCAGAGATGAACCTCATTTTCACCTCCAATGAGTGCAGTTTCATTGTGCGGTTCTTAAATCAGTGTCTTAACTCCCACACAAGGGCCTTTAAATGTGTTGTGGTCAGAGGCGGTGAATGTACATGCACTATTCCTTTACAGGCTTTAATTGCATTTCTTCTTTTTACATGCTGGACTGGCCTTGTGGCCATTACATGTGCAGAGTAATGCTCACCGAGCGTCCATTACAGTAAGAGCCATTCACTTTGCAACAAGTACCTATAGATCGCAGTGAAACCACTGCGTACAAGTAGCTCCTTCCAACACACACCGTTTGTACACAGGCACCAAAGTCCACTCAGTGGGAGGAAAGACAGACAAAACAACCCGACATTCCTTTCTTTTATCTGGATTGTATTGGAACACTGCTGCGCCAAGGCCATACGGTGACTAAAGCAAAGGCATGGAAACATGCTTTCTCTTTGGTGAATATTTGATTGTCTACGCCAAAGACAAATCCACGAGGGTTTATGGGGGAAGCGGGTCACGGTTGTATAGATTTTACAACGGGGGCAAATGCATTATGCTTTTCACATGCACCATCACAGTAGAGCCCCAGTAAAGAAGAAAAAGGTCTGAAAACACAATGAATTTATAACGGAAGGTAGAGAACAAATATTTTGCTGATTTGTTTTATTTGTCAAGGCAGGAAAGTTCTTTCTTTTGGGCAGTGGCCCATGGCTTTGTATGTGATTCACCTGACATTCTGCAAACTCTGTTATAAACCCTGCCACGGAAAGAGTATGGGACAAAGTCTAAATGTCCACCAAAGTCAGCTCAGGGCGGGCGGATGGCTTTTACATCCCAGAGACTACTGGTGTTACGTCTATTGAGTCGTGAGTGTTAGTCATGTGGGAATGAATCAAGTGTTTGTCACATGCTGATGACATGAGTCATTAGTCACTCAGTAGTGACTTCGGTTCTGTTGCCTAAACACCAGAATCACTACTGAAGGTGGAGGTTTATTTTGAAAGGACTAATGTATTGCAGTAGACTCAATGTGAACACAACGTGGGATACGGGAGTAACAACATACATACTTGTGCAAAGACACACACTTGATGTAACACACAGTGGAGATAAGCGACAAGTGCCATTATACTTTCATTTTTTTTATTAATTGTTTTTGGATAAAGGGACAAAATGGGTGTGTGAACAGGTGATGCAGACATCTGCCAGAAAACACAGACAGTGGTTTTCCCAAAACAACTGAACAGGGACCCTAAAAGTAGAACAGAAATTAAAGAGCTAGGTTTAAATAAAATAGGTTTAAACAAAAATAAATGAAAGGACGCCAAAACTAAAGTCAATCCATGTCTCTGTTTTGAGCATACGGTAATAATAAATAGTAACTCCCATACTAAAAGATAACGTTCAAGTTCAAGATACAACAAACAACAAACTCTCAGAATAGAAATAGAAAAGGCTGATAACAAAATATTCTGCATTGCCATTTACAAAAAAGTCTCAACTCAAGCAGGCTTCTCTTCTCCCTCCGGGTCATTTTTAAATATGCTTTGCATATGAAAGTATACCCAATCTAAATATAAAGCACCATTAAGGATTTGGCAATAAAAACTGCAAAACATTAAATTATTTTTGAAATGTATTTATTTTTACGCTTGTTTTCGTAATCCATGTACTGCATATGACGTTTTTTTTCTTTTTTTCCTCTCTTCTTGATGTTGGAATGTAGTCAGGTGGGAGGGATGAGAGAGACAGAAGCACACAACAGAACAGGCCGACGTCAGCTTGCATTACTGCATACAAGAATGGCAGCAGGGGGGGAAGGAGGTCCGAACCAAAAAAAACAAAGAAGATATGTACAACCACCTCTGTGGACAGGAAACAACGGCCATCTGATGGCCCGTGGTGCCTCCCAGGGCCACATACTTTAGCTTTTTTTGTGGGTTTTCCATTTATTTCTTTAAACATACAAATAATTTGCACTATATTATCCTGCCAAATTAAAAAAATATACCGTGGCAGCTTGGCATTTTTTTTCCACTACCAAAAAAAGGTATGGTAAATACCTTTAGAGAGAACAAGCAACAGTTAAAAATACAAGCCTCAATATAAATACTATAGTGCCTACTCTAAGTGAACATTGAATTCAAATACAATTCTAGAAATACAGAAAAAGTAGACCATAAATGTGTTTAAGTATAGGAACCGACATGAATGTGCATTTTCCTATATTTTAAGTTCTGTATTATATATTCATATATAATCTTAATCCTTTCCCCAATGCAAATTGTATTTCAACCTGAAGAGCTGTGAAGAGCCAAGGCAAAAAAAAAAAAAATACAAAACCATCACAGATTTTTTTGTTTGTTTGTTTTTTCATCTTTTTTTTATCATTTCATATATACTGTGATCTGAGTCTTGAGCGCCACCAAGACGCTGAGGAAAATAGACAACAAAACTTAGATACAGTGTCCCCCTTAAAGATGTTGATGTGTTATTTGAAAGAAACCATTTTTATATCTAGAATTAAAGGAAGATTAATACAAAAACAGATTGAGTGTCTGTTGTCTAGCGAGTCTATAGGTCTATAGGTCTATAGCCTTTCAGGTGTAGATTTCAAAGTTCCTATAGAACTCCAGCTAAAGTGTTTGGTTCTTCTGTGGCAAATGAGTGCTCCCTTCTGTGACCTAAAGGAGCTTTGCTTACTTGTGTAACAAACCTTTTGTTTACAGACCTTGCCAACAGGGGGGATATTTAGCCCATGTTAAGCACTGGTGTTTCTAGGGGTAACAAATTGACAAATGGTCAAAGATGGAACGGCAAGGGTACAAAGATCAAGGTTTAGGAGGGTGCAGTTGCTGGCAACAGATCATGTGTCTCATCTTTTTCTTCTTGTAACAAAGGGACTCTCGTCATGTGACAGCATTTCAACTGTGTTTTCCCCTTCAGCGTAAACTTGTAAACTGGGAAAACTGAAACAGTGCATTTCATGTTGTATAGGTGAAAATCTGACCTTCAGACTCAACCCATGAGACCAACATTGCATCTTTGTGGTAAAATGCAGGAGGGATGTCGGGTCTTACTCTCAGGCAGTGTGACATGTGCTATAATGTGAACAGCTTGAATGAAACTCAACAAGGGAAAACCTCTTTTGGGTTAAAAAGCAGACAATACAAATGTGCCCTGCATTAGCCTATGCATACTGATTATAATTATCACATTCACTCTTTTTAAGAGCCATGGAGTACATATTTTATTGCAATTCTTTATTTTTTTCTGCAATTCATGGTTGATAACCCTGTGTTGATAGAAAAAAGAGTAAAGTGGAAGAGATTGCCTCAGATGGCCTTAATATCGAGTCAGCTTCCAGTTCTGTGTAGCGTTCTGTCTGTCTAGCTGGAAGTTATTTCAATGCTTTCAAATAAAGTATGCCTCCCTTGGAGTCCATATATTACTTTATGCATTGTTCCACACACTGACATGTCAAACCAGCAGTAGATACATGACCCTTCGCCGCCATGTGCTGTGTCCCTCGAGTTCAGGATTGTACATTACACATTAGCTTTATCACATCCTAACCGGGAAAAACTACAAACAATTCAGATATACACAATACTGCTTGCACCATGCTTGCCATGAAATCCACATATCAAAGATAGCCTATTGAATATGTAATAGGTAGCTAAATGATGATTAACGAGAATCCTCTGATGTTTCATCGGGAATTGTCACAGTCCATTTGAGCAGTCAGGTGCTTGATGCAAGGACCTTTCCTGGGTCGCTTAAACCTTTAAGCCTGATCTAATGTGACCCCAAACTTATACCAGATAAGATTATGGCCAATGCAGTCTAGAGAAATCCAAAGGCACTCTTTCTTATTCTACCAAATGATAGTACAAATTGAATTCTTAGCACACCCTTGTCTTTTTGAAAGAATTTTGAAGGCTGTTATTACTTTCAGTTTAGTCGTCAAGCAAATGCATGGTTTTCCTTCTTCTTTTTTTAACCCTGTGTGAACATGCTGTCTTTTTTAAAGATCAGGATGAGTGCGTTTCCAGGGTTTTATGAGGAGGGTCGAGTCCCAGACTGTTCAATTTCCATGTTACAAAACAAAACTGTACATGATATGTGTCACAGAATGTATGCAGCATGGATGAATCTTTCTTGTTTTATCTCTTTTTGAAGAATAAAAAGAAAAAAACTGAACAAGAGAAAAACAGCAACACATTTACTCAACAACTAACCAACCAGGGACAAGTTCTTTTCTTTTTTTTGTTAGCAAAAACATACTATGCATGCTGACTAATTCTTAAAAATGGAAAAGGAAAACTTAAAAAAGAAAATAGTACACAACATGTAAATTATTGCACAATAGAAAGGCTCGAAGTTTCGCTTCAATGCAAGAGTATTGCCCCTGTACAGATCATGCATTCAATGGGTAATGAAAACGGGGTGTGCTGGTGCAGAGCACATGGTCTTAAGCTTCCACCAGACTGGCGAAAGTGGAGTGTTAGGGTTGGGGCAATTCTACAGGGGGCTGGGCATAACGGGGGACTAATGGCGGACACAGCTGCGGGGGAAAGGTCCCATAGTTCGGCCTCCTACTCTGACTTTATTTCGGTACTCAAGGGACGGTCACTGTGCCATTTTTTCATGTGTTTCTCCAAGGTGCTGTAGACGCTGAAGGGCATCTTACAAATTTCACACTTGTACACGTCTTTGCCCACCTGACCGTGAGTCTTCATGTGGCGAGTAAGTTTGGAGCTCTGGGCACAAGCATAATTGCACAGATCACACTTGTATGGTCTCTCCCCTGTGTGGCTGCGCCGGTGTACTGTCAGGTTACTGCAGTTCTTGAACACTTTGCCACAATACTCACAAGTATCACTCCTACGGCTTTCCTTGGAAGTGGGTCGCCCATGACCCCCAAGGTGTGGCGTGCTGCCCCCACTGCCCGTACCACTGCGGCCCGACATGCCGCCGTCCAGCTCCCCCGGAGGAGTGGAAAAACGTAAACTGCCGTTCTCTGAGGAATGCTCGGACGAAGAGGCAAAGGGCGATTGTCTGGAGTCCCCAAAGTTCAGAAAGGGGTCCTTGAGTTGTCGTGAGGCGGCATAGCCAGCCAGCCACTGGGAGTAGACATTCTCCGTGTTAGGGATTGTGGGAGTGGGCAGGTCAAACTCCTTTTCGAGCTTGATACGTTTAGAGAAAGGACTGAGTGGAGTGGGGCTCCCCAGAAGCAGTTTTTTAGACAGACCGACAGAGGCAGATTCGTTGGGAGAAGCTCCCCGGCCGTTGACTGTCGAGACTGAGCCCTCGGCCCCGCGATCTGTCTCCAACACCGAGTCCCCATCACACATTTCACGATTGTGGTGATGGTCTTGGTTGAGGTGGTGGTGCAGGTGGTTCTCCTTGATCATGGCATGACGTTTGTGTGCGCTAAGGGCTTCGCTAAAGTGATGCATGCTAGCGGCGAGGCCCATCCCTTGCATCACCTCAGGTAGTGAGCGAGGGATGGAACCCTCATCAGCAACTCCCCCCAGTCGGCTCCCTATACCCCCATTGTTTTCATGGTGACGTGCTGCTTCGAGGTTCATACCAAAGTGATAGCTATTGTTGCTTCTCCTAGTGGCCCTCTCTCTGTTCTGATCCTCTTCCTCTTCGACCTCTTCTTCCTCCTCATCCTCTTCCTCCTCCTCTTCCTCCTCCTCCTCCTCTTCCTCCTCCTCCTCTTCCTCATCCTCCCCATTCTCCCGCAGCAATCGGTTATTTTCACATTTCAGCTTGGCCACCACTGACTTAAGGGCATTGCTTGCGCTGCCCAAATGCTCGCTGGTGCCAGGCTCCGGGGAAGACGCTGTTGAGAGTCCATCTTCTGACTTGCCTGTATTCGGCGAGGAGGATTTGTGCATATGTGTCTTCATGTGGCGTTTCAGTTTGCTAGCCTGTGTACAAGCATGATCACATAAGTGGCATTTGTACGGCTTCTCTCCTGTGTGACTGCGCCGGTGCACAATCAGATTACTCTGAAACTTAAAGGCCTTGCCACAAAACTCACAACACTTTGATTTTAACTGAGTGGTGGAGGAGGGTGTTGCGCCCGCTGAGGGGAGAGGGGTGGTAGGAGTGGTCTGAGAGCCCACGGGTGACTGCATGGAGCCTGGGAGAGGGGGTGGGGTGGCAAGAAATGGAGGTTTGCTGCCCCCTGCACCTCCTCCACTTCCACTTCCTCCTCCTGTCTGGAATGGTTGGAGCAAGCGCTGCATGGGGCTCGGCCGGCTGGGGGACAGTGGAGGAGTGGACCCTGAATTGTTTCCTGCCAGCTCTCGTAGCCGTCGAGAGAAGTCCATTGTTGGAGGCGGATCCAGGGTTAAAGGGGCATTTAGGCGCAGCACCCTGTCAAAGGCACTCGGGTGGTGGGCTGCCAGCGCCAGCTCCTCTGGGCTTAGGTGGTGCGGTTCCAGGTGGTTCCTTGGAGGGGGACTGAAGAGGGGTGGTGTGGGAGGGAAACGCTGAGGATGCCCACCACCAGCAGCGCCAATGGCACCAATTCCACATCCTATTCCAACGCTGTCCCTTCCACCTGAGCCCGAGCCAGGCATGCGGAGGAGGTTGAAGGGGCTTGCATCTGGAGGCAGGTGGAGGCCAGGGAGCGGAGGGTGCGAAGGGCAATCTGCGCCTCCCCCCAGTGATGATGGCCCACCCATACGTGGGATGAGGGGGCTACCGTGTTCACTTTCCAGGTAGATCCGGAAGCCATGGGTGTTCTGAGCATGCTGCAGCAAAAACCAGGCGCTGCCGTATGACTGCTTACATGTAGTGCAGGTATAGTTGCTCGGCTCCTCCTTACCTGATGGGGGAAGAGAAGAAAGAATTGAGTTAGTACGAACTGTATCTGAAATATCTATAAAACACCCAGAACATGGAAATCACTTATTTTGCCAGATTTACAGCAATAAATGCAAACATAAACATATAAACATATAGAATGACGTCCAAAAAGGACAACTCTTTTCAACATGGCTGAACCCATTTTTTTCATTTAAAGCCTTAGGCCTAACTGTTACTGCTTTTAAGAGGGGTTGGCGCACGGTGTTGAGGGCTTTACAAATACAACAGTAGCTGTTATTGAGGTCATGCCCCACATGAGAAGCATGTGAGAAGTAGTCTGTGTTAGTGTGTGAGTGCATTTGTTCTTCTCCCAGACTGCTCTGGGACATAATTTCTCCCTTTAGACTGACTGTGAGTCCTCTATTGTCAGCAGGAGAACAAAGAAACAGGGCTATCCCAGCGGACTACCACTTCCCACTGATCTACCCAAACAGAGGATCACTGATAAAGTATGAGAGGCAACAAAGGATTCTCTCAACACTTTAAACTAATGCTTTGTTTTTGTATCAAAAGCAAATATACATAAAGCCCTCTACAACAAAGATTAGAAAATCAAGGTTACGACTTGTTTCAAAGTATAACCCAATCTGTAAATACTGCCTCAGATAAGATTTTTGATATTGGCCACATAAAAGAATGAAAGTTTATTGATATACAATGGTTCTAGTGATATTCTCCTTTGTGTAAATGTTTATACTCCTACCAAGGCAGATGACCCCTCTGACATTCCCCACTCGCACATAGAGAACACAAGTCCCCAGATGCCTGAGGTGGGTAAAACAGTCGGGGTATAAAAACATTTAGGCTTCTACAGGAGGGGAAAAATAGCCCCTTGAGTCGGCCTTACAGCTTCTTCCTTCATGAGGAATGGAGAAGTCATTTTCAGACAGCGATGAGAGGAATATTTAAGACAATAATTCCTTTTAATGGCCTCTGCAATGATGACCTTTGGTGGGCCCCGCAGCCACGTGTAATCTCATTAGGGGACTGAATGGCCATCAGCTCGTTTACACGTTTAGATGACAGACAAACACCCTTCTTTGCCATTCAAAGCCACTATTCCACTATAAAGCAAATGCATGAACAAACACAATCAAACAAAAATATATTTGACTAAATATGGAGCTTACACTTTTATGTTCCTGATATCACCATAAACATTGTAAACTGCCTAAATGTTGGGGGGATTCAACAGAGCACTAGAATCAGAGCTGGTTGAATATACTGTATGCTGCCACTGTGGCCCTCTGGTATCACAGAAAAGACACTGACAGACAGGCCCAGTACCCCAAACCGTAATTGCTCCATCGACAACTAACTAAGATTGTTTCCAAAGATATTCTTCTGAAGTTTGTTAAATATCTATATAAATATCTCTCTACTTTAATTTCAGTGTTTGACGTGTGGCTAGAAATACATTTTCTTATTTGAAAAAAGGAACAATTCTAAAAAAAGAAAAATACAATTCTATTCCCGAGGATTATATTTAAGTGTGAAAGTAGTAGTAGTAGTGCTCCAGTGCCCAGCTACAGATGAGGGTCCTCTCCATCCATCCAGTTGTCCCTGTTTGTCTTTCTGCACCACATGCTTATTCCCCAGGACCAACAGGAAAGGATGGATCATTCAAATCAGCAGAAATGAACACTAATTGTTGGCACTTGCATTGGATCAACCTGTGAATTCTGTTTGCATTATCAGGATGATATAGGTTCACATTGCTTCAACATGGGAACCATCGATGATCAAGCAAGGAGGCGGTGCTATCCTTTATGGACCAGGTTTGACTTGTGGTTGTCTTTAAACCCCAACAAGTAGTTTTGAAAATGTCTCTTTCACTCGAGTGAGCATGGCGCATCCACCTCATTCAAACACATCGGCTTCACCCAGGAAAACACTGTACAATGATGGAAGTAGAAGTTATGCGTAGGATGTTGTCAGCACAGTGAGCCCAGAGCAAAAGAAGGAACATTTCTTCAAAAAAAGATGTGGGAAAAATACTGCGTAAAATAAGTGTGAGGCACAATAGTGTAACTCTTGAGCTAATACGCTCCTTTTTGACTCTGCGCTGAGACTTGTCTGCGCACTGATTGAAACTGTAAGGTTAATGGATTTTAGAGTAGGCGACCGCTACACTCTGTCTCTCTGTAATATACTCCCATCAGCCACTTCATTAGGCAAACTCTTCACCACTGGGAGGTAGAAAAATGAAGTGAGAGCAGAATGGAGATGGATAGTTAGAGTAAGGGAAAGAAAGAGATGAAATAAGAAGAAATAATCCCTCTGGTGAGGTGACAAATACCTGCTGCAACTTTTGGATTAAAGTTTGGATACAGCAGGAATGTTAAGTAGGAAAAGAGAGGAGGAAGGGATGACAGGTGTAAATAATAGCATCTGGTTCTTTACCTGGGGTAAATGTCAAAGGCGTACAGCCACTAGTGAGACTCCAGAGAAAACACACACGCACAGTTCTACTAATGTCCTACAACTCAATAGTGGCCATGCTACAGTGACAAGCACACGCATTAAGTCCTGTTAGGCCAAGGGCATTGCCTCTACACTTATGTGGTGCGAGATGGGAGATGTGTGTGTGTGTGTGTGTGTCTCATGAAGGGAGGTGCAAATAATTCCACTGGCTCCCCCCATTCCTCTCAAAAAGAATTGTCGCACTCTGATCCGTGGAGATTTCAAATGAGATAAAATCATGCCATTGAAGACCGATGACCAACACTGACTCCCTTGTCGGTCTTGTTTGGGTTGTTGGTGCCCAATAGGTCGATCGCCATGACGATGACAAGACACACCTCTTTAGACTCTACCTTGACTAAAACACTAGCAAACCGTAGCACTAACAAATCGTAGCACTTAAATTGAACTTATAATGGCACTTTTCTATAACATGTTTTGAAACTGCTTATTTGATGAAAATGTATTGTTACTTGTTCTTCTGAGTTTGTGTCTCTATGTGGAAATGCCCTTATTGTGAGTCGCTTTGGATAAAAGCATCAGCTAAATGACATGTAATGTAATGTAATAAGGGTGGAAAGGTAGCTAACAAGCTGAAGGGCTCTAACCGGTGACCAAAAGCAGCTACAAATAGAGGCTTTATGACCTGTATAAATATGTTGTTCAAATATCTGCGGCCCATGAACAAATGTTTTGTACATTGTCTGCATTGCCCCCAACATGTTCAAAACAAAAATGGACCAGCAAGGGAAGGATCTTAATGGCCTATAGTACGCTCCCTTCCTTCTGTGTTTCTATCCTCCGCCTCTGTCTACTTTATATTTACCATCCCTTACTTTCTTTTTACTATAAAGACCCTCTCCTTGCTACCTCCTTCATCGTGTCCCCCTCTCCCCCCTCTCCACCCATCGTGGCTCTCTGGAGGTGTCCTTGGCTGAGATGATAGTAATTGAGGTAATGGGACTTGCTAAAACAGGATTAGGTAGACATACTGGGAGTGAGGGATGATGTCCCTTAATACAATTTGGTATTTCGGTCTGAGCTTCAGGCTTTCAGGATCTGCTCCTTGTATTTACATCACAGCTTTATCTTATAGGGATACCTGTGCATTTCACTGCAAGCCTTCTATTAAACGCACACATGCTAGAATATTTACAGGTATTTGCTTTTGCAAAAATAATCAGTCCATGGCGGCTGGCCAATGGAGGGCATTGGGGTGTCACCCCACGTGGAGCCCAAAAAAAGATATTACATTACAAAAAAGGTCAATCTTCATACCCAGTAATATCTGTAAAATATGAAATAAAATATAATATCTATGCAAAATATTGGCCTTTGCTGCACATCCCGTCTTCATGCCGGTTATATGTGCACTATCTCCAGATTGCCTGCAGGAGGGCGGTCTAAGAAGCAAAGCAAATAAAACGTGACAAACAATTCAGCCAATCGGCATCCATGAACAGACTCAGCTTGGGACGCCTTGGTTTTGTCCCGTTCTCACCAAGGCTGGTATTGACAGGCAGATGACATTCTACAGGAAGTGACGAACATGGATATTATCGTCATTCAAAATGCATACAGTATATATTATTATTACAATACTGATTATTATTTGATATATAGATTATATTACACTTATTGCTGGTGAGGGTGACAAAAGCTAAGAAATTCAAGGTGTTATTTACTGCTTTCATGTTGGAATACTTCTTTTTTTATACCTTAATTGTTTTGCATTAAACAAGATGTTTCCTGAAATTGATTCCATTGCCCTACCTAGAACATTTATCACCAGCCACCACTGAAAATAGAAATTTGTGGTTCGTGGATTAGAATTCCCAATATTTGTATGGCTAACATGAGTCAGAAGTAACTAATGAAATGCATGCTAACAGTTATAAGGCAGCAAAAAACAATGCAATCGCTTGACTGTTTTTCTTTACATGCCTGATCAAAAACAGAATGAAAGCCCGATCTGTTGTCATTTTCCATTCAAATGAGGCCAATTAGTCCGAGTTATCAGAATGAAGCCCTTTCAAAACCCATAAAACACAACAACAAAAAATAAGAACATTGTTGCGTACGTGAAACAAATTTCCAGTAACTGCTTTTTTGGCAGGTAACTGTGCTAAAGTTCAGCATAACCTCAGGAACACAGGGTCGGCAAAATCCTCCTTTTACCCGCAATTACTTTGCCCTCATGGTTTTTTATTAACTGGATGGCTAATAATTGGAATGCAAAGAGCAGAATGCAGCAAAGCATGTCTTCAATTGGTAAAGAAAAGGAATTGCACAGCTTGGAAAGAATCAGCCTAAATTACTGCTTACAAGATGTGAATGAACAAAAGGTACTAGAAGAGAATGCCAATCCTATGCAAAGAAAACTACAAAAAAGCACCTCCCAATATACGAATAAGGAGACAATCCAATACAACGCCTGTGAAAGGAAGCAGAAGGCAAATCTCTGCTATAAAGTTGTCTCTTTCATGGATATTCAATGTCAAACAACGAATGCTGAAATTAAAATAGCTCCAAAGAACATTTGCAAAAATAATGGTGTGCACGGTTGTGTGTCTATCTGTGTATCGTCCTGTTGAACAGCCACTCTAGGCTGATGAGCACAAAATATCAATACTGTCTGTCCCTGAGGTTGTGTGTGTGTGTGTGTGTGTGTGTGTGTGTGCGTTACGGGGAGATATCAATACCTTCTGTCTGTGTGTTTGAAACCCCTGCTGGGCCACAGACTGTGCTTTCTGCAACTCTCTCACTAGTGGCGTGTCATTAGAACAGACTCCACGAGATGCATTAGTGTGTGTTTTGTGTGTATGACGCTCCGTCCAGGGGCCATTCAACCATCCTTTATATTACAAGGTTTACTTTGTCTCACACACACTCACAGTTCCACATTCTCTCGCACACATACTCATGTATCTCGTAAAGTACATTCTAATGACACAGCCAGGGCCCTTAAACTGCATTTATGAATGTAATTAAATGGACCGGCCTTTTGTAAAAGCATCCCAGTGCACTCTAGCAATGCTCCAGTGTGTGTGCCTCTGACCATTTGGAAGGCCAGTAATCACCGCGGCAGGGACAGCCTTCACTTAACCCAAAACCACCATGGTGAAATGACAGAGCATCCAAATAACAACACTTATGCAAGCAGAGAGAGAGCGAGAGAGAGAGAGAGGCTCCTGATACACACACACAATCCTGACTGACTCAGCTCGTGGACTTTCACTGGAGACCGAGAACACCGGGACTTTCTTTGGGCCTTTTAATGGGGTTGGATGTGGTCCCTCCAGGTTGGTTTTTGACGTTGCTGACAGAGCATTTGATGGATTGCATCCTTTATCAAACTCAGGAGACGTTTCCTTTGCCTCGCCTTCACCTTGATAACTTCATTTAGGGAAATAAATATGGTTTCATGATGCAGCAGAGTTCTGGCAAAAACAAAGGAAAAAGCTCCTGGGGACATCTTTGTATCTGAATGTGAAATCTGTTAAATTGATGACACCATGTGTGCCATCCGAGGTTTGCTGAAAAGTGCAATTGCAACATTTCCTTTATGAAAGATAGATTTCAATGAGATCATTTGAGGGATTTTTGATCGTCAGAGTTTGGGGAGTTTTAGTGTCCCATTAAAGTGTTAAAGCATTAATGTATGTAAATGTTGAGGATATTTATTGATTTAAAAAAGAAGAAAGAAATCTGTTACAGTAAATGGAAATTTGTCAAATTGGAAGAAATTTGTACTACTTTTTTAAACCAAAAATGTATTATTAATTTCTCCTGGGAAAACACACACAGACTTGTGTCCCACACGCCTGATGAAACAAGACACACAATGAGAGGAAGCCGATTATTCTCAGTGGTCACTGAAGACAAACACACACACACACACACAGACGCCGAACACACATTCATACACAAAGCCAGTCTGATATTGAATGATCTGTAGGGACCTACAACAGCTGCCAAGCAGGACAATTCAGTCCTTAATGTGTGTGTGTGTGTGTGTGTGTGTGTGTGTGTGTGTGTGTGTGTGTGTGTGTGTGTGTGTGTGTGTGTGTGTGTGTGAGCCTTACAGTGACCACAGTGGGAGATCACTCTGAGCCGAGCAAACACCTCAGCTGGCCGTGGGCCCACACACAGCACTTTTCTTCCTGTCTTAATCTAACCCCTCCTTCGCCCAGTTGGTTTGATCCTTCCATCTGTCCATCAACATTGCATACAGGTGCCTCTCTCTCTCTCTACCTCTCTCTGCTCCTTTCCACTTCCTATCCCTTATTTTTCTTTTCCATCTTTTTTCCTGATACCACCATTTCCTTTGCTGCCGCTTTTCCTCCTAATGACAGAGAGAAGAAGACGAGAAGGAAAATGGTGGAAAGACGATCACAATACGAGAAGAGGAATCACCCAAAATACAAAGAGCCAAAACACAAACAAACTTTTGATGCCCGAATACACACACACACACACACACACACATTTACAGCAACATGTGGCCGAGCTGTGGGTCGCCCCGAAGAAGAAAACGATGATGCTGGACGAATCCATTACGTCTCTTCTAGTCTTTCCTCCCTTTTTTCTACACCCCCCCCCACACACACACACACACACACACACACACACACTCATTTAATCCCTCCATCTTCTCCTCCCAGGTGGGAGGCACTCAGCGCCGTCTCTTTAATTGTATTCATCAGACAAGGCCAATCGATGGAGGACATATTTAATACAAATTTAGGACTATTAGCCATCAGCAATAAAAAGGCTTTTTTCATAGATCACTTTTGCTTGTGGTGAAAGAGAGGAGGAGGAGGAAGAGGAGGAGGAGGAGGAAATACAAGCCATCCTGCTTTTAACACAAACAGTCTCCCACAGTCTCGCTGTCCAACCTTGGAAAAATACAGTTTAAGCTGCAAGAAAAAGATGAGAATTCAAGTCTTCAACTTCAAGTGGGTCTCGGGTGTATTTAGTGATTTTTAACAGGCTCTTGATTTTGGCACACGGTTCAAAAGAGGATTTCTGGGTGGACTTATTATCAGGGATAATAAATGATTATTTAGATTGGTTATGTTTAAATTTGAGAGATAAATTGCTTCTCAACTGGTGAAGATGATGTTAAGAAAGCACTATGATGTGTTTAATCAAATTGTTACGACTTCAAGAAACAACAGTCCAAACCTTATTAAGTCTACTACAAAATTCTAAACTTTCTGCTTTAGATATTACCACAAAACATTCTCCTGCTGTAAAGCAAAGAAACATGAAATATTGGTGCCTGTTCTATAGCGTAGAGACGAACACCAAAGGGGGGGTTGCAGCTTAACAAACACCATTCATGCAGTCAGTCGCTTTTCCTGCAGGTCGGAGGGAAAGAAGGAACTAAAGCAGGGCCCTGCCAACGGAAATGTCTTCGCCCTCCAAGAGAAACAAGGGGTGCATGAGCTGGAACCCGAGTCAGATGATGAATAGACTATCTGGTTTAAAGCGTTGGAAAGTTAGTATTGTGAGAGCTTAGGACTCAGCGGGAGACCGATTTCACTACGTCTATTTATACAGCTGATTGCACCAAATTGATTGAGTGATACACTCTAAAACCATGAGTTTTAGTACCAAATGCTTTTTTAAGAGAAGAAAACTATAAATAATAACTAAATATAATTATTTGCACTTTCCCCAAATGTGAAAAATGAAAAAAAACAATGATAAAAACAATGATAAAGGACATGTGATTAGTGCTTGAACAACGAATCGAAATAAAAATCGATTATTAAAAATGTCATTATGGGTTCGTGTAGTTCTGACGTTAAAACAAATCCTGTTCAATGTTCTGATTTTGTCACGGTTTGGCTTCGCTTCCTGTTTTAGTTTGAAGTTTCATGTCTCTTGTGGTCCTGGGTTAACTTCACTTCCTGCCTTGTCTTGTGATTGCGTGATTGATTCCACCTGTGTCCAATCACCTGCACCTCCCTTGTGTATTTAAGCCCTGTGTGCCAGTTGTCCTTTGTCGCGTCATTGTCCGTGTTACTTTCCGTCGGTGCACGTTGTCCTGTTTTTTCGAATAAAGAGCACACTTCGTCTGGGAATCCTGCATTTGAGTCGTGCTTCCGCCTGCACCGGCAATCCCCCATGTGACAGAATGACGCGACCATGGAAGGACTCAGCGGGATTCAGTTTTGTGAACCCGTTTTTGGGAACCCGTCTGGCCCTCGGCGGTCCCCGCAGCGTGCAGCAGGCTGCCAGGCGTAACGCCGACCCCGGCTCGCCAGCAGGCTCCGGGCGGCGTCCCGGTCGACGCCCTCGCCGCTGTCCAGACACTGCTTGGGACTCTCAGTGGGAGGCCAGCGCCCAGCCTCCAGTCCTTAGCGAACGCGGGAAGCAGGTGCTGGAGCTGGCCGCCCTCCTCCAGGCCAGGTACGATCCCCACGTCCTGGACCTCCGAGGTCGGCGGCAGCAACACCGTCCACGACGCCCGTCAGCGCCCGTTCCGGCGCCGAGACGCCCGTCAGCGCCCGTTCCGGCGCCGAGACGCCCGTCAGCGCCCGTTCCGGCGCCGAGACGCCCGTCAGCGCCCGTTCCTGCCCCGAGAACCCGGTCAGCGCCCGTTCCTGCCCCGAGAACCCGGTCAGCGCCCGTTCCTGCCCCGAGAACCCGGTCAGCGCCCGTTCCTGCCCCGAGAACCCGGTCAGCGCCCGTTCCTGCCCCGAGAACCCGGTCAGCGCCCGTTCCTGCCCCGAGAACCCGGTCAGCGCCCGTTCCTGCCCCGAGAACCCGGTCAGCGCCCGTTCCTGCCCCGAGAACCCGGTCAGCGCCCGTTCCTGCCCCGAGAACCCGGTCAGCGCCCGTTCCTGCCCCGAGAACCCGGTCAGCGCCCGTTCCTGCCCCGAGAACCCGGTCAGCGCCCGTTCTTGCTCCGAGAACCCGGTCAGCGCCCGTTCTTGCTCCGAGAACCCGGTCAGCGCCCGTTCCTGCCCCGAGAACCACGCCCCCGGTTCCGGCCCCGCGGCGCCTGACCATGACCCCTCCCTCCCACCCTCTTGGGACCGCCTGGAAGTCGGTCCTTGAAGGGGGGGTGGGGTCAGGGGTTGGGCCGGAGCCCCACGCCACGACGACGCCGCAGCCGCACTGCTCGGCGCCCCCCGCCACGACGACGCCGGAGCCGCACAGCTCGGCGCCCCCCGCCACGACGACGCCGGAGCCGCACAGCTCGGCGCCCCCCGCCACGACGACGCCGGAGCCGCACAGCTCGGCGCCCCCCGCCACGACGACGCCGGAGCCGCACAGCTCGGCGCCCCCCGCCACGACGACGCCGGAGCCGCACAGCTCGGCGCCCCCCGCCACGACGACGCCGGAGCCGCACAGCTCGGCGCCCCCCGCCACGACGACGCCGGAGCCGCACTGCTCGGCGCCCCCCGCCACGACGACGCCGCACAGCTCGGCGCCCCCCGCCACGACGCCGCAGCCGCACAGCTCGCCGCCCCCCGCCACGACAATGCCGGAGCCGCGCCGACCCGGCAGGCCCCCCGAGACCCTGACGCCCGGTCTCCGACCCGGCAGGCCCCCCGAGACCCTGAGGCCCGGTCGCCGACCCGGCAGGCCCCCCGAGACCCTGAGGCCCGGTCGCCGACCCGGCAGGCCCCCCGAGACCCTGAGGCCCGGTCGCCGACCCGGCAGGCCCCCCGAGACCCTGAGGCCCGGTCGCCGACCCGGCAGGCCCCCCGAGACCCTGAGGCCCGGTCGCCGACCCGGCAGGCCCCCCGAGACCCTGAGGCCCGGTCGCCGACCCGACAGACCCCCCGAGACCCTGAGGTCCGGCGGTCATCCCGGCCGGAGGGACCCGACCCCGTGCCGCCGACCCTTGGAGTCCCCTGGGCGGCCGGGGGTTGTCGGGTTCCCCGCCCTCCCTCCCTTGTCTGTTTTTCTGGGTTCCACCCTCCTTTAGGACCGTCTGGAATTCGGTCCTTGAGGGGGGGGTTCTGTCACGGTTTGGCTTCGCTTCCTGTTTTAGTTTGAAGTTTCATGTCTCTTGTGGTCCTGGGTTAACTTCACTTCCTGCCTTGTCTTGTGATTGCGTGATTGATTCCACCTGTGTCCAATCACCTGCACCTCCCTTGTGTATTTAAGCCCTGTGTGCCAGTTGTCCTTTGTCGCGTCATTGTCCGTGTTACTTTCCGTCGGTGCACGTTGTCCTGTTTTTTCGAATAAAGAGCACACTTCGTCTGGGAATCCTGCATTTGAGTCGTGCTTCCGCCTGCACCGGCAATCCCCCATGTGACAGATTTGTATTTTGATTCATTTTTTATAAATTATTATTATGTTCAAGGAGCTACTTTTACTTAGTAAAAAGTATTTTTTAAATGTGAATTTGCAGTTCTGTTTAAGGGTTGAAAATTAAAGCGTTTTAAATGTTGTTTTTTATCCGATTCATCGATCAGTGGAAAAAATAATCGATTAATTATCAAAATAATCATAAGCCCTACTTGTGATGTATGTGAAAGCCACTTCTGTGTCAAACGCACACCCAGATAAACTGCTTCTCCCACTGACATATGCTCAGACGCAGCTCACGACAAAAGTTGAGTTAAAAGCAACAAAGGTGTGTCTATGTGTGTGTGTGTGTGTGTGTGTGTGTGTCCAATGTGTGTGTATTGAGGCTGGGCAAACTAACAGTACTGATACAAATACACGTAAAGTGAAACCAATAGACAGGTGTGTTTTACAGCCCGACTTTCAAATGTTTGGGCGGCATCTCAGTCGGACTGCAGACTCCGTCCAACACGCCTCCCCTCCCACACAGGGGGTTACAGCTGCTGTAGTGGCTGGAAAAGCTTGAGGCCATTGGCTGCCAGCAAAACATGGTCGTGTACTTTCTAGATGTGGTTACTAAAAAGAATGCATATAGTAGTTGACCGGAGACTCGTGGATATTGCTTGGTAGTTGGTTATTTCATCTGTTACCTGTAAAAGATCCCATTTGTATTTCTCAACACATCTACAGTACCAGCCCAAAGTTTCTCATTGAATTGAAATAATATATATATTTAGAAGTCTGAGTATAAAAATACATGTGATTAGCTGTCAGAGTATTTTTTGTGGGTGTGTGTGTGTGTGTGTGTGTGTGTGTGTGTGTGTGTTTGATCCTCCATTAGTGATTTAGAAAATGGTGTAGGGCCTGGTATTCCCATCAGGCCCAGTATGGCCTAAGTGCTGCCAACCCCCCCCCCCCCCCCCCACCTCAAATCAACCCTTATCCCACCTGGGTTGGCCAAGTAGCGCCACTCAGCTGGTTCCAAAACACACACACACACACACACTCATGAAGCACACACACATACACTCACGGTCCACTAATGACCAAAACCCAAACAGGTCCAAAACAACTCTGGAAGGCTTTTACGAGAGGGCATTTGGATTGGGAAGTGATGTTTTATACACCATTAAAAGCCATGGATGAAATGGGCGTTCGCGTAAATACAGCCACAGGTCGGAAGGAGAAGGCCAAGTGAGGATTATTCAGTGGAGGAGTGTCACATGGTGCTCTCTGCCAAGAGGACGACATCAACTAAGGGATGCAAAATACTGTCTACACTCTTCTTTCCATTTTCTGTGACAACATGTGGGGAACTAATGAAGGTTTTTAAACTAACCTACTTATTAATCCTTGACTTTAACTGTTTAAAAGACTTTAGATCCCAATGGGATTAATATTAGTGCGACTTGATCACTCTGCGGTTCAAAAGATCTCACAGCAGAGAGAGACACTGATTCACCTCCCAGTGACTCGCTCTCAGGACCTTCACAGGAAGGGTTGGACGACACAACCACTCCGTTCCGTTTATGAGAAGATCTGGTTCACTTGAACCTGTTGGACACCTGGGACCCGTCCCGTGTCCCTCTTTATGCCACTCCAGTGCTTCTGGCCCTAATAGGTCAGGTGGATGCAGTGCATACACACATTAAATGGGAGTCTGTGTCAGGTACTGAGGAGTAACCTCACTTAACAAATGTTACAACTTAATTACGTTAATACCTGATTTCAACATTTACTTTTGGCCTCCTGGGAGGAAGTCTCTGCAATGGGGGGAGGACAGTTTACAAAACAACGTGTGATTCTTACTGGGGAAAAGAGTCACAAATCCAAACTGGTTTGATCCGGATGGGATTAGAGTCACTGACCCGCTCACATTATATTGAACTCAAACCATCTCTAATCCCATCCAAAGGTGGCTCATGTCCACACAGACAATACGAGTCATTTTGATCATATTGTAGACATCTTGGTGCCTTTCACATGTTGGACATAATATTGGATCGACAGCCAAAACGGCTGCGTTCTCTATAAACCATGAAGATTTAAAGCAGGGGGCAACTTTTCCTCGAAGGAGATGGTGAGATCGCCATCTGTTGATTGCAAGTCCACAAACTAGTCGATACCTACTGTGGTTAAGACAAGGTTAACTTGGGAGAGGTAAGGGGCAACCTTTACTATTGATGCAAAGGATGGTGGAATGGGTTCATTCGCAGGGACATTCCACCATCCTCTCCATCAATAGTTCAATAAAAGCCACCAACTTAGGACCCAGTGCGGTTACACCTGAACAAACACACACACACAGCCGTGATTCTTTAGCATTAGCTGCAAATCAATCAGCGTTTCTAACCCTCGTGATGAAGCGAGAGTGAAAGAGCACGAGTAACAAAGAGGCCAGGCGCCCTCTGCCCTCGACACACACTCACATTTAGGGTGTCTTTCTCCCACTCAATATTTAAAACAGCTCTAAGCTTTTAATAAAATCCTTAAGTGCAAGGAAATGGCACTCCAATATTCAAATAAGGAAACAATACAATTATGTAACAAAGTTAAATAAGTCCAAAACGGCTACAACATTCCGGCCCCTAATTCTTGTTCTAACAAGCAATTACAAAACACAAGTGGAGACTAGTGTCAATGTCACTGAATCGTCCGTAATAAGCTTCATGGAAAGTGAAAGAAAAAAGACTTAACAAAGCAGTAAACCTGTCGTCACTTCACTCTGCAGAGCATTAACAATATCTCTGCTCCTGAAACCCATTAAGCCACTTTGTTCAACCAGCACCCTGAAACTCAAGACTGCATTCCACTGATGTCAGGTATGTGATTATTACACCTGGGCCTTCATTCTTATGACGTCAACATGTCTGCTGTTGAAAAGCAAAGATCTATTAAAGCAGAAAATCATTTACAGTAGTAGTGGAACGACTGGACATAAAACCGTCCTCTCTCTCTCTGTGTCCAAGTCCCCCATCCTCTCTCTCTGTGTCCAAGTCCCCCATCCTCTCTCTCTGTGTCCAAGTCCCCCGTCCTCTCTCTCTGTGTCCAAGTCCCCCGTCCTCTCGCTCTGTGTCCAAGTCCCCCGTCCTCTCTCTCTGTGTCCAAGTCCCCCGTCCTCTCTCTCTGTGTCCAAGTCCCCCGTCCTCTCTCTCTGTGTCCAAGTCCCCCGTCCTCTCTCTCTGTGTCCAAGTCCCCCGTCCTCTCTCTCTGTGTCCAAGTCCCCCGTCCTCTCTCTCTGTGTCTAAGTCCCCCGTCCTCTCCCTCTGTGTCTAAGTCCCCCGTCCTCTCTCTCTGTGTCCAAGTCCCCCATCCTCTCTCTCTGTGTCCAAGTCCCCCGTCCTCTCCCTCTGTGTCTAAGTCCCCCGTCCTCTCTCTCTGTGTCCAAGTCCCCCGTCCTCTCTCTCTGTGTCCAAGTCCCCCGTCCTCTCCCTCTGTGTCCAAGTCCCCCGTCCTCTCTCTCTGTGTCTAAGTCCCCCGTCCTCTCTCTCTGTGTCTAAGTCCCCCGTCCTCTCCCTCTGTGTCCAAGTCCCCCGTCCTCTCCCTCTGTGTCTAAGTCCCCCGTCCTCTCTCTCTGTGTCCAAGTCCCCCGTCCTCTCTCTCTGTGTCCAAGTCCCCCGTCCTCTCCCTCTGTGTCCAAGTCCCCCGTCCTCTCTCTCTGTGTCTAAGTCCCCCGTCCTCTCCCTCTGTGTCTAAGTCCCCCGTCCTCTCTCTCTGTGTCCAAGTCCCCCGTCCTCTCCCTCTGTGTCCAAGTCCCCCGTCCTCTCTCTCTGTGTCTAAGTCCCCCGTCCTCTCTCTCTGTGTCTAAGTCCCCCGTCCTCTCTCTCTGTGTCTAAGTCCCCCGTCCTCTCTCTCTGTGTCCAAGTCCCCCGTCCTCTCTCTCTGTGTCTAAGTCCCCCGTCCTCTCCCTCTGTGTCCAAGTCCCCCGTCCTCTCCCTCTGTGTCCAAGTCCCCCGTCCTCTCTCTCTGTGTCTAAGTCCCCCGTCCTCTCTCTCTGTGTCTAAGTCCCCCGTCCTCTCTCTCTGTGTCTAAGTCCCCCGTCCTCTCTCTCTGTGTCCAAGTCCCCCGTCCTCTCTCTCTGTGTCTAAGTCCCCCGTCCTCTCCCTCTGTGTCTAAGTCCCCCGTCCTCTCTCTCTGTGTCCAAGTCCCCCGTCCTCTCCCTCTGTGTCTAAGTCCCCCGTCCTCTCTCTCTGTGTCCAAGTCCCCCGTCCTCTCCCTCTGTGTCCAAGTCCCCCGTCCTCTCTCTCTGTGTCTAAGTCCCCCGTCCTCTCTCTCTGTGTCTAAGTCCCCCGTCCTCTCTCTCTGTGTCTAAGTCCCCCGTCCTCTCTCTCTGTGTCCAAGTCCCCCATCCTCTCTCTCTGTGTCTAAGTCCCCCGTCCTCTCCCTCTGTGTCCAAGTCCCCCGTCCTCTCCCTCTGTGTCTAAGTCCCCCGTCCTCTCTCTCTGTGTCCAAGTCCCCCGTCCTCTCTCTCTGTGTCTAAGTCCCCCGTCCTCTCCCTCTGTGTCTAAGTCCCCCGTCCTCTCTCTCTGTGTCCAAGTCCCCCGTCCTCTCTCTCTGTGTCTAAGTCCCCCGTCCTCTCCCTCTGTGTCAAAGTCCCCCGTCCCCTCCCTCTGTGTCTCCCATTCCTTGCAGCTGAGCCCTGTAAATCAAGTTGAAACATAGCTCTGCATATTTGTGTGTGTGTGTGTGTGTGTACTGTGTGTTACCTACTAACCGCTGCCGGAAAAATGTGTCCTAACCGTTGTCTTCCCTCTCTGTACGTCTGCCTATAGGAGGAAGAGGAGCCGGAGGGGGCGAAGGCAAGCAGGAGTGTGTGTGTGCGTGTGTTTCGGGGGATTAAGTCTGGTGCTATCAGGGTCAAACGGGTTGAGGGAACATATCCTGGATGCTTATCTCAAGTGGAACAATGGGGCTCCTGTCTGTACTCAACAAAGAAATAATAAAGCTGCTAAATGTGAATTTGGTGCGTTTTCCTCCCTGAACACAGCCCTCGTATGTGAGCGCGTGGCTAACAGCTGACGGACCTAACAGGGCTTACGGTGCTGATAACAGAGCTAACATGCTAACATGGAGGGGTGTCCAACGCTCGAAAACCATCAGCCGTAACATCTGCATCCCCGACCCCGGACCCCCCCCCCCCCACCCCCTGTGTGTGTGAGGGTAGAATGTGTGTAATGAATGGCGTGTTTGGGCCTGGCACACAGCAGAGACACTCTTCACTTCTCACAGGTCTCCTTTTGACCATCTGCCCTCCTAATTGCTCCTTTTCTCTCCTAAAGTGACTGGCTGAGAGCTGCTCATCATGTCCATTAAATGTGCGTCAAGGTCTCAACAAAGCAGCAGCACAACACTCAAGTCGTTTCCGTTCCAGCCTGACAAGTCTCGCCTCAACAACTCGTTCAGACACTTTTCTCGGTACCTGTTTTTGGGGGAACTGCAGCCAGCGGTGTGTGTCAATGTAAAAGTGTGTGTAAGAGGAACTAACCAGTGTGTGCGATGGTTCTCGCAGCAGGTGTTTGCATTCAACCCTAGAGCTGGTCTTCATACTTCATAAGTGACACAGTGACATTCATGTTATCCTGAGAAAGATGCAGCAAGTTTCCAAATTCCTTCAAATTCAGTTCGGTGTCGTAAGGAAAGCTCAAAGGTGAGATAGAAAAGTAGCTGTATAAACTCTGCTATGCATAGCCAATATATTACACTATATATTATTTATGTTAATATGCCGCAGCAATAAAAAAGAACAAAAAGTAACCCTTAGGTGGATGTGATGCCAAAGCCCATGTTTATATTGGTTGATATTGTGTTTTAAACCAATACAAAGCATCTCAAATCATGTAACACAACAACTTCCAGTGGATGGCAAGTCACTTCCATAAAGAGACAAAAAAGAATGTTATGACTTTTAGGCTCTAAAAAGGGGTTTAAAAACGCTTAATCCTACAACTCCCACAATGCACTTGAAAAGCATTTTCAAATTCCATACCCTCACTTTATAACTGAAAATCGTTCTGATGGCATTGTTGGCGTTTTTCGGTGGTTTCAGATGGACCGATATGACCTGAACCTCTGAAGAAGGAAAGGACATCATATATGTTTCAAATTCATCCATCAATATGGATGATTCTGATCTGTCTGAAGGCTTCACTCGCAGACTCCAGCTCACCTGTTTGACCCCTTCAGCTAAAAGCATTCCACCACAAAAAAGGCTGGCACCTCCTGCCGCGGGCCTGAGACCCCCCCCCCCCCCCATCCCCCCCGGAGTTTGGTGCAGTGTTCAGCTAATTAACCTTGTTAATCTAAGTCGTCACTAGGTCAGTACTTATGTATGTGTGTGTGTGTGTGTGTGGCTAAATCCAGTAGATGAGCCTTCACCCCAATCACAGCCCCTTTTTTTTTTGCTGGCAGCCTGCCGTCCGAATTGGCAGACACACACTCATGAGGGGCTTGTGTGCACGTGTGTGTGTTCATGCTTGCGTGTGTGTTCAAGGCTGTGTGCGATTCCACGAGGGAGGGAGGATTATAGATGTTTAACATGGACACACAAATGAGCACAGGACCCGACTGGTCTGTGTGTGTAGGGGTGTGTGTGTGTGTGTGTGTTGTAATAAAGCCAGCAATGTTTTACTGGCCTGCTGACACAGTGCATAAAAAGATCAGTGGGCCAAATCCATTTGTGCATTAATTGCATTACATGGTGAATATTCCTAAAAGGTCAATATACACTCACCGGCCACTTTATTAGGTACCCCATGCTAGTAACGGGTTGGACCCCCTTTTGCCTTCAGAACTGCCTCAATTCTTCGTGGCATAGATTCAACAAGGTGCTGGAAGCATTCCTCAGGGAGTTTGGTCCATATTGACATGATGGCATCACACAGTTGCCGCAGATTTGTCGGCTGCACATCCATGATGCGAA
This sequence comes from Pungitius pungitius, assembly GCF_949316345.1. Classification (NCBI taxonomy): domain Eukaryota; kingdom Metazoa; phylum Chordata; class Actinopteri; order Perciformes; family Gasterosteidae; genus Pungitius; species Pungitius pungitius. The sequence goes on from NC_084912.1 coordinate 17,729,575, forward strand.
TCTCCCGTTCCACCACATCCCAAAGATGCTCTATTGGATTGAGATCTGGTGATTGTGGAGGCCATTTGAGTACAGCGAACTCATTGTCATGTTCAAGAAACCAGTCTGAGATGATTCCAGCTTTATGACATGGCGCTTTATCCTGCTGAAAGTAGCCATCAGAAGTTGGGTACATTGTGGTCATAAAGGGATGGACATGGTCAGCAACAATACTCAGGTAGGCTGTGGCGTTGCAACGATGCTCAATTGGTACCAAGGGGCCCAAAGAGTGCCAAGAAAATATTCCCCACACCATGACACCACCACCACCAGCCTGAACCGTTGATACAAGGCAGGATGGATCCATGCTTTCATGTTGTAGACGTCAAATTCTGACCCTACCATCCGAATGTCGCATCAGAAATTGAGACTTATCAGACCAGGCAACGTTTTTCCAATCTTCTATTGTCCAATTTCGATGAGCTTGTGCAAATTGTAGCCTCAGTTTCCTGTTCTTAGCTGAAAGGAGTGGCACCCAGTGTGGTCTTCTGCTGCTGTAGCCCATCTGCCTCAAAGTTCGACGTACTGTGCGTTCAGAGATGCTCTTATGCCCACCTTGGTTGTAACGGGTGGTTATTTGAGTCACTGTTGCCCTTCTATCAGCTCGAACCAGTCTGGCCATTCTCCTCTGACCTCTGGCATCAACAAGGCATTTCCGCCCACAGAACTGCCGCTCACTGGATGTTTTTTCTTTTTCGGACCATTCTCTGTAAACCCTAGAGATGGTTGTGCGTGAAAATCCCAGTAGATTAGCAGTTTCTGAAATACTCAGACCAGCCCTTCTGGCACCAACAATCATGCCACGTTCAAAGTCACTCAAATCACCTTTCTTCCCCATACTGATGCTCGGTTTGAACTGCAGGAGATTGTCTTGACAATGTCTACATGCCTAAATGCACTGAGTTGCCGCCATGTGATTGGCTGCTTAGAAATTAAGTGTTAAAGAGCAGTTGGACAGGTGTACCTAATAAAGTGGCCGGTGAGTGTATATCCAATTGAAACACCCCATCATCACTCAGTGCTGCTTTAGAAATGAGAATTCTGGGATTTTTACTGACTCTGAAGGGATCACATTTCATTTATAAACATCATTATGCCAAAAAAAACAGGACTTGGGCCCATTGGTGTCCCAATCTTTTGTTATGTCATTAAAAAGTAATTTATTTATATTCTTCCGAATCCAAACTAATTGTTTTTTATTTGCATAGACTATAGACTGAGTATGAGTAGCATCAGGAGTCACCCATTTGTTGAGGACTGACACTTTGAATCCTTGAGTTTTCACTACATAGAAGTAGAGTTATTTTCTCATAGACTTCTATGGGACCAGAGGAGTCGCCCCCTGCTGGTCACTACATAGAAGTAGAGTCATTTTCTCATAGAAGTCTATGGGACCAGAGGAGTCGCACCCTGTTGGTCACTACATAGAAGTAGAGTCATTTTCTCAAAGCCACTTGGCTTCCTTTTGCAGAACCAAAGGTCACCTTCTGGTCTCCACAGACATTTGTATATTAGATTTGGTAGTTTTGACACATCATTTTAAAACGCAATGAGCCAGCTCCACTTTATGCACTTTTAGAAGGTTTTCCTGTATTGTTGTGAGATTCCGTTGTAACAATAATATTCAAAACTGTACAAACAGCAAATTCCATCTGTGTGTTTCCGTATTCATGAGCCAACTTGGATAGACTGATTTGAAAAGAGCACTACTTGACTAACTGACACCATCTACTTTGCAAAAAATTTAAAAAGTAAAAAAAATATCAAGGCTCGCAAATTCTGCAAATTAGACATAGAAGAAAAAGAAGAAGCCCCTACTGTACTACATGTGCACACATGCACCCACTGCCTTCAGGCTATTGTCCTCCACATTTAGGTCATGCTGATACTAGAAAACACACACACACACACACACACTCCCCAGGAGACTGTCCTCACCTGCAAAGAGGCCAGTTTGGACACAGTGTCAGAGATTAAACCTGTGTTTTATCTCAGAGAAAGGGGGCTGCTTGAGGGAGGGTGAGTGTTAGTGAGTGTGTGGGTGTGTGTGTGTGTGTGTGTGTGTTCACCCGGCCCTTTAAACCAGAGGGCAGAGGGTCACTGGAGAATAAACTCACACACACGCAGCTGCCCTTCTGTGTGCGCGCGGTCAAGTAGAAAGGTGGATCTGTGTCAGGTAGCAAGGGTATTTACTGTTACTGAGACAAGCGGGCAGAGAACACACAAACACAGAGGGGGAGGGGGACTGAAAAGAACAACAAGGAGGAATTGAGACAGGAATCCAAAAGGTGGAGGAGGCCAAAGGGCGAGCGATGATGCTGTGAGAGCTTCTGAGGATGACAGAACACCACCATGGCAAGACATCAGGCCACTGCAGATTCTTCATTAGTAGTAGTAGTATGAGTAGTAGTAGTAGTAGTAGTATTAGGAGTAGTAGTAGTAGGAGTAGTAGGAGGAGTAGTAGTAGTAGTATGAGTAGTAGTAGTAGTAGGAGGAGTAGTAGTAGCACCATGGACGGATGCATATATTTCCCTGGTAATAGTGCGTGTGGGGCTTTAATCTGAAAGCCCACTCACAGAGAACGAGGGTTTTTTGAGTGTTTCAGAAAGTGTTTGGAGCTGAAATCGACCCCCATAAGCCACCCCTCCCACCCCCCCCCCCCCCTTTCCAAATTTCTAAAAACAGGCAGGTTTCAAGAGAGAATAGTTGCAGATGAAAGAGAGTAACGTGTGTGAGTCCCATTCCAATCTGTGTTGATGGTAAACAATGGCTTCTCTTGACTTGTGCTGTTTTGGAGTCATTGCTTCATTCCCCCTCAGGAACCACTCACCTGGAACCACGATCAATATGCTGCTAATGTTGGACAGCTTCTTTGAAAATAAATGAGTATTTAAATAAATGGAATGAAACACATCAATGATCCCATCTATGTGTTAGAATTCTTCGACTCTCACGGATTACAGAACCTTGTGATCGGAATCTGGATTCCATTCAGAAGTCACACAATAGCCTGAAGCTGAAATCTCTTCCATCTGCAGTTACACGACTTCAGAAGCAACCGATAGCGGCCGTAAGAAGATAAAGTGATGATTGAGAGTCCGAGGCCTTTGCTCTGTGATTATGGATTAACAGGAGACACAGTAAGGTAGAGACGCCACGTCCTACGTGCCAGTAATTACCATGGAGCTCAAACTATTAGTCAACTATTAGATTACTTGATTTGTATTAGATGAAACCACAATCATTTGCTATCATCGTTTGATTGTTCAAAATTCTTTAGTCCAAAAAACTGTCACAAATGTGCCCTCCTCAAATCAGAGACTCATTCTTTTTTCGGTTTTAGATCTTTGAAAAAGTGATTTTTGTCAGAGAAAAAGAACAATTTGAAGACATTATCCACAGCTCTAAGAGATTACCCGCGTGACTTCTTTCTTATCAATTCTTGAGAATTACATTTTCTAAAGACCAAGCAATTAGAGGTTAAAATAGAGAAAACTAATCGGTTAAGTTGATGATGTGAAAAATACCTAATTACGCTTTGCTGTCTTCTCAAAAGCCAAAACCAAGAAGCCGGTTTCTATTTAAAAGAACTTCTATAACAAATAAGCCATCCTGAACGAGCCCCAAAGACAAAGAAAGTCACATCCGTCAGAGGCCTCTTTTTGTTGGTTATTTATTTATTATTTCTGCTCCACGGCGCCCGGCTGGGGACGGAGACCACAGGTGCTCGGGTGGATCCGATGGACATCCGCAATTTATCATTCACGCCGGTGAAGGCAGGCCAGACCAGAATATGGCCTGGTTAACACCAACCATATATCATTCACAGATAAATACACACACACACATACATGAAATGTGTCTTTGAAGACAGGTGCTTTTATGTGGACACAGAGCTGGACACGGGTCACATCACAATGTGCTTCCTCCAGCGTGGTCTCCATATCTTTTTCTTCTCCGCTTCTTTATCCCACTTCATCTTTGTCTCTGTTTTTGAGGGGTTGTGTTTTCCTTTCTTACTTTTCATTTGTTTATCTTTCTTTTCCTTTGTGACATTTTTACCAGCTGTCAGACAGTTCAGCACCTCCCCATTAATGATAGAACAAGTGTTTTGGACCTCTCATTCGTCCTGTTTCCTTTTGGAGTGTTATCTCCTGACTAACTCTTTTATTCCATTGTAGGATTGGGCAGGATTTAAGAGGATCTCACAATTCCACTTGGACTTTTGGAGGGACACACATTGTTTAAACATTTCAACCGATGACCTCATCAAGAATTTCAAAGGTGTATCACTGAGGGCCCAATCTGCAGGTAAAGTGAGTCGGTCGATAAAAAGATGTGCCGTTTAGTTTCTCTGCCATTAAACCCTGGCAGGCCGCAAGAAGCGCATGAAGCTCAGAACATGGTGGACAGACACTTGGAGAATAATGCTCCAGCAGATCTGGTTAGATGGTTGGAACTGCCATGAATATTACAAAAGGATATAGAAGCTATAAAGCCCATCCTCCACCCGACAGAAACACCCTATCAAAATGTTTCTTTTCAATGGGAAGTGTCAACACCTTCTTCTTCATCACAGCAGATCTCAGCCATTCGTCTGTCTCACAGCGGTACTCAAACCTCCGGACAGTTGGTCAGCAGACAAACGAAGTCACATGGCCTCTTTGCTACTTTCAAATGTGTTGTTAGAAAATATACGGACAGAGAGATGTCTGATGCCTATATCTTTTCCTGTCTCCTATATGTGATATAAATGGGGTCACTGATACCGATGAACACACACATATTAACAGCCTTTTCAAACAAAAAAAAGAATAGAGTGCAAAGAGAGTCAGGAGAAGGTGGAGAGCAAAACAGAGCAAAAAGTAGAGAGATATTGGACTGACAAGTCATCACAAACATGACACAAATAAAGTGTGTGAAGTCTATTTGCTGCATGTGTTGCACCCTGTACTTGCAGGTCACGGTGTCCAGTTCACAGTTCATGTTGCATGTAGTGGCCTACACTGCAAACCTAAAGTCCACATACCACCACCTGCCCTATCGCATGGCCCACACCCCCACATACACAACCTACAGTATGTAACGCCAATCAAGTGCAAGTTGAGCAAAAAGTAACGCTCAAAACCCTATGAATGTTGTGATTGGTGTTTAGGGAAACAGTTTGTCCAGAGTACATTTTCATTTCTTGGAAATGTGCTGCAGGGAATTTGGTCTCCTTGAAACTTTCCGAACAGTCGACACGTCACACTTCTTAGGAAAAACAACCTCACATGTCTCTACTGCACCTCTGATGACCTGCGGCTGTAGGACTACACAAAGAGGAGTGATAAGAAACAGTGAAGGCGCTAATTAGTTTTGTTGCTATTTCGAACCTTGGAAATATTTTGTATTATTATTGCAAGAAATGTCACTTCTTCCATGAGAGCAGCTGCGACCCAGATCGGCTGCTGGGGGGCCGAGATGGAGGTAAAGGGATAAGAATGTTTGTAAAGGAACTCGGCGCTGGGAAACGTGACAAGTCTGGAAAGGTCCAAACCCTAAATTCTGCCACTGAAGTACGCTTCCACAAGCTGGGGCAAGGCACCGAGCCCAGGGACTGAGAGGGAGGAGACGGAGCAAGTTGAAACCACTTTCAGTGCCGACAGACAAGGAGCCAGTAAGCAAGGCATCAAACCTACTGAACCTGCTCGGCAGCAACCGCTCCACAGTGTGAATCTACACAAAGTGTGTGACCCTCCCTCCTGAACCCTGGCTGCTGCTGGAAATATAAATGTGCTCCACTCGCTCCTCGGTTACACAAGCAGCAGTTCCACAAAGGTTAAAAATATGGATATTCTACTTCCTCCTGCCTTCTCTCGCCGTCTCTCTTCCGCTCGAAGTGGAGGGCTCGGCGGGTCAGGGGCCTTAGTGGAAATCGGCTGTAATATTTTCTTCTTCTCTTTCTGCATGTTTGAACTTTTTTTGCTTGTTTTTTCATGTATCTACTTCTTCTTCTTTAACCCACCAGCGGCACCGTTTCCATGGCAGCAAGCCAGTCTTAACTGGTTAAACACAGGGGTCTGTATGCAGGTAGATACACAATGGGAATGAGTGCTTCCATGGGACGCTAAGTGTGGGTAAATCCCCCCCCCCCCTTCCCTCCTCCCCGTCCAATGACACCAGCTCGTCAAACAGTTGGACATTTGCCAAGTTCATCTGTTAATGGACCCAGCCTTACCCCTCCTCCCTCCGCCCCCCCCCCCCCCCCCTGTTTACTACCCCTCTCTCTCTCCCTCCCACCCCCCCCCCCCCCCCAAGGCACGGCTCCCCGAGCTTTTTTGCCTCACAGACCGATTTCATGTTAGACGATATTTCGGGGGGGGGGGCGTGTTGTAGTTGCTGCCCTGAGGGACATGAGCATGTAATTGGGAGAGGCGGTGGTCAGGTGGTTGGCGACCCCCGCCCTCAGGCGCTCTGCCCCCCCCGATCCCCTTTACTCTACCTGTCTCTGGTTTCTTTTGCAGATTGGGGACCTTTATTTAGTACAAAGATAAATAGTTTGTCATTGTCCCCTGGTCTCTCTGTTGGTTGGCAGACATTGCTTTGGGTGTGTGTATGTGTGTATGTGTACACACATACACACATACACACTTAGGTAGAGAGAAAGGATGTGTGTATGAGAGAAGGATTCGTGTTAACTGCAGTCCAGACATGTTCAAACACTCCTGTCTGTCACACAGACAGGAGGGTATTGGAGAATTAAATCTGCACATTTACATACACTTTGTCACTGTCAATTTCACTCGTTACTTTCTGTTAGCTGGTGCACTTTATTCTTATTTTTAATTGTATCTTATTTCTCAACTTAACTAACCCATAGCATAGATTTTATTATATTTTTATCTTATTGCTGCACTGCGTTATCTGTTGTCATTGTCGTACTGTCTGCCGTCCTGCACCAACCGCCAAGTCACATTCCCTGTATGTCTGACATATGATGGCAATAAACGTTTCCTGATTCCTGAACAGAGATATTGAACATAGATCGTAACGTTGAACAAGAGTTCATGGACATCCATGTCAGTCTGTCCATCCCGGGAGAGGGATCCCTCCTCTGACGTTCTCACTAAGGTTTTTTCCCTTTTTTCCCCATTGAAGTTTTTTTTCATATTTTGGGGAGTTTTTCCTGTGCCGATGTGAGGGTTTCGGGACAGAGGATGTTGCATGTGTACAGACTGTAAAGCCCTCTGAGGCTAATTTGTAATTTGCGATTTTGGGCTATACAAAATAAAATGAATTGAATTGAGGATTTATGGTGATTTTCATGATTCAAAATGTCTTTAACCAGATCGTATATTTTTATATAGGTTTCCCTTTTTAGGGGATATATTTGGAATGAAGTAAATATTACATTTTCCTCTAAGCGTAATTTTGGGGGCAGTTTGGGCCTTTTTACTGAAAGTGAAATCATTGTACTCCTCTGCTGGTCCCTTTATTACGGTGGCCGAGAAGGTTCAGACAAATACAAAAGCAACAACACAACCGCAAACGCCACAACACAACACGAACGCCGCAACACGAAAATACAAAAGCCACATCACAACCGCAAATGCCACAACGCAACACGAACGCCGCAACGCAACGCGAAAGCGAAAACGGAAGTAGCTGCCCACGGGAGCGAGCGTATTTTGGAGGAACGCCCACGGGAGCGAGCGTATTTTGGAGGAACGGAGCTGGAGGATGGCAGATCGTTTAAGAAGTAAGTGAAACATGATTCCTTACTTTAACTGTAGCCGCAAGGAATCATGTTTCACTTACTTCTTAAACGATCTGCCATCCTCCAGCTCCGGTGTTACGTGCCGACTGGGTTTTTGAACCTACTGGTTTGGCTACGCGTGCGTGTTTGTTTTGCCCCGACAGCGGCAGATGTTGTCTGCCTCGGTCACCTGATCCGTCACACAGTCGCAAACATATTTCTGAAAATGTTCAAAATGTATCCCATATCCAATGCAGCGGTTATGATTGTATAAGTGAGCACTACATCACTGCTACGTATAAAGAAATAAATAAAAGAACATACGTTTATTAAAAGATCGCCACAACCTGGATTCGAACTCGCAGTCGAGCAAAATAGCAAAACTTTATAAGACGGCGGCGCTACGCCGTCGGCCAACCGAGCTGTCAAATGCTGCTACTGATTTCACTACTTATCATGAAATTGCAAATCGTCAGTGGCAAGAACATCTTTTGGTTCAGGGTGAGCCAAGACAACTGGTTTTTGGTGGCGTAGCGTGAAATACATAGTTCTGTCAGGTTTTCTAGCACATTGCCCAAGTAGGATTACTCTCTTAATAACATCTAAACGCGTAGCCAAACCAGTAGGTTCAAAAACCAGTAGGCACGTAACAACGGAGCTGGAGGATGCCAGATTGTTTAAGAAGTAAGTGAAACATGATTCCTTGCGGCTACAGTTAAAGTAAGGAATCATGTTTCACTTACTTCTTAAACGATCTGCCATCCTCCAGCTCCGTTCCTCCAAAATACGCTCGCTCCCGTGGGCAGCTACTTCCGTTTTCGCTTTCGCGTTGCGTTGCGGCGTTCGTGTTGCGTTGTGGCATTTGCGGTTGTGATGTGGCTTTTGTATTTTCGTGTTGCGGCGTTCGTGTTGTGTTGTGGCATTTGCAGTTGTGATGTGCCTTTTGTATTTTGTGTTGTGGCGTTCGTGTTGCGTTGTGGCATTTGCGGTTGTGTTGTTGCTTTTGTATTTGTCTGAACCTTCTCGGCCACCGTACTTTATACTTTTATAGAAACATCTTCTGAAATGACTACATTTTTCCTCGAAACCGTTCAATATTATTAATGTTTTCCTTTAAAACCCTCTATTTGTCCATACTTTGCGATGCTCTTAAATGAATGTTCCACAGCATGATTGGGGTCAACAGTTCTGACAACTTTAGCATTAAAAGCGTTATAAAACAAGAGATGGCAGTTAGCATTTTGTTCCTGAATGACCTCTACACACATCAGAAATCAATGTGCTTGTTAGTGAAGCTACTTGCAGTGTTTTTTGTTGCTGGTGGGGTGGGGGGCGGGGGCTAAATTATCCATTAGATTTCATCATATCTTACCAGGGCAATTACATCAAGAAAATGATAGCGGGCAGAGGATCAATTATGCATGCCCCCGGCCAAAGACCAAGCAGAAGCAGAGGGTACATGTTCACACACACACACACACACACACACGTGAAGAAGAGGAGGATCTCATAGTTGTGGCCCATCAGTTCATCTTACTGCCTAAAAAGTTCATACACTTAATAATTTAGCTGCGCTCTGGATACAGTTTCCCAGCTGAATATTAACAACTTTGAAGTGAGTAACAGCAGCCAGAGGTATATAGGGTGTGTGTGTGTGTGTGTGTGTGTGAGAAAGTATTTGTGGTGGGGGGGGAGGCTAAAAGAGACCTCAGGAAACAGGCCTCACAAGTCTCTCCGGAGACAACCCTGAAACAAAACACACACACACACACACACATATCCTTCCCCTCGGCTGCGTCCATCGCACCAGCGTTTGTAACGTAGCTCATTTCTGCACAATTAAAAAATCCTTTTCATCACCATGTAGGTTTGTGTATCTCTCCAACAGCACTTGTACACAAACTGGGAAAGAGGAAAAAGAGGAGTGTGTGTGGTGTGTGTGTGTGTGTGTGTGTGCGTGCGTGCGTGCGTGTGTGTGTGAATACCGCCTGCACACTGGTTGTTCTTGTTTGTTGAAACTACTTAATAATAAAAATGAAAACCGTAGTAGTTATTTAAAATCATCCAATATAAAAACCATTTGTATAAACGTATCCATTTTTGATCACCTTTTCTTAATTGTCGTGCTCCATTGTTGAAATGTATCGATTTTTTTCTTCTTTTGTCTTCTTCTCACAAGAAAAAAAATACACTTTGAGGTCCCTTCCTTCAGTACATAGAAAGCATTAGCTGTGTATACGCAGGTCCCTATTTTTTTGTGTGTGTCTGTGCGACAACCACATGACACGTACAAGAAAGAGCTGCTTCTTTCTGCTGAAGACAGAACAATGCAATTCTTCTCTTTTTCAATATTTTCCCAAGAGTTTTTGTCCATGTTTACAGAGGAACTCACTTAGGAAGACAAATCACTGTCTCCAAAATGGCAACCTCATACGGACGCGCAAAGAGAAAAGAGAGCTATCTGACATGTGTTTGTTGAAGGAGAAACCGAACGGAGGGGCGTGGAACTAGAAATGAATAGGCAGACGGAGGGGAAGAGAGAGCTGAGAATTGACAAAAATGATTTTACCTTGTCAAGACGGACACATACGTAAGAGACCCACCTAGTTTGCATGGTGTAGACTCTGTATTGGGTGTGCGATTGATTGTGTGCGTTTGTAAGACACAAGCAGAGTGATGAGTGAACAGAAGAGACATCCTGGCCGTTACAAAAGCCCAATTTCTTGTTCAGCTCTCAATACGTGCACAATTAAAAAAATGCAACTTTTGTTTAAATTGGTCTAAAAAATCCACCTTAACCTCATGCACACGCACACACACACATACACACATTACCCAAGGCCCAAATGAAAAAAATACACATGCCATCCATGAAAACACACGGCAACACCCCTTGACATGCCGGCTCTGACAAGCGTAGCTGATGTGCGCCACGAATGTGCACGTAATAGGCCAATCAAAAATGCAAAACAATTGGCAATTACTGTGAGGACCTAATGGTCATTAGAATTTACAACTGGGTAATGAACTAAAGTCTGCCCAATGCATGCATATTCATGAGGCTGTTTGAGCTGTGGAGATTAAACTAGCGCTTAAAATTTAAATGAGATTTTGCAAACAATCGGAAAAGTCAGTCACCACTCCTGGTGGTGGCGAAAGGGAAGTTCATTGTATATGTTGTGTGTGTTTATTCATTATATATTAATCTGATATATCAATATATACATATGTGTGTAGGTATATACGATTGATGAGGCTTTTCTGGAGTTAGTCTTAAATCTCAAATCACGAGTCTTGTTTGTCGCTCACTAGTCGTTAGTGTTGTTAGTCAGTAAATCTCTAGTCACGTGAGGCGTTAGTGTTGTTAGTCACTTGAATCTCTAGTCATTTGAGTCGTTAGTGTTGTTAGTCACTTGAATCTCTAGTCACTTGAGTCATTAGTGTTGTTAGTCACTTGAGTCTCTAGTCACTTGAGTCATTAGTGTTGTTAGTCACTTGAGTCTCTAGTCACTTGAGTCGTTAGTGTTGTTAGTCACTTAAGTCGTTAGTGTTGTTAGTCACTTGAATCTCCAGTCACTTGAGTCAATGAAGTTGTTAGTCACTTGAGTCATTAGTGTTGTTAGTCACTTGAGTCTCTAGTCACTTGAGTCGTTAGTGTTGTTAGTCACTTAAGTCGTTAGTGTTGTTAGTCACTTGAATCTCCAGTCACTTGAGTCAATAAAGTTGTTAGTCACTTGAATCTCTAGTCACTTGAGTCGATAAAGTTGTTAGTCACTTGAGTCCTTAGTGTTGTTAGTCACTTAAGTCGTTAGTGTTTTTAGTCACTTGAATCTCCAGTCACTTGAGTCAATAAAGTTGTTAGTCACTTGAGTCGTTAGTGTTGTTAGTCACTTGAATCTCTAGTCACTTGAGTCGATAAAGTTGTTAGTCACTTGAATATCTAGTCACTTGAGTCCTTAGTGTTGTTAGTCACTTGAATCTCTAGTCACTTGAGTCGTTAGTGTTGTTAGTCACTTGAGTCTCTAGTCACTTGAGTCATTAGTGTTGTTAGTCACTTAAGTCGTTAGTGTTGTTAGTCACTTGAATCTCCAGTCACTTGAGTCAATAAAGTTGTTAGTCACTTGAGTCGTTAGTGTTGTTAGTCACTTGAGTCGTTAGTGTTGTTAGTCACTTGAGTCATTAGTGTTGTTAGTCACTTGAATCTCCAGTCACTTGAGTCATTAGTGTTGTTAGTCACTTGAATCTCTAGTCACTTGAGTCGTTAGTGTTGTTAGTCACTTGAATCTCCAGTCACTTGAGTCATTAGTGTTGTTAGTCACTTGAATCTCTACTCACTTGAGTCGTTAGTGTTGTTAGTCACTTGAATCTCTAGTCACTTGAGTCGTTAGTGTTGTTAGTCACTTGAATCTCTAGTCACTTGAGTCATTAGTGTTGTTAGTCACTTGAGTCTCTAGTCACTTGAGTCGTTAGTGTTGTTAGTCACTTGAATCTCTAGTCACTTGAGTCGTTAGTGTTGTTAGTCACTTGAATCTCTAGTCACTTGAGTCATTAGTGTTGTTAGTCACTTGAATCTCTAGTCACTTGAGTCGTTAGTGTTGTTAGTCACTTGTGTGTGTGTGTGTGTGTGTGTGTGTGTGTGTGTGTGTGTGTGTGTGTAGCCTGTAATCCAGTGGCCTATATAAATAAGCTTTGTAGTGTATAAACAGTTTTATGAACAGGCCATCAACTGCCTTCCACATAATAAGAGAGCTGAGCTGCATGTTCACCCTGTGAGCAGACCCAGTGTGTGTGCTTGTGGGTATGTGTGTGTATGTCTTTTTGTGAGCGTCTACAGGAATAAACACACACACACACGATGAGCAGCATGTGAGCCCAAATCAGCAGCTCTCCCCTCTCACCACGAAGGAGTAGATGTAGCGTGGAACGTCAAATCACTCAAATAAACAAGTGGTCCGTCACACGGTGCGTACAGCAGTCGGCTTGACGTCATGGTTTATAGAAGAGCTCAATAAGAGATGTGCGTCGTCTGGTTCCAGCTGAGATCAAAGGCTGGGGGCAGCGTGACATCTTTCCCTTCCATTTAATATTGTGTTTACGGGGTGATGCTCTTCTCTTTGTCTATGATTCTTAAACCAACATGTGGAACTCATCTGTTCTGATTAAGCACCAAGCGAAACAAGTGCTACTGTTGATGTTATTGCACTGTTCAATAAGGATCATGAATGAATACACACTGTATTCAAAAAAGAACTCAAGTGTTGTTCATCACCTCAACCCTTCTAGAACAATTATTAATACCTTAAAACAAAGAGCCAGAACAACAGCAGACCATATTTAGTTGAGCAATTCAATGCTGCTGAACTAATACTATTAATCCTATGTAACTAAATATGTGTGATGGGGGTGTGTATGTGTGTGTGTTCACATTGCAATCACATTAAATCCCACTGTGGAACTTTGACAAAAGAAAAGCAAATTCAAGTTGATTATTCTATTTAGAGCAACACAAAGCCTCTTTTTATTTTTTATTACTACGTCCAAAAATGTGTCAGCAATGAATTCCAAGTGTTGTTGGGGGGTTCCGTCTGGATTACAGACGCACTCTTTGAACACACACCCACATATTTAGAGCGAGACCCAACAGTTGAGCTTGGTCCACGTGAAGCTGGATGTGAAACACACTGCGTTCTGCAGTGCTTTGCTCACATCTTATTCCGCTGCTGATTTGTTCTTTTTGCAACACATGTTTACGCACAGTAAGCGCATTCAAAATGCCAACACTGTCCTGCTTTCAGTGCGCGTTCAAACGCACCGCATTCAAGTCTATTAGAGAGGAAAAAAGAGGCAGAGCAACAATAGATTAGTAATGGCAGCCAGCGTGAGAAATCTCTTTGTAGGGTAAAGCTACGGCGCACACACACACACACACCAAACACACACACCAAACACACTGTAATTGATTTGTTATCAATTGTCCGTCCCGGATTTGCATTGAATGTTAATGTTGCCAAAAGGGAAAATGAAAAAGAACAAATAAGACAGTGAGGGGGGGAGCAGACATGGAGGAGCGTCGAGGTGGGTTCGGGTCGGCTCGTCTCCTCTCATCACACACACACTAACACGTTCATTTTAAATATATACTCATGGTGATAATATCTCTATTAAATGACTCATGGGCTAATACAATATTTCAGCCAATACTGCTAAACAAAAGCAATCGTCCATAGAGTGGATCATTATTTTTACCGGCTTCATATCAATTTCTCCTGATTAACACATATATTAGGGCTGATTTTTACATTGAGGACCGAGGATTAAATTCCCAATTATGAGCAAATCAATTGGCAAACAGGACAGCAGAAATAGTGTTCACTGTGGAAATAATCCGCAATGGAATTAATTCCAAATTTCAGTTTTTGGTTAATAGAAATGAATAAAAAGAAAGACCGAGGGAGAGACAGGGACATCCACACACACACACACGCACACACACATGCAAACCCCTCCCTTCAGAGCCATTATTGATGCTGTTTCTGAACGAGGGGATCACCTCAGGGATTATAATCAGAATTCTCATCTCAGTCAGGGATTAATAGAGTAAATGGCCAAGAGAGAGTGAGAGAGATAGCACCAACCTTGTGTTTGAGTGAGTGTGTGTGTGTGTGTGTGTGTGAGAGAGAGAGAGAGTCTTGTATGCCATGTGGGTGGGCAGGTATGCTGCATTTCTGCATCAGTGATCAGTCATTTTTCTATTGCTCACACACACACACACACACACACACACAGACAAGGTGACGTCCCGGCTCGCCTCGGTTGGAGCTGTTTGATATGTAAATATGAGCCGCGTTGTGGAGCGAGTCGGACGCTTTGTGTTCCCTCTTGAGCCGCAGCAGCTCTCTGCGTTCACATTCTTTGACAACAAGCACAGATGCATGCAGAAAAAAAGGCATTTTATATCATTCAATCAGGAAACACATATTCACTTTTTTTCTTCATTAATTTAAGAAGGAATATTTCTCCAATTCGACAATAAATTTGACCAAAAAGCAGATGAATAAAAAACAGGGATCAGGATCCTGGTTTAAAAAGGAGGATTCATATATTGACGCTGAAAAATCCACAAACTGGTGTTGAATATTCTAAATAGACTTACATATGGAAATATGTGGTTTTGTTTTTTAACAATAAAAAGTCCCTAAGATGCTGTGAGGAAGGTGTATGAGACCCAGCGGATCACCAAGCCACCATTTACTAACTCACCTCCTTGTTTTGTCACTAATGCTTTTGGACGGATGCAAGCAGCTGATTTTTGTCTTCTCTCTTTTTTGTGCTTTTACTTCACTGTGACAGTTTGGGGTGAATTACGATGAAAGCTGGGATTGAGTAAAAGAAGAATACTGGGTTCAATTATAGGCAATCAAACCGGACGGACATTTTGAGAATTGAGGTGACGTTTGAGCAGAAGGTAAAAAAAAGGAGGATGGATGTAAATGAAATGTTGGATTCCTTGTGAAGATGCGAGATTTCAAAAGAGCTCATTTTTCATCTCTGTTTAAAATAAAAACCGTACGATAGTTCTGGTCCGACTGCTGCTGGGTCGGACATCGGACCAGATATACAACGCCGCTGTGCTCTTTTCCTGTTCTGTCTGAGTGTACAGCTGTTGCTCCTAAGACGTTCCCACACACTACGCTACTAAAGCAAGCAGACGCCTGTATTATGATGTAAATCGCTCTAATAACCCAGTTTAGCTGGTGGGGGTCTGAGGGGTGGGGGGTGTTGAAATGTATAGTCACTGCAGGGACATGAGGAAAATAAATGTTGCCTGTGCACTGTGCTCCTTACACACGTACGGTAGATAGGTCAGTCTCGAGCCCGCATAGGTCAAAGGTCAAACGCATCTTTGACAACAATTACCTCCAACACAATGTGGTCTATTCAGAACTGGAAGAATAGACTTGAGCAGCCTTATAGTCGCAGTTTGTTTTCCATCTTTGGAAAACAAACTGCCACAATGAGCAAGTTCATATTTCTGAGTCCCATTCAATGGGCAAAGTGATAAAGTGTTTATTCTGTTCCTAACTTTAGCCCCTCCAGACCTCAGCCTCTCTTTGCAGCCTCTCTCTGGCTATTTAAGTGCAGGCAACCCGCCACCAAAAACTACTTCTAATTAAAATGCACCAGCTCCCGAAAAAAATGGCACGGCAACAAATAATTAGTGGTGTTAAGGCACTTTAAATAAAATATTTTCCCTTTAAGAGCAAAAGTCAAAACTGGCTTTTCCCTCTCTCTCGCCTTTCCATTTGAGTCTTGTACAGAGGGACGTGCAACGGGGGGGAAGCAGCGGGGGGATCGGGCCTTTTACCTATGAAGTTTGGTACGGAGGTAAAGTCAGAGGGAGGAAAGGAATGAAAGAAATGGAGAGCTGGGCTGCATTAAGTCGGGTAAGATGTGGCAGTGAAAGAGGGGAAACCACATGGAGAGCAGGACACATCTGCTAAGGCCACATGAGACACACACACACACACACACAGACGTTATGCAAGGACACACATGTTGTGTGCACAATCCCAGAAAGAAGGCTACAGTTACTCCTCAGACTGAAAGTCACACAGTTCAGCCTGCGTCTGCAAACACACACACACACATACACACACACCACTGTCCCTAAAGGCCACTGCCACACTGACCAGTGGTACCACTACTCCAAGGTCATCCATGTCTTCCTGGGTACTGGGAACGCACACATTAGGTCTGCATCGAATTTGGTGGATGAGGAGAAGGACATTGGCCAGTGCAGTGTCTTACACACACACACAAACACACACCTCCCTTTTATGCCCGCCCCCCCCCCCCTTAAACAAGTCTCAGACAATGCAAGACTTTGCCTTAACGACAGTCGCGCTCCGATTGAGACCAACATCAACACCACAACTGGACTACGCACACAGACAAACACACACACCGATTCAAAGTGATGTCCCACTGAAACTGATGAGGCTCCTCTACACACGCAGCCACTGCCTCAGTAAAGTACCTCGGGTACCACATGGTCCAGTGGTCAAATGCCCACAAAGGTGACGCGTGGCGGTTAGGTGTGAAAGCAGCAGGTTACCTGGGTGGGGCTCCTGTTTGGGGCAAATCCCCCTTGGCAACAAGAAGCGGTCGTCATCGTCGTCTGCCAGCGTGGCCTGGACGCCAACTTCCACGGGCCGGCGGCTGCGCAGAGCGCCAAACGCCGTGGACGGGGTGAGGGCCAGGCCAGGGGAGGGCGAGGGGGGCTTGTCCAGCCCCCGGCCCACGGCCAGGCAGGGCGGCCCGTGGCATCGCTTTCGCTTGTGCTCGATGAAGAGCAGGATGTCCGCCAGAGGGAAGGTGGCTTGGCACTGGCCGCAGGTCAGGAGGTCCTGCTCCAGGGAGGGGTGAGCGTCATTACCCAGCCGGGCCAGCCGGCCCACAGCGGCGCACGGGTGGTGCCCGTTGAGGCCTCCGGTCTCGGTCGAGTGCTCCGAGTAGCGCTCCGACAGCTCCTGTGACCAGACGCCGGCTGCTGAGAGGGGTTCGGCTGCTGGAGGGGGGAGGAAATGAAAAGGTGTCACTTACTCTCTGTGGTAATCACATGTTAATATTTGTCCTTTTAGTCCCTTGTAATTTAGACCTATTGATACAGCGACAGCATTAATAAATCACAAGAGAAGAGTCTGTCACGTTGAGGATCGGAGTTGGGGAGGCAGAGCTCAGCTAAAGCCTGACGTGTGGTGCACACACAATGATGGGGGCAGAAAATGTGCCTTGTAATGATAAAAAATGCATGTAATGTAGGGGGAAATGATTACAATGCAAGCTGATCTGGATCCCACATCACAGGAGTTAATGGTGGGAAAGAATCTCCTGACTACTTCCAAAAGCTCAAATCAGATTCCTCAAAGATAACAATTTCATAGACAATGACAGGGGGAGCTCTGAAAAAAGGACGGTAAAACACATCATTCACAGAAAAAGCTAAACATGTGGAGGATCGGTGGACTCTCATAACCTTGTATGAGGACGTTTATGATCCTGTAATTGTCCGAATGGAAAACTGTCACAAATATGTCCGACATATGTGCCGAGGGAAAGAGAGAAGGGACGGCGCACAGAGTGTGTGTGTCGTCTTTCCAGGGCCTCAATTACACAGGCCTCGCTTATACTTCCTTTAGCAGCCACTTGTGTAGCGGGAAATCACCCCCGAAATGAGCCATTCAACCCCGATTCCTCACCCCTCCGAGGCCGGATTAACTCCTGACTACTCTTTTTAAGGCGCCTTTTGTCAAGCTCCAACCGCCCCGCATGTGGTGGAAGAGGAGCTACGAACACAGCAGCAGATTATTCACTGTCCCCCTTTTTTAAAAGAAATCTTCCAGTCCAAAGACGAGAGGTTGACTCCGAGAGATAGCCGGCCTAATACGTGTTGACCTTCTTTATTCAGCCGCCAATTTTCCATTTCTAATGAATTTAAAGCCACTGAGGATCAAAAAATAGATTTTAATTTTGACCGTCCCGGTGATTGGTAGAGATTTTGTCTGATAATAGGGATAGGTTTTCCTGGGTTTGCATGCGTGAATGAGTGTGTATGTGGGGGAAGAACAGGCGTATGAGTGTGTGTGTGTGTGTTTGAGAGAGAGAGATAAAGAGACTTAGATTCTGAATGTGGACCTCAAGGAAGGAAAATCATTTAAAATACGCAATCCTGTTCAACAAAAAAACAGTAACGCTCACCTTCTTAAGTTAAACAAGTGCAAATGGTGCAGAAAAAGCAGGTCTCCATGCACACAGTTCATTATTTGCATCTATTTCAAGGCGATCAAACTGAGTGAAATAAAAAGTTTAAGGAGCAGCGATGTCTTTGCACCTTCATAACAAGACAAAGACATCCCCTAAAGGAGAAATAAGGAATACAAAATATGAAGATACAAATGTAGTCCAACCTAAAAATATTTTGAAAGGGCTTTGAATGAGGAGGCTGAACGTCAAATAACATTCATCAATTGAATTGATGCTTTGACGCTTTAGGTTAAAAGTACGTTCTGATAAATCTAGAAAACAATTCTGTGTGAAGAAATCTTCTCTACCCTAAATAAAGTATTTATTTACAGAGTATGGAAAAAATGAAAATGTAATTTACACTGAGGAAATGTTGCACTGACCAACACGCTGTTGTGCTGCCGCCTGATCTGCAAAGTGAGCACTGGTAAACAATGCAATAGAAATATGGAATCTTAATGAATTTAGAACATTTACATGCTTTAAGAATGAAAAGTAAAATAAGGTTGTTTGCTTGAGGCTGACGGTTCCATTTGTAACTGATGGCCATCTGCAATCCTTAGAAAAAGGATACAAATGTGTGCATATGTGTGCGTGTGTGCGTGTGTATGTGCGTGTGTGTGTGTGTGTGTGTGTGTGTGTGTGTGTGTGTGTGTGTGTGTGTGTGTGTGTGTGTGTGTGTGTGTGTGTGTGTGTGTGTGTGGTTAAAGGGTTCTGCATATGCTGACTGCAGCCTGCATGTATGTAAAATGTGATGCACCAAAAGAAGGAGATACAAAGTAAGGAGGGCTTGATGTTTTCATGGGGGTGCGGGGCTCCTCCTGCTCCCTCCACCCGTCCATCCCTCCCACGTGTCTTGTATGCGCTCCCTTTATTCTAAAGAGATCACCAAATAGTAGCCCGCGAAGGTAGGGGGTGGCAATGAAACTGATCAGGTTCAGCGCTGGATTTTCTGATCGCGGTCTGCCTCCTAGTGACGGAACGTGGTCATGGTGACTGCGCTGTCCCCAGTCTGGGCCACACACACACACGCACACACACACGTTTTCTATCCAAACAAAAGAGCACAGGCGACAGCTATAGTCAACATACCAAAACACAACCAAACACTGATGCGTAAAAATACCCAAATATCTTGTTGTTTTTGGTTTGCGGGCCACTTGGAGATACGGACGCTGCGAGGTGGCACACAGTGCGGCGCGTGGCAGCGCGATAAGCCCCGCTTCGCCAATTGCTGCGGACTTTGCAAACACCGTTATCAATTCAGTCGGTCCAAAGCACACGGATGCGTCTAATAAACTATTAAGAACCAACGCCGTGCGTAAAGGGACACTCCAGACGCAACTGAACCGTGTTGGAATTTCACTCGCCAATGAGCTGCTATGCATGCCTTACCTTAACTGTACGAGTTGACTTCGAATTCTGAACTGGATATTCTGGTTGTTTCAAATGCAACTTCACTTGAAAAATAGAAAAATAATTGAGCCCGGTAAGTCTAAATGTGCTGTTGTGCTGTTGCTGGTTTTCTTGTTTCTAACTCGTACCACAGCGGCTCAGTTGTTGCTTTTTTTAAATACCGACTTAACGTCGATCAACATTTATATGAAAGCCATTAGGGTTTTGAAGTGTAAATTAATCGTGCTGCTAAAGAGGGTGAGCCGACACCAGAATTGTTTTTCCCCCCAAATTGACCCAAAATCCACCTTTTTTCTAATAATCCAAAAATAGAACAAGTCGTTGAAACCTGGCTGCAGAGCTATCGGACAGCGGTGTATTCCGTGAGGGGATTTATCCACGAAGCTCCGCGGAGAGGACGCGCTCTGCTACCGGGAGCCCTGCGCGTTTCCACTGACCGGAGCGACTCGGGGCATCGGAGCCACAAGCGAGAGCACGTTCCCACCGTGAAACAGGGAAGCGGTAACGGACATTTGCCCACGCGCACAAAAAACTTTTTTCTCTCTCTTTCGGGGTTAGTGGGGACCTCCAAGCGGCTTTTTACGCACAGAGGTCCCGCACGCTCTCTCCACAACGTTAAGTCCTGTTGACCGCTCGCATCCGAGCGGTACGTCCAGTGTCCACTTCAAGCTCCTGTTTCGCGGTCCCCTTCCCGCCCCCAACCCCCTCCCTCCACACCTCAGCTGAATGAAATGAAAGTCAGAAGTAATAATTGTCGTTCTTGTTTTCTTATCTTTACTTACGCGAAAAATCCCGTTTGCTTAAGTGCTGGGGTTTGCCCTGCTTGCGGCGAGACATGGTGGCTGGCGGCGGCGTTCAGCGCGGATCACATCGGGGAGAGCCGGGGTTAGAGAGGAGACTCCAGTGGGGCAAAAATATCTTCATCCAACGCCTTGACATCCACAAGGAAGGGGGGGGGGGGAAATAAATTAGAAATAATACAAAGATGGCGCGGAGGCGAAGATGGATCGCAGGATCGCCGTCATGGCTTTTTTGAGAAAGGAGAGCAGAGAAAAGAGAGAGAGAGTGAGAGAGAGGTAAATGCAGAGAGAGAGAGAAGGGGAGAGAGATGGAAAAAATGGCAAAAGCCCCCCCACCCCCCCTCCCCCTCCCTCCCCCCCTGAGCCGTACAAGTTCAAGTGCACGGACGTGACGTCCCCGGCGAACTTGAACGTCAGGCGATGGACGGACACCCGACATACAAAAACATGGGCAGGGCAGACGCACCCGGGTGGGAGTGGGAGTGGGAGGAGGGACGGACGGGACGCGCAGTAACAAAACCAATGGACGATCATTAGAGAGCTGGGGAAGGGGGGGGGGGGGGGGGCTGGACATGAGAAATAGATCCATTGGAAGCCAATGGACACAGAGACCAGGGGGGCCGGACAAGAGGCTCTCGGATAGAGGGAGGAGTGTGTGCCTGGGTTTGCGTGTGTTCGTCTGTGCGCGTGCGTGCGTGTCTGTGCGTGTGTGTGAGAGAGGGAGATGCAGAGATGTCTAATGAAAGCAATATGCAGAGCGGGGGAGAGAGAGGGACGCAAAACAGGGCAAGGGAAGCGCGGACAGGAGCTCGCTGGAGGGGGGCGGGTGGGATGCGCTGCGTGGGGACCGAGTGGAGGAGTGTGCGTGCGGGTTAACAAAGTCTAGAGAAAGAGCGCGCGATGCATGCTTCGCCCAACGTTCCTCTGGTCGCGCGTGGATGTGCTTGTTTCCTTCAAGCGCGTGAACATAGAGGTTGTAGATTGGTAGAGAGAAAGAAGGAGAGAGTGCAGCGAACAGGACGGGCAGGTTGAACAAGCCAAGAGAAGTACACGAGCTACGTTACACGCACGTCACAGACACACACATCCCACCGAGTCCCATTAAACCCAGTGCGAGATCCAATGCAAGTGTGAACATGTTCATTAGGAGTTATTGGGTCCGATTTGGAGCTACATGTAACCCATTAATAGATGTAACAACAAGCATGCACTAATAAATAGGAGCTTCTCCCATCTGACCTGATGGAGGTGTACAGTAGGAGTTGGTGGAGGGGGGGTGGGGGTCTGTCTCTGTATCTGTGCAGACCGTGGGAGGGCAAGCGGACCTATAAGCGCCCGCTGTAATAACTTTCAGATGTGCCTTGGGTTCGAGCTGCATGCGATGAAGGGTAGAGTGTGTGTGTGTGTGTGCGTGCGTGCGTGTGTGCGTGTGTGTGTCTGTGTGTGTGCGTGTGTGTGTGTGTGCGTGTGTCAGGGAGGGGTATGTGTAAAAGGAGAAGAAGGAGGAGGAAGAAAAAGAGGAGGAGGGGGGAGAGATTGTAAATACTCTAGTAATAAAGGGGATTTGGTAATATTAGATGCGGGGCTTTAAGCGGCAAAAGACGCAGCGCAGTCCTGAAGCGGAGCCCGCTTTCTGGAACACACACATGTGAAGTGAGGACAATCGGCGCAGATTGGGAAGAATAGAGCCACTGGTGGTGTGTGTGTGTGTGTGTGTGTGTGTGTGTGTGTGTGTGTGTGTGTGTGTGTGTGTGGACGAGGCGCACAGGAGGGAAAGGGACCCTAAGAAGACAGCGATTCGCCACAGAGGAAAGCCCTGACGGAGGGAGCTGCAGCTCCGAAGTAGAAGCCCGGAACAGGAGCTGCTGCAGCGGACGCGACTCTGGTGGTGCCTCGAAGACCCGGAGCTTTGCTCACTGACCGAAGAGGACGCGCGCTTAATACCTGGAGGCGGAGGGGGGTAGGAGGGGGTCGGTGGTGGTGAAGAGAGCCACGACGGAAAGAGGGGGAGGAGGAGTGAGGTGATGGGAGAGTGACAGAGAGGAATAAGAGGAGAGAGAGAGAAGCCGGAGGAGTTGAGGAGGAGGAGGAGGAGGAGGAGGAGGAGAAGGAGGAGGCTCAATGGGGGAAAATGCATGATCAGTGAGTGAAATATTTAGCAGGTTGCAACTCGCTGCGTGCTTTATTAGACCGGTTGTGTGTGTGTGTGTGTGTGTGTGTGTGTGTGTGTGTGTGTGTGTGTGTGTGTGTGTGTGTGTGTGTGTGTGTGTGTGTGTGTGTGTGCGAGTGCGTATTATCCCGCACAGGGTGATTTTGAAGTTTCAAATAATCTTTTAATTATTATCTACTCATTTTTAAATGTAGGCAGACTAAGCACATCATCTGAATAAGACGGTTTCTAAATGCACAGATATTCGCCATAAATTGGTACATTTTTTGTCTTCCGTTTAAATTCAAAATCAATGCGCAAATATATTTGTGCATTATTTTTCCTTCATCTGCAGATTTCAACGCTAAGAGTTTTTTTACCCATTTTTGAAACCATTTGTTTGCATATTTTCGCAATTAAAGATTTCCTTTTGAAAGACAATCAAAAAGGCAGACAAGAAAAAAATCTCATCTCGTTTCCATTATTGCCTCATTTGGGGAGTTTTTAAATCGAGGAAGAAGTTGGGCGGATTTCTAGAGTTAACATATTTTTTAATTTAGTAGATGTTAACGCGTTTTATATTTAAAAACAAGGCTAGAAAAATATCACTGTTGCGACAGTCCGACGCTAAAGGATTCTCATCCGTGGGTCCACATACGGATTGTGTACGCGTAAAAGATGCCTAACAGCAACATCACAAGGAGCCAGCGTGTGTGCGCACAGAAGCGTGTTTGTTTGTTGTTTTAATAGACAAAGTGTCGCGCGTGTTTGGGGATGAACGAGTGGATCCCTTCCTGCTTTCCCCGGGAGTCGGGTGTCCTCCGTGGACGGTTGCCGTGTCTGGATGGCGACACGCGGCCATCGCACTTGAACATGATCCGGTAACAGCAGCCTTTTGCAGGCTGAGTGACACGCGCAGTGTCCGGAGACGCGCGCGGACTTACGGAGACGTCCGTAAGCAGTAAGAACAGTGGTGATAATCACGCGCAGCTCATCCGTCAGTTAAAAACTTGTTCCCCTAGTTTTAATAAGAGCCCCCCCCCCCCCCCCCCCCCCGACACCACGCGCACACACAAGCAGATCTGAGAGCACTTACTTTGACTCCTATATGACGCCCCATCTGTTTACAAACAAATGGTGTTGTTTTCCATCTCTCCCTCCCGTCTCTTCCTCCCTCCCCTGGCACGCGCACCGCACAAACACGCCCGTACGCGAGCATGCACACAGACCCACACATAAACACACACAGTGAACGTCGAGGCTGGACGTCAAAGTCCGGGAGCGCGCAAAGTGGACTCTGCATGCATGCATGGAAGAAGAAGCAGCAGCAGCAGGGCCTGGATGGATGTGTGTCCGTATGTGTGCATTGACATTTCTTCGTCTTTATTCATTAAAAGGAATAACTGAGGCGGTTCGAGTACCACGTGGAATTCACCTGGAATCCAAATGCCGTATTGTGTGTTTAGATCAAACAAACGTGTTGTAGCGGTATACTTCCGGTAGGCCATGATCTGCACGTGCACTTTCATTCGCATGATAAGGCAAGTGCAACTTCTACACTCTATATGTGCAGGACTGAGGCTCAGGGTGCGATGAGGACCACGGAGCGGAGAGAACCGGCGGTAGTCACACGTGCCTTTCGCGCCTTTCCTCCACGCGCACGACGGCTACGGGGGCAATTGAATGACTCGCATTCCAACATATGGACCAGTGTTAAGACCGAATGGAAAGGAAACATCAAATAACATACACGCAAACACAAAGAAGTAAGGATTTACTTTTCATCAGGAACCTTCTTGGACCGACTTAAGATTCCACTATTTAGACCATCAATTAGCTCCACTTGTTTTACTGACTTTGTCCTCCTCTGGTGTGTGCCCATTTATTCTCTTATTTGACTGGAGTTATAACAAGGCCTTCAGTGGATGTGTTGCTTTCTCTCCCTCTCTACAATGAGATCTCACATCGCGCACGCTGCATCAGGTCGGTGTTCTATTGCGGCTTTATGTGGCGGCCTTGAGTTCATTTGACACTAAATGGGTTGTTAGAAGATGTCTGAGGGGCGGTAATGGTCCACTGGAGACCGCGCAGAGACGGACCTATAGATCTATGAAGGCGGGCCTGGTGAGGACGCAGCTCCTGTGTGATGTTCTCGGAAACGTTAGGGTTGTGAGTTAGTGGAGTTCAAGGTCCGACTGTCGCCGAAAGCTGCTCATTAGATTTGAAAATTAATTTAAAATAATTGCAATATGGGCTTTTGTTTGTTCTTTTTAGGGTTATGGGAGACGGTTCGCAGGACGAAAGTGCGATCACTCCAATAAACATGTATGTGGTCATTTAAAAACTAAACAATCCACTTGGGTTTAGTTCTGTTCTGTGTGTATTTGGACCGATTGTCTTTAGAATAAACGAGTCCGCTGTCTCCTGTTGAAGGAACTTTCACGTCTTGCAACAACTGACAAAACGCGGACTCTAGCTCCCCCTATGCTCCAAAAGCTGCCAGTGGAAAAGCGCAGGGAACTGTTGGGGGGGGAGGAGGAGGGGGGGGGGGGGTCACAGGCTCTTATCGCCGCACAGGGCCCGGAGCGATCAGTCCGAGCCTCAAATGTACAGCGCATTTGTTTTAGAAATTAATTTAAATATTAAATATATTAAATGTTAGTTTTTGATATTTTCATATATTTAACGTTGACTTTATAAGAGTTATTTTTCATTCAATTCAGAGAGACTGGCACAAAGCTACTACGTTAATAAAACAGAACAAAATAAAACAGAACATTGTATAAATAATGATGGGATCAATTTCATTTTGTAAGGATGCTTCGGAACAAACTCCCAAATTGAAACCTATTGGTTGAGTCTTTGCTGTTTATGGTTTAAAATATAACCGTGTGTAATCCTGATATAATGTATGTAATTTACTTAAACGTATCATAGACCACACTAATACGTTTTGAGATTCTCAAAAGGTAAAAATATATTTATTTGCAAATCTGCCAAAAATATGTTTCTAATTTAAATCATTCCAATATTTTACGTCTAATTGTTGTAATATTGTAAAAGTGTTTTTTTTAAATATTAATGACTAATAATGCCAATACGGGAACGACATTTTTTTCAATATCCCTTACAGCCCATCATTTGTGCAATAATAAAGGGCTGATTGAGGATGTGATTATTAATCCAAGCCAATAATCATCCGCGGCGCAAAATCACCTCGGATCCGGTAAATCTCTGCGCGGCGCTTTTTCTTTAGCGGGCCGCAGCTCAAACTGCTTATGTGATAAACCATGTATTTCTAATGAATATCTATGGAAGAAGCCCCCCCCCCCCCCCCAAAAGAAAAAAGCAGGAGCCCGACTATCTAATTAGATTAAGCGGCGGCGAGGGGGGAATAATGATGGCTATCACGGCAGTGACTTTCTGATGGTTCCTTCCACACAGACGAACTACCGTGTGTGTGCGTGTGAGCGTGCACGTCTGGTTTGAGGCGGCAGCACCGGCGACGTTCTCCTGGAGACCCGAAGTGGAGCGTTGTGTGGTATCATAAGGGATCGATAACATGAAAATACATATATACTTATATACTACATATATAAAATACTTATAAAAGACGCCGTTTGTCCTCCTAAAAAATGATAGCAGGGTATGCGAGTAAAGAGCTTTACACTCTTACTCTTTAAAAAAATAATTTTACAAAGTGCCTAACAGGAGAATTAAAAAGATAAGAGAGACAGGGCACAGAATAGATATCCATGTCTAAATAGTGATACACAAGCCGCTCCTTATTGAAACATTACAGGGACGAACACAATAATGCATCAATAATTATAATCCAGCACCTGAATATGGGACTGTGTCAAATATCGAAAATAAAGGTTTCTTTAAAAAAACACTGTGACAGGTAGGACACATGAGGTGACATGCTGAGGACACATGAGGTGACATGCTAAGGACACATGAGGTGGCATGCTAAGGACACATGAGGTGACATGCTAAGGACACATGAGGTGGCATGCTAAGGACACTTGAGGTGGCATGCTAAGGACACATGAGGTGACATGCTAAGGATACGTGATGTTGAAGACACATCACTATATTAAGGGAAATGTTTATTGAACAACAAGTAGGTGTCAGTTGAAATCAACAGAATGTCATTTTAACATTTCTAGAGGCAATACCTCTCGTTTTAAGGTTGTTAGCCAAACAACATTTGAACCCTCCCACACAGAATCTGATTTGAGATGGTGTTTGATGGCATCACAACATTGTCTCTGCTAGAGTGGTCACCCGGGTACAAGTGCCCTTTGGCTTTTTGCATGATGAAGAGAAACACATGCATAAGTCACTGCAGTAAGCCACCTGCTTGTTGTCAACATCATGCTGTGAATGCAAACGACGCACAGAGTTCTATATTGTCCCTCAGGAGTATCTCTCTGCTCATCCCTGCGCAGTTGTGAAGTTTGTTGTAACGGCCGTGTGTTCAGTACGGACGACATATCTGTCCGAGTCTGGCTTCAACTTGACTTCCAAAAAGGTGGCTGTCTCCTCTTCATTTGCCCACCGCTGAGGCACTTCTTCAGGAGACTGCTGCATCATCACAGCAGAGGCGGAGCTGAAAGGAAGGGTTACGTTGGCGGATCATCCTGCATTGGCTGATGAGATTCTTCAGCTGAAGCATCTATAGGAATCAGGAATCAGAAATTGTTTATTGCCATCATATGTCAGACATATGGAATTTGACTTGGCGGTTGGTGCATGACGGCAGACAGTACAATAAAGACAACGTAGTGCACCAATAAGATAAAAATAAAATATAATTTAATGCTATGGGTTAGTAAAAACTAAAGCTATGGGTTAGTAAGTTAAGACGTAAAGATAAAATAAAAAAATCCTGGAGAGACGGCAGATTGCAGCCAATCACCCTCTCTGCAGAGCGGATGACACACTGCAGCCTGCCCTTGTCCTTGGCTGTGGCTGCAGCGTACCACACGGTGATGGAGGAGCAGAGGATGCACTCCATGATGCCCGTGTAGAAGTGCACCATCACAGTGTTTGGCAGGTTGAATTTCTTCGGCTGCCTCAGGAAGAACATCCTCTGCTGAGCCTTTTTGGTGATGGAGCTGATGTTCAGCTCCCACTTGAGGTACTGGGTGATGATGGAGCTCAGGAAACGGAAGGAATCCACAGTGGTGACGGGGGAGTCACACAAGGTGAGGGGGGAAGGTGGGGCTGCGTTCTTCCTGAAGTCCACGACCATCTCCACTGTCTTCAGGGCGTTAAGCTCCAGGTTGTTCTGGCTGCACCACGTCACCAGATGGTCAGACCCCCACCTGTAGGCGGACTCGTCCCCACCAGAGATCAGTCCAATGAGGGTGGTGTCATCAGCAAACTTCAGCAGCTTGACGGACTGGTGACTGGAGGTGCAGTTGTTGGTGTACAGGGAGAAGAGCAGAGGGGAAAGAACGCAGCCTTGGGGGGAACCGGTGCTGATGGACCGAGAGGCAGAGACGTGTTTCCCCAGCTTCACGTGCTGCTTCCTGTCGGACAGGAAGTCAGTGATCCACTTGCAGGTGGAATTGGGCACCTGCAGCTGAGAGAGTTTGTCCTGCAGCAGAGACGGGGTGATGGTGTTGAAGGCAGAGCTGAAGTCCACAGGATCCTAGTGTAGGTTCCTGGGGAGTCCAGATGCTGGAGGACGAAGTGGAGGGCCATGTTGACAGCATCGTCTACAGACCTGTTGGCTCTGTAGGCCAACTGCAGGGGGTCCAGGAGGGGGTCAGTGAGGGTCTTCAGGTGGGACAGAAACTTTAGCAATTGACTCCATCATACAAAGCTTTTATGTGATTATGGTCCTGCGATTTGAGACTGTCAGCCAGCCATGGCAGTGCGAGTAAATCATTGAAGCCAACAGCGGTGGACGACAGGCGGTGGACAGCTGCTCAGTCTGCCTGCAGCTCTTTTCGTGTCAATAAATGAATGTTTTAACTTGTGATAGACGGTGAAAATGCCAGAATCGTACAAAATAGAGCGACATGAATTTTTGGCCATACCCCAGAGTCCTACCATAAGCGGTATAGAATCATGGCGTGACAAATAACTACTCATTGTGACATCTTCCAGGAAACGCCCTCCAGCCACAGCTCAGCAGTCACAGGATGTGAGGAACACGTCCCATACCAGTTAAGCCCCGGAAACACTGGCCCTTTCTCAATATGCGTTTTTGTGTGGACTTTTGTTCTCGCGGATTCGTGAAACGTCATCAGTCGCAGCCCGAGTACTGTTCCAATTCTAAAGTCCGCATCTGGCCGAGAACGGTCATAATACCCGGATGTGACTCGCCCCGCCCATTTTACCGGGCATGCATCGGAGCAGGCTCGTCTGTTCTTGTGAGAGCCAAAAATCCCAGAATGCATTTCACCTCAACAACATGCAAAAACGACAGAGGAAAATAAACACAACTGTATGTCGAAGTTGATAAATACTACTATATTTAAGTAACGGAATAAAAAATTTAGTACTTTTTCAGACGAGGTAGTTGTTAAAGCAACTTTTCTGAGCGTTCATAACAGTCTGCTCCGTGGGTGGAGATGTGAGGTGTAGTTAACGGACCGTCAGACCCTCCAGCACCGGGCGGTAAGCTCATCTCAGCCCACAGAAAGCAGCCTGTTTTCGGCGAGTCTTCTGTGAAATGCTCCGCTGGTTTTCACGTCTCAGTAGCGGTTATACATGAGATTTAACTGTACTATAACGAGTTTTCATAACTTTTATTGTGGTGACTGATGTTGTTCACCGGTAACGTTACGTCTGTTGGAGTGCAGAGTTTAAATTCATAACTTCATATTTAAATATAACTTTAACGTATTTTCTGTATCCACAGAGTGCAGCTTGTTATTTTCTATCATTGTGCATTAAAACTAACGATGTTTTAATTAAAGGACATGAGGAGATCGTCGTTGAGACTCTAAACGGGCAGCAGGACTTCATCTTCAAAGAAACACTGAAGCTCTGAATTCTAATAATAAATGTAATGTAATAATTAAATAAATGAATTATTGTATATTTTTCTGTGATATTTAATGTCTGGTCAGCTGCTTGCATGTGCGTGTATATGCTTGTAGGTATGTATATGCTATGCTTGCATATGCAGCTGCTCCTCTTCATCTGCTTTAAAAAGATATTCGACTGTTTAACAATTCTGATCCCATCCATTGAGATATTTTGCCTAATTATTTTATTAATACCATTATATATAGCATTTCTAATATCAAATAAAAATGAAACAAAAGCTTGATAATAGTAAAATACTCAACAGTCAGAACTATATTAAAACGTATTAGCAAGACCAGCTGACGTGGTGACGTCATCAAGTCAGCTGTTGTTCCACTTGCGGAAACGACCGATCTCCGTTCTACCGAACACGTGAGTCAGGACTCCCGAGTCTCCCGAGTCTATTCTCGCGGGAGCGCAAGTCCATTCTCGCCGTCTTGGATATTGAGAAAGGGCCACAATGTCACTTTTTTAGGGGCCCCCACTTTCAGTGTCCCTTGAGCCAGTCTGCTTATGGTCCCATGAGCCCACATGCCGGTTCTTCTTCTCACACGCTGTCACAGTGCAGGGCACCAACACAACAGTTCTTTACATTCAATCCTTTTTTAAATATGCATTACTAACCATGAATAGTTATCAACCCCCTCCCACATATTGGGGTGAGTTAGTGGTTGTGCACCATGGCCAGAATGTGGAGGTGTCTTCAATCTAAAACTACTCAATACTACTGCCAATAAGCAGGGGCGACTTCAAATACATTTACATTCATCATTTAGCTGACGCTTTCATCCAAAGGTGCATTTAATCAGGAGCCTACAGAACCAGAACAACAAAGAAGTACATATTCTTCAAGAAACTCCAACTACAAAGTGCTATAAGTCAGGTCCATCATAGGCTGATAGAGTGCTAACATGTCCAGTTGGTACAAGTGTGTTTTCACTTTGCATCAGAAGACGTTTTCCATTGTCCTGATGTCATTGAGAAGCTCACTCCACCTTTTAGGAGCCAGGACAGCAAGTTGTTGGGATTTTACTCTCTGTGAGGGAGCAACAAGCATATTGTATAGACGTCTATGTAAAAATTATTATTCCTTCACTAAATTGAGTTTATGGTCTCAAGTCTCATTCATCACGGCAGGATGTTTGTTTAGTGAATGTAGGTCCCATTAGAGTGACATCATCCTGCGGGCCTCCAGCACTGTATCCTCATGCATGGCCCCCTCAGAGAATGAGAGGAGCACCCTGGACTCCTCTCAGCTCTTTCATCTATGCCTTTTCCTTTCTGCTCTTTAATGTTATTTACGTATTGTGACCTCAGGTTGTGAGCAGAACTACGGTCACACGTCATTTACACGTCCAAAGCGTAGACGTACAGTATAGTGACAATGCAAATGTTTAGCGGTCAATGGGGAACCATGCAGGATCTGGAGTACTTAACATACTGGGGTGCTGCTTTGTAGGAAATAATCATCCTGAACCTTTCAAACTCTGAATAGTTTATCAACATTCGTTCTACCTAAATTTACTCAGTTCACACAAGTAGCCACACGGTGGCAGTAGGGCGCTTCACACGTCTCTGATGAGAAATGAAGCTTCTCTTTGCTGGTGTCACTAATCTATATCAGATCTCTTCTAAACGTTTGTGGTGGGTTTCATCACAGGGTTTTTAGATTGATGTTGTAATTGTATTGTTGCGTTTCATGTGTCTGATAGATTTTTACCATAGTTTGATCCTATTATGATGATTTGGTCAGAATTGAAACCTGACTTTTGATGCAGATGAGGCAAACTTCTCAGCATGATGCCAGAAATGGTTATTTGGGGCATGATGGTAACTATAGCAGCTAAGGGCTGGTCCAGGCTAACCTGAGCAGGTGTTATCACAGAGGAAAGTCTTTAGCTTTATCTTAGTAGAAGTGACTGTGTCGCCCCCCCGCCCCACCGACAGCTGGTTCCACAGGAGAGGAGCTTGATAACTGAAGGCTCTGGTTTCCGTTCTGAAAACTACAAAACAATACAACGACAATTTGTAATGCTGTGAAAGGTATTTTCCATCATTAACCGATCAAAACTATGTTTTTAAGTTGAGGCCACAAGTGGGGAAGAATCCCACAGTGAGGAGAGCCCACAGGAGCTAACTGCACCAAGTGCAACACAGCAATCCTCTCAACGACACTTGTGTGAGGACCCAGCCGTGTGGCCGTGTGCATTAACCTCCGTTTCCCCTGAACTCCTCTCCTCTTGTTGTTGGATGCCATCTGCTGCGTTGTCCTCCGCCTGCCTCCAGACGCCTGGCCACGCCTCCAATGGGGCCCAGCTGCATGTGATCCAGTGGATTATCCTGCAGGCTGACACACCAGATCCACATCCACTCATCACCTCCTGGTGGTGTTTAAACCCTGGTCCTGCAGTAGATGCCTGGTTTTCACTCTGTACAGTCAGGTTCAGACAATAATAATAATAAAAATGATGATGATGATGAGGCGGCGCCGCCATTAGTCTGGCCCTAGTTAGGGAAATTGTTACAGAAGGCGCTATCCTGAGGCCTGTGCATTCACTACTGGGGGAGCCTCCCCCCCCCTGCGGGTAGAGGAGTGCTTCACCTTGGTTTCACAAACAGGCTTTATGTTTAATGAGCCGATTGAGATGCTGCGACTTTAAACATGATAACGTAGCCCAAATACTTAAATACACATAGTTAATCATACGTGGAACACAACGGTGTCCCGTCTCTAAGCAGAACCACTAGTGGAGACTCTGTTGAGTCAGGAAGCATATTGACCACAAACCTCCAATATTCTGACAGGTTCCTTTTAGAACCTGAATGTTGTCCCACTAACTGTATTGTGACACTTTGCATCAGGTTGACTGTCTAACATGCTGATTAGCACGGTCCAATGTGAGTGATTTCTGTCTTTTGTTAGCTCTGTTGAAAAAGGTCCTATAACCTGTGAGTACCATATTGTGGACAAATACGCATAAAGCCGGTTTCAGTAGGTTATCTTTTTGCACCCCATGCAGCGTCAAGTATCAGCTGACGCCCGGCCAATCAGAGACAGAGACCAATAACTGCGCATGCAGTGTTGCCTCCTCATGTTCCACAGTAAGCTGCCTTTAGAACCCTGGATTCTACTCATTTGGACTGAGAGCTCCTGTGCGTCCATGAGACCGTGAGTGTTAACAATTAAGTCAGTTAAGTTTTTTTATCTTTTTAACTTCTGTCTTACATGTAACTGTTTAAATTATGTGGATAAAGCCAGCAACACTTTTCAAGTCAGATTCACTCAGCAAAGTTTTAATATGTTGAAAGGGAAAGAATTCCACTTACTCGACTAGTACTTAAATATAGATGGAACTGGAGTTTTACAGACTCCTCAAAAAAAGGAAATGTCTCAAAGTAAAAAGAGAAAGTATCCAAATTTGGGAGTTAAGTCTAACTGATAATATTTCAATCATAAAACATGTTTAAAACTGATCATGATTCACAGCTGCAATTTAAAGACCCAAATGCCTAATTTCTCTGTCACACATGACGTGGTCCTCTATTACATTTGGGTTTTACTGCACAGCGGATGCTCTTATCGCTCCACCAGCCGAGCAGTGAGTGACGGTTTGGGTGGAGCTGCATTTCAGTTGGGTTGGGGCTTTAAAGAGATGATCTGTGTCAGCAGTGAATGCTCAGAGGAACTGCCATAAGACATGTGGACATTGCCTCTGCAAGTTGAACATTTCCATAAAACTTTCATGCACTTGCAAAGTGTTGTTTAGTTTGACACCTTTTTCACACAACTTATATTTAACTAACATTTCATCAAAGTTGGTGCAGTTCAATGTCCTTTAACTGACAAGCTAATACAAGCATTTAAACAATGATATTAATATGACTGAGGTACAGGACTGAATGTGATTTAAAGAGCATGACATTGGAGTTGAACTAAAATCGGATTCAATGGATAAAAGAAAAACCGGGGTAAGGGGTTCATTGACCGTCGTTATAATGTTCTGTCAAATTTAGAAACGGACTATTTGAACAGTGACTACTAACCCGGCTAGCTGGTAATCCCTGCTGCAGAATGCACCGTATGCCTGGAACGAATGGGAAACTCATTCTATACGTAAATCAGCTGTGTTTGGTTTACAACTCAAAAACAAAGAGTTCACCCAAAACACAAAAGCAATTCAATAGACACGTATTCTAATAAGTAAATCCAAAGTCCATTGGGTCCTGGTGATCAGGTCATTTGTTTGTGTAAAAGAAGGCGTGCGTTGCTGGTTGGGTCTGCACAGTGGTTCCAGCAAGGATTGAAGCCCGTAGCGCCCCATGTCGGTCAAACCAGGAGAAGCCTCCTCCAGGGATCCGATGCCACGTTGTTCACCAGAAGCATTGCTTCTCCTCTCCTTGGACCGTTCAGTTTTAAACATGGCTGCAGTCTTTTGGCAGCAAACTGGATAATCTCCTTTATTCTACTCTCGCTCCTGCCGTGCAGCCGGTCAGTTGAGTGGGTTTTTCCCCTCTCCTCCCAGCACACAGGTGTGTTTAATACACTTAATCTGTATTACGCACACGTGCCCTCCTATTCCCCCCCCCCCCCCACCTCCACCTGTTCCTGAGAAGTGTGCATTATGCTACACTGCAGAGCACTGAAGCCACAGCCAGCAGACCCATGAGCAGCTGGTGTCCCTGGTCCAGTCCTCAGTTGCACTTCACATGAACTTCCAGATCTGTTGCACACTCATACATGTATACATGCTTTTTGTAAAATACTTGGTTTTATTCCTTATTCTGAATGTATTTAACAGGTAGGCTTCCTCCTTTTGCCTACCTGCCCAGTGAAATGATTCCAAAGGATGAACAGACGTCTCTTCAGCCATCACACACACACACACACACACACAAAGCACGCTTTGATAAAGTCATCAGTCACAGTGTGACCCAAAAGACAAAGTGACCCAATGCCATGTGAGGCGCAAAGACGCCTCCTCCTGAATAAATCGAGCTACATGCCTCCATACACCCTCAACACTCCCACTTATGAATGGGATGTTTACTGTACAACTTAACAGAGCCATATACAACAGAAACATGACTCCTACACATGGGAATCCATCCCTCCCAATGTATCATTAGAGCCATGGAGGTGGCCTCGCATGTGCATAGTGTTACTGTGGGTCGCTTCTTGACTCAGGAACTGTCTCTATCCACTCACACAACACCTAGTGCTATTGCGTCTGTCACTAGCTGTGTGCTCATATGTCTAGACCAGGGGGCTCCAACTAAAACGTCAAGTCAACCAGTTAGAGAACATTTCTAGAAGCAAAGGTCTATAGGATCATGTGATTAAATAGAGGAAAAGAGTTGTATCAACATCTGCATGTAGTCTATACAGGACTAACAAATCAAATGAATTCAGGACCATTCTAAAACTCCTTTGACAATTTTTATTGTCACGCGACAAAGAACTGAACATATGTCTGACTGCAAATATAAATAATGTTCTCTTAATTATCTAAATAAAAGTAGGGCTGCATTAAAAAAGTGGAAGTTTCTGGATGAATATTCACATTTTCAGGGGAGTGCACCGGAGCAGGTTCAAGTTTGTTGTGTGTTGCTATGGTGATTTAGAAAAACCAGCTTCGGGGAACCGAAAAGCCCGATCTACGTCCTGTTATCCGGCTAACTCCGTTATCCACGTAGGAGGAACGGGGACACAGGTAGGATTTGGACACTTTGGATGTATTTTATAATTTCTGTGTGTCCTCAATAGTTATAGGTTGATTATCGTTCTTATAATTGTTACCATTTTAAGGCCAGATACTACAGCTGCTAAAAAGTCTTGTCTTGTAGTCCAACCTGTTGCCTAATTACATAGAATAATGACAGATGCATTGTATGATCTCCCTTCATTCTTTATGTAGCATCTTCAATTATATTTTATAACACAATGCAGTAAAAGCATCAAAGACAGCTGTATAGTCAGCAATAATTAAAAAGGTCAAAGATATTTGTTCCAATGTTTCCACAGACGAAGAATATCTTCTGGTTGTGATTACGTTCAGATTCATTTAATCAATATTTCAATTTGTAGATTAAAATCCTCCGGACAGAAAGAAATGTGGGAATGTCACGAGTCACAAAGATGTGGCTTCAAAAAGCAACATTTAATGCAACCTGAAGCTTTTTCACATGTATGCATTATACAAATCATTGGTGCACAGCTAAATTCAGTCGTAGCCCATTTGTAACAAACCAAGTCCACAAACTGTGAACCAAGAGTCCACCATCATGAGCAGCTTGGTCTGGACCATGGATCCAGGCTCTGTCTCTCACACCTCCTGCTGCTGCTTTTCTACCTCGGGGCATCAGACAGACTGCATGCTGGGTAGTGCAGTGGCCTGTGCTCCTAGCTGGGTCACCTTAGTTTCTTGGCTCTAGGTAACGAGCCCGTCACTCTTTGTCACAGCTACCAGCCACAGAAGAATGTGAGGAGCCACCCCTGATGTCCACTTTATCCGTTTTAGTGTTTTTATGGCTTACTTAGTACAGTTCAGGTTTGGATTCTGCATATGTTCAGTAGTTGTGTAGAGATTATGTTCTGCTGGTTTTGTAAGTCTAAGAAATGCTACTCGACATCTGAAAGGTGAGCAATCTGCTGAGGCTCTGGACGGAGTCGGCTTTATTGCGTTCATGAGGGGCTTAGTGGCCTGGTGTGACAAGAGGAGCATTGAGACTGTGCTCCCCCCACCTGACGCTACTCCGGGTTGCTATGGGTCAGGGTTATACAGCCCAGACCGTATCCCTGAAGGTTCCTGCACACAGGAGAACCACAGGGTTTAGTCCCAGACGCAGCCACACACCAGCAGGAACAGGACCTCCAGAACACGCACCAGCAGGAATAGGACTTCCAGAACACACACAGCAGCAGGAATAGGACCTCCAGAACACGCACCAGCAGGAATAGGACCTCCAGAACACACACACCAGCAGGAATAGGACCTCCAGAACACACACAGCAGCAGGAATAGGACCTCCAGAACACGCACCAGCAGGAATAGGACCTCCAGAACACGCACCAGCAGGAATAGGACCTCCAGAACACGCAGCAGCAGGAACCGGACCTCCAGAACACACAGCAGGACATAAATGACATACTCCCATTCTCACAACATCTTCTGTGTTTGGTATTTACTGGCATGTTTCTATTGCTTCTGCTTATTATTTTACATATTTATTCTTTTGACGCCTCCCAGCTGAAGCATTTCACCCAACTGTATATCTGGAGTTACCTTTACGGTATTTAGTCTGCACATGAATCACAAATCTGCATTTATCAAAATGATGAATCAATTGACTTTATTTATGACCAGATCTATTTCTGTATGGGTTTAAACCTTTCCAAGAAATTTAGTCATGGTAGGAGTCAGGCCTTTTTGACACTATGCTAAGCTAACTAGCTGCTGTCTGAAGCCATATATTTAATATACATGCTCAACACAACCTACCCCAGAAAAGGGACTGCCTGTACTGTCCATATCTTGGGCCCTGAGACACGGCGGGACGAGCTTCAGGGGGTTGGTTGTCCTCATGATCTCTTGCTTGTTTGACAAGAGCCAATTGGAATCATTACAGTTGCTTGAATTCTTGCTGAGCTGGAAGTGGAAGAACAAGGAGAACATCTAACAGTACGTGGAGCTGACGGCACACAAAGCCAGTTCCTGCATGTTCCTTGTGCCTTTGTGTACATTGACGTTCAAATGTAAACGTGACCCTTATTCACCAGTTAACATTCTGTTACACATGTTCTTTTTAATGTTTGAGGCTTAGCTGTAAGACACGGAGCATGTTTTTTTAAGATAATTTTTTGTTTGAGCAGCATGCAATGTAGCCATTTGTGTGAGTGAAGACGTTGACATCAAATACAACATCATTTTGACCCCCCCCCCCCCCCTCCCCCCCGGCCTTGATCGCATGGATGTCATAGACTCTAACTGATTTACATGCAGTGCTCAATAGGTTTCTGTATAAAACACTAAAATGCAAATGTAGTTTTTTCTGTAACTAAGACTTGAGAAATCCAGGCGGTTTGCTGGTTAAATACCTCACAGGTCTCTCTTCTCCTTCTCCTCCCCCTCGCTGCCTGAAGGTTTCTTCTGCTTCCAGTTGGCACGTTGAGAGGACGTGAAACCAAACCGCCTGCAGTCTGATGACTCTGTGAAGCTGAAGCTGTTGACATCTGTCCAAGGTGAACGTTGGAACAGGTACCTTATACTCCTTAAGTAAGATGTTGGTTTTTGGGCTGCCACCAATAGCTGAATAATTTCTCTCATATGCATTGAACGTATTGTAAATCTGTACACATGACCTCTGGCTCTCCTTCATCCATCTCCTGCTCTTCCGTACGTTTCTTCCTTATTTCTTTCCTATATATTTTTTTCCTGTGCCAACAGAGGATGTTGTGCAGATTGTAAAGCTCTAATTCAACGTAGACTAACTGCATTTTGGTGTCCTTAAACATCCAATTGTGACCCTTTTAGTTGACCTCTCTCAGCATCTTCTTCTTTCCCTTCCCTTTCCCTCAGTGATCATGGCGGCATTCGGCCCCGACATCAGTGGCTCGTGGTTGTCAACATCAGGAGTTGTCGGTTTCTTCATCCTTCTCCTCCTCCTCTCCATTTTCCTCTCCGCTCTGTGCAGCGAGTGCAGCAGGTCAGCTGGGTCTGTGTACTACATTTCTGTCAACAAGTGCACGTTCAAACTAGGATCCCAATTTAGATTAAGAGGTAAAAGCTACAACACATTTGGAAAGGGAGGGTGATCTCAGGGTCATGTGGTTACTTGTGCAACGTGTCACTAAATCGTACACACTGGAGACTTTGATCTCTTCATCAAACCTTCTGGAGGTATTTTTGACTATTTTTACCCAGGAGCACACTATTTCAAGTAATTAAACCTCTGTTGTCATCGATCCAAATTTCCCAAATCAGAGAAAGCTGTGGCCCCAACGTCGCCTCTGTTGAATAGTGAGACAAGCCTTGAAGCGCCAGCACCATGTGTCACATCGCTTGGGCTATGTCTATGTGCTGGAAATATGTGTGTATGTGCTACTTCAAAGCTAGTAAACACAGAACAGATGTGTTGGTTTACTTTGCAGCACTAGTTTCTAATATTGTATACCTGCTGCCATGTGCGACTACATGATATCCCCTTCATTTGCATGTAAAATATTCATCTGCACCAGTTTGAACCAACAAGAAGCGTTTGTTTGGATGCAGGAGGTTCATCAGATATCCAGACGTTCATTTGACTGGACATATTTACACACTGTGCATTAGATTCAACTTTATTACATTGAATAGAGCACAAGAAGGAATGTAGTTCAGCATCCAAAGAGCAGGTGGCTCCTTCCACACAACGCAGGAAGCGCTTTCACTTCCTTTTCAATACACCAAAATCCTCTTAATTATCGTAATAATCACATAAGTAATACATGCTCATTAATGAAAGACTGACCTTGCAAACATAACTGAGTTCAATGTGTTCAAAAGTCCTACATTTATAAATAAAAATATGTGTTGATTAACAAGTAAAGTACAGGCTAGACATTCTTATCCATCCAGTGCAAAGTATAGCTTTGCATAAAGTCCTGTATATGCAATATACAAAACTAGGTCTCACCATGTTGGGTTGCTGCAGTCATAAAAGGATTTCCAAAGCTCTGAGGAAATTAGAGAATGTTGGGGTCCCAAAATCACATGACAGCCCCAGAAGTCTGTGGCTAGGGTCTGTGTTTGCCTTCATGTTTACGGTATCATTAATAATGACGTTTTTGTCTGTTTCCTAGACGTTCATTTGAGCTCAAAGACTCTGAGGTCGACAAAGATCCTTCAACTCTCATTAAAGTGGTATGAACTCGCTCCCAATCTCTGTTTATTTCAAACGATGACGCGTCAAAAGGGAGCAGAGCCACAAACCTTTTAGTATAATGTTGATTGACAGGTGAAGCTGGAAGAAGGCTTGGTGGGGACCGAGAATCCCAGAATCAACGACCTGACAGACGACACAGGTGAGTCCAGAGACCACTAGCTGGGTGTAGATGCCTTCAACGGTATGGTTTCTCATCCGTCTCTCTCTTGTGTGTGTGTGTGTGTGTGTGTGTGTGTGTGTGTGTGTGTGTATGCAGACTTAAATCCTTGTGATGGAAATACTTACACTCCCTGGAGGAGCCACTTGGTGGCGCCAGAGAACCAACACGGTCAGTCTGCCCTGTAAATGTTCAACATGCATGTCAGACATGAGCTTCACCAAACATCCGGGCGATGATATGACCCCCCAGAGAGGATCTGCCCTCGTATCTGAATCCAATACTCTAAACCCAGGGTTCAGGGTTTAAGGCCTTTAGGGGGGACAGTGGGACTAGACTGTCTTCTTTAGGCTTTGTTTTTACTCACAAGGCACCGCAAGTGACATTAAGCGCTCACCCAATGGATGTCAGAACACGTTTTTTTACAAACAAAAGGTACCTTTGTGATATTCTTTCAGCTTTCAAAAGCAGTGGAAGTTCTTGTTTTTTATGTTGATCTCGTCATGGTAACAAGCCCATCAAGAGACACTGTGCACGTCTCTGGTAGTCAGTGTCACTCTAAATGCACTTAATTTTACTAAATGAGCATAAACTCTTGTTTACAATGTTTACTGGGGAAATAAATCAAGAGACAAGTAGAATTTTTGTCTCCTAGATTTCATACAACCAGAGGAGTCGCCCCCTGCTGGTCAATAGAGAACGTACGTTTAAGCAGTTGCCGCCCTATCTGTGCTTAAATAGAAGAAAGGGAACTGGAGCAAAGTCATTGCAAAATAAGACCAATTGAAGAATAAAACCATTATTTCCTTGTCGCAGATCCAAACGGCTCCACCGCTCCACACAGCGTCTACCAAACCATGGGGGGAGAAGGACGCGACTTGACCAATCACCAGCCGGGGGCGGAGTCCAGCCTTCCTGCTGACGGGAGTTCGGTGTACGCACAGGTGAGCAAGAAGGAGAGAGTGACCCCTGAGGAGGTGTTACAGAAGGTGTCTTCTCCTCCACTGCCCGACCGGAAGGCACAGCTGGAGGGATGATGATGATGATGATGATGAAGGACGTGGGACAATGGATGAAGAATGAAAGCCTTAAGAGAGACTGTGATGACTGATGAGATCTGAAGAAGCAACAACGAATACAAAAGATAATCCACAGAAGCAACATTCATTTTGACCTGACTGCATTTTCCCATTTGGTAAAAAGTTGTTCAGGGAACAGTAAAGCACGATTGTATGATTTCAGAAGCAAAAATAATTGAATTCGTTGTAGCTCTGGATAAAAGCTAGTTTTCTTTCAGGTGCAGAGTCAATGACACCAGGACGGCTAATCGAGTCCTTCCTGATTTCATGCTGCTAGATGCAGGAAGGCTACATAGCTAACTAACTGGTGGAGAATGCAAGGGTCACTTATTTCTTCATTATGCTCAGGGATGCACAAGCAGATTCAATTTGTAAAAGAAAACCGTAGTTCCTTTTGGGGTGATTATGAAGCATCTGGTGTGGGCTGAACAGTCTCACGTACAATATGCCAAGTGATGTATTTAGATTCAACATGTTGGATTAACGTCATTTTATATTCTCTCAGTAAATGTAAAGTAAAAACAATTATTGTTATGAGTCAATTCTCTAATGCTGTTATGTGGAATGCTTGTTTCAAAACATGCTATTCAGCTTCATTTGTAAATCTTTACATAAATAAATGTCACTCCAGAACTTATAGCTGGTTTTGAATGCCTGTTTAAAATATAACCCATATATTCCTTTATTTTATGAGGGGATTTACTCGTAGTAATAAAAGATAAAACCGACTTTTTGTTGCCTTTTACCTCTTCACTTTGTCTATAACAGTGGTCCCAAACTGAGGGTACCACACAACAAAAGTGAAACTGCCATGAGGACTTAATTGAAAACAAAGAAGGAACAGCAAACAGCACAATTTGTTGTTCGGTGGCTGGGGGTCTTTCAATATCCTTAAATCCTCAAAGGGTCCCTGACACAAAACGGTTTGGGACTTCCCGGGGAGGTAGTGATGCCTCGCAGCAGACCAACATGGATCATGTATTAGACAGTAGCCTCAAAGGCTGCATCCTCTGTAGACCTGGGCTGCATCCTCCAAAAGGTCTCTGATATGGGACGGTCTGACCTACGGGGGACTTCCTGCTTGTGTCATCATCTTTAAAAGTTAAAGAATATAAACTTATTTCATTTAGGAAGATACGCTTCTCCTCCAGAGCATGATCTATTTCAGGCTGAGAGAAGAAGGGGGGGGGATACAGCAAGTCACTGTAATGAACTCAATGACATGAGAAACTCACAAGAAGCAGAAGTCACGTTTATTTACAGCAAAGCATGATAAAACAAGCCAGCTGATGCACCAAAACAGCACACACTCAAGAGCACGGGCAGTTCCAATATTCATTCAATATATTTAATTATAGTCATTTTATTATACTCAATTACAGTTATTTGGAGAAGTGAACAAAAAAGGATCAACAGAAGAAACTGAATTCATAGTTCTAATCATTTAACTCGTCTTTGTTCCCTTGTATTCCTCTCCCAAAGGGTCTGCTACAATAAAGGAGATGATGATGTCATTTAGCCATTTCTATCAACTTTTAGAAATAGCTTCTTTGCTTTGGACTATAACATGTCACTAATACAGTGTTCATAAACAAATGAACCCAACATAACACCCAGAAAAACACAAGCACATCAGCACTAAAATGTTATTGCACCCTGATCGCATTGACACTATCGCCATGGAAACCGCCCTCAGTCTCCACTCATCCCTTCACAGTAATGGCAGCGTGA
The DNA here is from genome assembly GCF_949316345.1 of Pungitius pungitius. Taxonomy (NCBI): domain Eukaryota; kingdom Metazoa; phylum Chordata; class Actinopteri; order Perciformes; family Gasterosteidae; genus Pungitius; species Pungitius pungitius. The sequence continues at coordinate 17,772,458 of NC_084912.1, forward strand.
CAACGAACATCAGTAGCATCAAAAGCACTAACACGAAATGATGGAGGCCATTAGTGGAACTAGTCATATAAACCACTCCCATCATTACAATTGATTATGGCATTCATATTAACCGTTAATTTAAAAGAGCATTACATCATATTAATACAAACTGTTGGATGCCTACGTCCATCTGTGTGCTAACAGAGCGTTCTGTCAATTCAGCCTACTGACCAGCAGGGGGCGACTCCTCTGCTTGTACGGCAGTCGCTTCTCTCCTGATTAATTCCCTCAGTGAACAACAATATTCATAAAAGCAGTTAACACACCACACACTCAGTCTATGCATTTAGTGCACGTTAATACTCGTGGGCTCACGGCTGCTGTCATAACATCGCCCCGTCCAATGAAATCTTCAGGCCAATTTGGCCTCGTCTTAGAATTTGGGGAATTTCACTTTGATTTCAGTGGAGTGTTATCACCATTCCACCCCTCGTGTTCAACATATAGGTTGACAATAATTGTCAACTCAAAGTGAGATGAATGATGCCTGGTGTAATATCTGTAATGCAGATATACGATAATACAGTACGGACTTCACATTCTCGCACAGGAGGAATTTGGGGTTCTGAGATGGTGGAGTTCCTCTAAGCTGGTATCATGAGCTATTAGCAATTTCCTGTTGACTTCACCTCACCACAGCGGACGTTGCAAGCTCTCTGCTGGAGAAGACCCCTTTTATCATTGAATCTTAAGTGTACCGAGCGTAGGAATCACCCTTGGATGTGCTGGTATTTAGACCTCTGGTCTCCAGCTCTGTTGAGGCTGCTGTCGCTGAAGAGAAAATGCGTTTCAGACATTTAACCGGACGCTAGTATTCTAAAAGAAGTGACAACAGACAAAGAATATGGCCATCTTCAGGGTGAGGCGTCCCTTTTGGATCGACCAATCAGCAAGCAGATGTTAGGACACAAGAGAGACCCCCTTAAAACAATAAAAAGCCTCATCTGCAGACCCCTGTGCTGCTCTCCTCCTCCTACTCCTCCTCCTCCTCCTCCTCCTCGTCATCGTCCTCATCGTGGCAGTGCGTGATCTCCCGTGGGGCCTGAGGGAAGAAGTGGCTGGGCTGGATGTCGCTGACGGACCTGGTCAGCTGGTGCCGTTTGCACTCCTTCAAGTCGACGGCGTGGCGGTTGCGCGTGGCCAGCGGGGACTCCGCGTCGATGGCGCTGACGTGGGCGTGCTCCACTGTCGACTCGTGGGGCATCTGGGGAGAGAGGGCTGTGAGCGAGGAGCCGTGGACCAGAGCGGCAGCACATATGACGGGGAGGGGCTCACCAGCACGTGTGCCGCTCGGAACAGGTAGCTGAAGGGGTAGTACAGGAGGTTGATGAAGGAGGCGGCGTACAGGTCAGCGTAGCGCATCACCTGGGACGCAAACAGCGTCTGTCGGGATCCACTGCGGAACAGACTTCCCATCATGCCGTAGCACATGTCCATGTCATGTGTCACTTTCTGGAAAAGAAAGAGAGACTCGATTGACAGCAGAATGGGGCGGGTCCTCGGTGAGCGGCGTGGCGTCCACTGCACAAATAATGAGGTCGCTTAACATTTACTCCGTCTGCAGGTCACATTTGCACAACTGACTAAGGTAAAGAACAGGGGGACGAAGACATGCTTGTATGGAGAAAGTCCTACCTTGATCCGTCCCTGCAGCGAGCTGATGTCGGGCCTCTCATTGCTGCTGCTGTCCAGGTGCCTGAGGATGAAGAGTGCTGTGATTGGCAGGTTAACATTCACTGGACAGAGCTGCAGGGAGGAGATGCATCGTGGAACACGCTGACAGCGCAGCATTAGATGTAATCGAGATGTTTTAATGCGTAACATACAATGCTATGTATTCACATTGGGCCCCTTGTCATTGGTGAACACTAATCAGGGGGCGTATCCCCACAGCAGCTAGCGGGGAATGCTGATGATTCAACAGAGTACGCTTCATCTTCAGGGTGACACTCGCTCTGTGATTGGGTGATACGTGGTTATCCTTTATTCTGGTTTCTTTATTCTAGGATCTAGTGTCATTTAATAATCATGACAGCAGGTTCTATCCAAGGTACAAAGAGTTGTTCGAGGAATGACCCCCTAACACGACATAATGAGAATACATACATACGTGTTGAATAACATGTACATGAATCAACTTGATTAAGAAGGGCAGTGATACATAAATCCTCCTCCTTTCTTCACTTCTATCACATCTGCCTTCTCGTGGTTGGAAAACATTGATGCTGTTCAGTCAAATGTGAATCGAATGTCTCCCAAACACGTGTGCTTTGTGGAAGTTACTCAGCTGGTTAGTTGCAACAAAAAGAGCATTAAGAAAGAATTCATTGCAAGAAACCCCGAACCGACGACCAAAGAAAGAGGAACTCACTTGTAAAGCTCTGCAAGGGAGCATTCCAGAGACTGAAGTTTCTCAAATATGGCTGAAAAACAATTAGCATGAGTACATTTAGAACAGCTTCCGCTTATGGTACAAAATGCTACCACTTGAAGCTGAAAGATCAAAGTGTCTCTGTGTGAAGGAGTGAGTCTCACAGCTCTTGTCGGTCCACACATGCAGCTCCTGGGCCAGCTCGGGGATCACCAGGAACGTCCTCCAGCCCTGCCGCTTCTTGGATTTCAGGATGTCGCCGAAAATGTGGTCTCCAATGTAGATGATGTCCTTTCCTTTAGCGCCCAGCAGGTCACACACCATGTCTGAGGAACCTGGGGTTACAAAGAAATGGGCCGCCTTGAAGCCTGACTTGAGGGGGTCAAAGAGGTTGTAACGGTGGAGATAGGAGGAGAGTTGGTTAAAGATCAATAGTTTTGGACACATAGTTGGTTGAGGGTGGGTTTCTTCAGGAGTGAGTTAAGTGTTAATGAGACAAAGGAAGAAGGTCAGGAGCGATAGATTGTAGAATGTGGAATGGGGTCCACATGCAGAGGTTACTGAGGAAAGAAGGGCGATAGATGTGAAGTCGGAGGGACACAAGTAATTGGAAATGGGTTTGAGAAAGAGGAGCATATGTCAGCTATTGTTTGGTCTTTTGTGGAACCAGCTTCCACAGTCAGCTCATTTAAGATGAAGCTTCTTTGGTACCTCTTATAGTTAGCTAGGGATCTGCCGGCCCGTCGTTACCATGTCATCATTTTGACCCTTTAAGATATACAGTCATACTGTTTTTGCATTTCCCATCTGATAAGAAGTCCACGTGTATTAGCTTACTGATTGGTGGGGCGCCATGCCCCGTATTAAGCAGGTTCCTGACTTACCTCCAGAGTAAACGATGCCATGCTGGAGGGGTCCCGTGTACGTGCCGATCTTCAGCCGGCCTGTGAGCTGGAACAAACAGTTGTGTGCTTAGGCTGGTCCTCTCAGGCTGCTCGTGTCCCAATCACAGAGGTCACCTCAAAGAGACCAGTGTGACCAGGACCACACCGGAAAGCACACACTCACAGTGTCCACTTGCCGCAGCACCGTTCCCTCCCCAAAGAACACAGGCTTGCGAGCGTCCACCAAGATCAGGTCAAAGTAGGACTTCCAGGGCCGATGGGGTGTACCCGGCTGTAACACACACACACACACGTTGGTCCTGGTGGTACAATACCACGTTTCCTCATTCACAATAAATGAGAGAAAGTGTGTCTAATGGTTTCTATCATCAGAATTTGGTGGAGGAGTTCAGATCCGTTTCCTGCCAATACACACGTCATGACGTCATCGGTGTTACCTTCGGGCCGTGAGGAAAGTCAAACAGGTAGGTCATAATTTTCTGAAAGCAGATGTAAAAGGAAACTCCATCATTATTATTTAGGTCCATTGTGATAGCGAAAGGTTAAATGTCTAATCCTCACCTCTGTGTATTTGTAATCACTGTTGGTGGCCAGAAACACTTTGGCTACTTCGTTCATGCGACTGAGGAGGAGAGGAAGCTTTGGCTTGGGGGAGAAAACACACAACCAACATCAACAACACAAGGATTGAGCCCAAAGGTTTACCACTACAGAGCAATACAGCACTGGTATGTAGTTGGTGTGCATGCTGCTTTACTCACATCCTTCACCACATACTTCTCCAGGTTTTCAACGGTCTTTTCTTTCAAGGAGCCCTGTAAAGACAAATAACAACTGGAATGGACTGGACTGCAAACGGCTGCCAGGCAGAAAAGTCACTGACTGTACCTTAAAATGAACCCAGTCCACTCCTTCTCTGACATCCTGGAACATGCTCTGATAGGACATGAAAAGGTCCCCATCTTTGAAGCCGGTGTCACAGCTGCAGAAACAAAAGGCACCAGTAATGAGATCCTGCATGAGATGGACGGCTACCTGACCACATGTTGGTGGGTCAGTGAGATGTGAACAGAGTGTGGACACAATCCAGACAGTTGATATTACATAGGTCTCCATCACCTCCATGGAAGACAACTGCAGCTGGCAACCGCTGTATGAGGCAACATTTCCTGATTGGGATGACAGACAGACAGACAGACAGGCAGAGAGACAGACAGAGACAGACAGACAGGCAGAGAGACAGACAGAGACAGAGAGACAGGCAGACAGGCAGGCAGACAGACAGACAGGGACAGAGACAGGGAGAGACAGGGACAGACGTGCCTCGTGTATCTGGAGCAGTTACTGAAGAAGTCCACCAGGCAGGCAAAGAGGTAAGTTTCTGAGGAAGGAATAAGACAAGAATCACTGAGAGTGAACACAATGGGTTTGACATGATGTCATGTTTTATTCTCATATAACAATTCAACACCATTTAGAGCAATGCCAGTGAACTTTAGTATTTTTATTCCATTCTTTAATATTATTATTGTTGTTGTTGTTGGAGAAATCGTTAAAAAAAAGAGTCCCAACCATTTCCTCTGTCTTCTTTCACACTGATCACCGCTGGCAATACAGTACAGCATTAGCTTTTCCTAAAATATTTGATATATTTTTCAAATGAATGCTGTAATTGAACTTTTCCATTCCATTCCCCCACATTTTTTCCATTGGGTAATCAAAGCCATTCCCACATGCAGATGTTCATACTGTATGTCATGTGGGATGGATGGGATGGCCTGAGGGTTCAAGGTGTCTTTGTCATTGTTGACATGCAACGGACTTCCATAAGTCAGCCAGTAGCAGCAAGCAACAATACATGTAATCTAATACCGTTGGATTCACACAGATATACTGTAGCTTTCAATGAAATGTTAAAGCCCCACTGCTGCTCCGTGGAGCGGTCGAAGCCATGACAACCCAGTGTTGACTTTGTTAGACTACATGAAGCCTCTCCTACCAGGCAGGTTGAAGAGTGTGTTGAGGATGTAGAAGCGCTCCGTGTCTCCGCGCTGAATGAATTTGTTGGGGTACATCTCTCTGGTGTCAGGTCTGTGCAGAGGGAGCAGACAACGGTTCATACTTCAGATAACAAGGGCTTTCTATTAGCTCCCCTGGTTTCACATGGAACTACCACACAGTGGTAAAAGGTGCTGGATTCAGCTTTCAAATTAGCAATGGCCGAGTTGGCAGCTAACGCAGCAGGTTCACAGCTTAGGGGGGTAGATGGGGGGGGGGGGGGGTTGCTACTTAAGTCAAACATCTATTGGAATAATTACCATCACGTTGACATTTGGATATTTGTCCAATTCTCTGGAACTGGGTGTCAGGGATGCAAACTCATGTATGGTCAATAAATAGAAGTAATTGAACCTGCGGCAAATACCCGGACACTTTTTTTTTGTGTGAGAAACTGGATGTGTGGCAGAAGTGCGTTATTAAAGACTGAAATGAGTGACTGAGTGAGTGACTTGAGAGGCCTGCATTATTATTGGTCAGCTGTTGGCTGCCCCCCCCCCCCTCCCTTAAAAAACCTGGATCTGCGCAATTTTCACCGGTCACTTAAACTGAGGTGAAAAAAGCGAGTTTGCATTGTGTATTCATGACTATCCAGCTAAACACAGCTGTTACCAAGGTAACAATCTTGATACCTACTTGAAAGCCGTTTGAAGCTTAGCATCACTTTAGTTTAGCATTCAAATAGTCGGTAATTGTCCCCTATTCCAGATTTGTGGTGGAACTCACCCCTTCAAAAAGTTGAACCCATGCACACACACCAGGATGTTGCCGTAAGCGTCCACTTTGAGCAGGTTTCCATACATGGAGTCAAACACCAGACCTCTGAGAAGGAAGGACAGGCGGGTGTCAGAGGCAGAGAGGACAAAGCACCACGACGTGTATTTGAACAAGTGAACCGGCCTGGTGGGGAAGGAGGCGTCGTAGACAAAGTTGAGCAGCTCTTGTGGATAACCAATGGACACCAGGCGCTGCACCGTCAGGTCGAAGCCCATCGACTCGTACTCAGGGGATTTGTACACTGGAGGGACGACCAACACAGGGGTTAGTTTATCTCTACACAACGCCTTCTGTCATTCTGTCAGCCTCGGTCTTATTACAGTATGACGGGTAATAAGCATCACTGCTGAATTGAACAGGCCGTCACGGCAGACTCCTCAGCCACAGGGTGGTAGATTCAAATTGCAGAGATTGTGCGCAGATGACTGCTGATAAATTTTCCAGTTTGTAGATGGAGGCAACTCATGTATGGGATTTACCAAAGCTGTCCACTAACACACACACACACACCATATGGTGCCAGCCCTCGCTTCAACTGCACAGCCCTCCTCCTATTGGTGTGTGTGGCATCACGCGTCTTGAATGTCTCCGGGATGAGGCGTACAGCGATTCCATTAGCTGACCACAAATGGTGCTTTTTGGGCATCGTTATGATAGAATGTGTCTGAAACGAACAGGAACCCAAACGGCACTTACCTGCCAGAGTGTAATCCATGTCGAAGCCAAAACACTTGATCTTCTCCATGGCCAAGCTTCGGTTGACAAACACTCTGCGAGGAGAGAACAATGTTTAAAACTGCTTCCTGAAATCACCTCACACGGGGAACAACACCATCATGTGTACCAGCCCCTGCATCCCTTCATCTGTGCAACAACCTTTTACAGATGTTGTTGCCAAAATAAAAAGGCACACTCAGGTGCAACTTCATTTTCCACACTACAGTGACAGCACAATTGTTATTAGTATTAATTTTCCCAGTTTGTAAAGGATGAGTGATGTCTGCCATGCATCAGATGGTTCCACAGAACAGCAGGGTGAAAATCACATACATCTCGGTTCACACAAGCAGTGGACCGTGTTTTGGTGATTACTCTCAAAGTGTTGGAACCACACCATGTGGTAGAAACCAAAAGAAAGGCTGACTCCTAATAAAAGCCTCAATCATGAAACCGCTTCAAACCCCTATGAGGCTTTGCAAATGTCCCCATAGTGAGCGGTTTGGTTTGAAGGCTGATGCTGGTTTCACACTGCTCTATGTAGACATGACGTCCCCAACAAAACTGGTTTTGGTATAGGATGTTTGATACCTTGTTGCTAACGTGTTATTGGTGCTTCCCCTTCCTGTAGAAAAGGATTGCTGCCCCTCCCTCAAAGGTCAAAATCCTTTTGGTCTTATTCTTTATATCTTTATATTTGTTTAAATACTAATAACAATTGATGCTCTTCTTATTGGTACACCTGCAGTATGGACCCCCCACTTCTCCTCACTGCTCCAAAATACATTGTAGCAAACAGATTTTTTTTAAATGGTGCATAAAGGCTGACAAAGCTGAAGAAACCTCCACTCTAAAAAAGGAAGTACGGATCCAAAATGCCGAAGCATCTTATACTTTGAAGCATATCTGCTTCCCGCCATCCCGATGGCGTGAGAGATGAGTCACAGTAAGAAATGAGGATTAAGGGAAAGATGGAGGAGCTGAGATGCAGCACACTGAGACATCACATGACGACCAGCTGCGGCTCCACATGGACACATAAAGGTAAGTATGGAGGGACTACCACGAGAGAAGGATGAAAGGATCAATTCACATCATAGACAGGGCAGAAGAGTCATTGAGTCCGCGGTGGTGGTTTGGAACAACAAAAGATGGCGTACCTCAATGCAGGATGGTTTTGAGCCAGATCCCTTGGAAAGCTTTGTAATAGAGAATACATGTAGTATTACCACTGATCTCTGGGGCACCGGCTAGAACACGGGGCCGTTCACATGCTGGGTCCCCTGCGGCGCTTTCATCTATTTAACCCAGGGGCTTCCATGATGATGAAGTAGCACTCATTTAAGTAACTGGATGTTGTGACGACCGACAAACGCAAAGGTGAAGCAAGTCAAGCATTCCGTCGGACAGATGGCCTCCACTAAACTCATTTCTCCTGCATCCATTCACTCCGATCGGTGACATGGGGTTTGGGCCCACAGGGGGACGGGGGGGGGGGGGGGGGGGCGTTTTGAGCACGACATGTGAACGGCTCCTTTTGTAAAAACATCTGTAATCAGTAATACAATCTGCCTGCTGGATATTAAAATGACACATACAAAAATGAAAAAAGACAGCATCTGACAGTTTAAAGCATTTGTCTGTATATCTTTATATAGATTATTATCTAAATATTTAAGGGACCAGCACTACATTTGTTGCATCCAAAGCATCTGATCTAACATGATGTTTTTGTATTAGTTTGCTTCCTCATTCCAAGGCTCTTTAAAAGGAAATTGAGGATCAAGAAATGTGTGCCTTTATTTTGGAACAAATGTGACAAGAAATAACTACTATGTTTTAACTTCAAAATGAAGTTGACTTTAAAGCTTCATTACAGGATTCAGGTTGAGGCCGGGATCCTCATCTAGTGCCAAATTGGTTGTCAAATTCAGTAAATCTTCCCTCACGTTTTGCTCGTGGCTCAATGTGTGTGTACATTGTGATTGAAATGAAATGCATCTGCACCTGTGGAGAAAGTTGTGCTTTAGTTAACAAAACGGAATATTTTAGACGGAATGCAGAAGGATATTTCTATCAACTTGACAACAGTTATTTGAAAATACAAAAGAGGACTTAATGACCAAACTCAGATCACCAACAAGCTACAGATCGACCTGATTGGGCCTTTATCTTTCAGCTGTCACACATACCTTTGGTGAGCTTCACGCCGGTACTTCTTCATGGCCACGCCGTCCATGTTGGCTGGCATGTCGGCATAATTCTGCAGACGGTCGCTCCACGAAGTTGTCATCTTGAACCGGAAACAATTGCTTCTAGAAAGAAACGGGGTTAGTTGTTAAACCAAGAACACACACACACACACAAGTAGTGAGACTGTGCAGTATACGATTGAGTCTATATGTTATATAGTGAAACCATTCATCTAACCAGTCTACTCATAGTAGTCTGACCAAAACGCAATGAATTATTACTATTAAACTAATTCAACACCATGAAATCAAATGCAAACATAACACAATGTCAGTCATTTAAGTGGATTTTATTACGTTTTATAGCGTAATAAGGTTATAAAATCTAGTGATGCTGATGGACCCTGACTGGCTACCACAAGGTGGAGGTAACATCTGCAGCACCGAAACATCAAGTAGCAGATGTGCAAACAGCGTGATGGCAGCAGGTGGAGGGACACAGTTAGCTTAGTGTCGTCACGTGGGGGGGATGTTAGCCATGTGGTTTCGTGCAAGGCTGTGGTCATGTGTACTGCTTTTTTTTGTTTATAAGTTTAGTTTGTTTGGTGGTGACAAAGTCACAATAGTTTCTTTTAAATTTGCGTGCACCAAACAGACGTACGGACCCGTACGGCGGTTACGTGTCATGATGACATCATCCACGGGCCCAGACCGCTCGGTCACTGTGGGGCAGCGGTGGTTCTTGTCACCGATACGGACCCCGACGGCTATTTAACGCTTCGTGAGTGTGAGTGAGCTTCATTGGTTTAGCTCAGCTGTCTCAGTTTAGCAGAGGTGGAAAGTAACGAATTACATTTACTCGCGTTACTGTAATTGAGTAGTTTTTTGTGTACTTCTACTTTTTAGTATTTTTTTTAAATATGTAATTTTACTTTTACTTAAGTATTTTACTTCGCTACATTTTAAATCATATCCGTTACTGAGTAAAAAAAATGCAAAGAAAAAAACATCACGCCCAGGAAACTAAGGTCACTGCACTGATTGAGTGATGAGAACGAACGCGCTAAACACGATTTTCACAGTAAGAATCGACGCAACCGTCTGTAATGACAGCGGTTACCAGGTTTTTTTTATTATTAAATGTGACTAAAACTAGACTAAAATTAAGGAGGATTAAAATGACTAAATGTGACTAAAACTAACATGCATTTTCATCTTAAACACTAAATCAAAAATAGCTTCCAAAATGAACACTGATATCAGGAACATTGCACGGCTCAGACCCTCCATCAGGTCGGCCAATGCTGACACCCTGAACACCATCAGGACCAAGCGCCAGACCTGGGGCGACAGGGCCTTCTCAGCTGGTACACCTCCTCATCCCAATCCTTCAAACAAGCCCTCTAGAACAGTGGTTCTCAACTTGTCTGGCTCCGGGACCCACCTTAACCCCTTAATGACAAGCAGCGACCCAATTCGATCGGTCAACGCTGCATTAGAAAAAGTCCCTTCAAAATAAAATCACAGGAGGATTTTTTTTTTTTTTTAATTTTAATTTTCCCATGCAAAGGCCCGCGACCCACTACAAACGGGTCCGCGACCCATTAGTGGGTCGCGACCCACCAGTTGAGAAACACTGCTCTAGAACTAGGATTAAGTCAGAAAAGACGAACATCATGCCATTATTACTGATCTCTCAAAAACTATACAGTAAAATGTAATGGAAATGTAAATGGGCATAGAAGAAGTCAACTTGAACTAGGATCAAGTGACAGGAGAGTGTTTGGGATCTGGTTTAAAGATCAAAGTTAGGGATATGGCACTTCGTAGATAGGGAAATGTAGATTGTCATGTCATCTTTACTGACTTTGCCTTCAATTTTCTCAAAAACCGTAGAGTAATATTTCAAGGAAGTAAACACGAGCATAGAGGAAGTCAACGTGAACTAGAACCAAGTGTAAATACAGTGTTATTCTTTTTCCATCTGGCTTGAAGACAGTTCAAAGGCTGCGAAATAACACTTCAAAGACAATATGTGCCTTTTGCGCATTTACCGTTACGCGTTAAATAGAGGTGCGCATGGGCGCAGTGCAGTCCGTGTTAGCTTAGCCACCGAGCAGCTAACGCGAGTCAGCAGCTGACGGGAGTCGGCTTCGTGTCATGCAACATGGCGTAGGAGACCACCCGGCTCTCTGTCTGACTAAAGACACTCTTGTTGACAACAACACTACTCACGGGGTCGTATTCTCCCGGTTCTTCTTCTTCGTCTTCTGCCTCTGCTTCTTCTTCTTCGTCTTCCTCCTCCTCCTCCCCCTGCTCGCCTGGAGCATTGTCGCCACCAGCTGGGAGAGTTCTCCTCGTGTTTTCCATCACTTTTGGAGAGGAGTGTTTTTTGAGGTGCACCTGGACTGTCCCAGCTGGTCCCCTAGCCAAGTGTCCTACGTGTGTATAAAGGACACCCTGTAAGAGACACTTCCCTCGGTAAAGACAGAAGCACTATCATTAACAGGAGAAGGGTGGTTGGGTCTTATTCATCTCTTTAGTTTTTCTTTCAAACTGTGTGTTAAATGAATGTGTGCAGCTCTATGATCAGCCCAGTCCCCTGTGGTGTTGGACAGTGTCCCCCCCTGCTGCTGCTGCTCCCGTGGGAGGGGAAGGGCCATGATGATGAGGAATTGAATGTATTGTACATTTTTTACATTGTTGATTCTGTACATTGCAGTCTGTCCATCTCGGGAGAGGGATCCCTCCTCTGACGTTCTCCCTAAGGTTGCTTCCCTTTTTTCCCCATTGAAGGGTTTTTTCATATTTTGGGGAGTTTTTCCTGTGCCGATGTGAGGGTTTCGGGACAGAGGATGTTGCATGTGTACAGACTGTAAAGCCCTCTGAGGCAAATAAAAAAAACGACCCGTCTCTGATGAAACCCCAAAAATAAAGCAGCTTAAATTCATTTCAAAGCCCAGGAATGTCAATAATTCAGACTATTTGTGAAATCTGGGTTTACCCTCTACGTTAAAGAAGGAAATTAAAGAGCTATGTATTCTTATACAATGAGTATTTAACTACCTGATTCTAAACCAATGTCCCAACCCAAAGGTGTGTTAACAACATCAATAAATTAGCATAAATTAACAGAAATTAAATTTGAAAACTTTATACAGGCATTTTCTTTACTTTACATTTCTGAAAACAACAAGTCTGCAAGTGTTGGGCTCCAAATGGTCCTCTCATCATTTCATTCATTCATTTAGTATGCAGGGACCATCAACCAATCAACAGTTGTTAGAGACTCACCTCATTGAGGTGAGGTGACGCTGCTTCTGACTCAATTCTCTCCACAACTGAACAATTACACTGTTTGGTCTTTGTGTGCCTTTTTATTTTGTTCATAGCAAAAGTCATCCTATTTCAACATGAAAAAAGGATCATTTAGAATTTCTTTGTGCTGGCTCCTGCTGTTTGTCGGTCTGTTCCACACACCTGGATGACCAGTGAAGTCCAACATCTTCATGTGGTACCATGTCCGTGGATGACATGTTTAAACTCACTTGGTAAAAGGCCTCTGCAGTATTAGCTTGTTCATTCAGCACCAACACAAGGTTTTAATCTGGAAGGAGGAAGATGTGAGATGTTCCCTGATGAGCCGCTGTCCCTGGACCCGTATCCTCGCAATCCTCTGATAAGACGACGCGCTGTCGTGGGAGGAAAACATCATTTACCCTCAAGGTTTAATGAGGGCCTGGCATGCACCAACGTTTGAGCTCAGGAGAGCACAAGGATAAAGATCCACAGCGTAACACAAAAGACCAGAACACACGTGATGAGCCCAGCAGCAATATCAACTTTACTAAGCTCTCCTTCTTTCAAGGACACGTCCCAACGTACCCCAGACTATTTAAACGACCTAAAGAGGAACTGATGCTGCAAAAGAGCGGAAATAAATGAATAACAGAAAGCACACGCAATCTGACTCGCCAAAGAAAAAGCCCATTTCCATTTTTAGAGTCTGTGTGATTGTGGATTGAAACTAATCTCGATGACGAGTCCAGCTGGGATTGTTCTCTCAGCTACAGCTTTTTGAACCACATATTCAAAAAAGTCTGTAACATTTGTCTATTTACATCCTTAGACTCTGAAAGGTTCTATATGGACACAAACCACTCAGCGAACCATCCAGTATACTGACGAGAAACAATGTGTTTTTTCCTTTAATTCATCAATCCCAGTAATAAACCATATAGTGCAATGTCCAACTCAATATGGTTAAAAAACAGCAGACAATACCTATTATACGATATTTGGCTTACTCCAATCCCAGAAGAGCTCCACTGCTGCTCTCACAAGCCGAACCATATGCTCACTACATAAATATGGATTCAGTGCTATCGGCGCTCTGTTGGATGCTCACGCTTCTCTCTGAGCGATGGACGGCCTTTTATGGAGAATCTTAGTGTCTCGTATTTGTCCGCAACCGATCGTGTGATCATTGTTGAAACTGGAAGCATCGTGCCTGGTGCTGGTTGGTGAGCCACAGCTTCACTTCCACTGTCGGGTTGTGCAAAGGAGCCGGTGGAGAAGACCAAGCGCCACAAACACACGAGAAGCAGCGGCCCTTCTCAAGTACTAAGAGTCTTTGCTCTTTTGTCATGTGCAATACAGGAAACAATAAAAACACCTCCAACCGCTGACATGGGAGCACAGGGGCCTCTCCCCGTACTCTGCATCTCACTGTATTTCTTGTGTTTCACGTCATGTTCTGAGTGCATTGTGTCTCCCGGGGGGAGATTGGCGGCCGCCAAGGCGTCAGCTAACGGGGATCCAGTAAATAAACAAGAAGCGCCGGCGCGTCGTCGTCATCAAGTCGACGCACACGATGGCGTGCAACACGTGCGGCGTTGAAAGACTCAGCGGCTCGTCCTCAGGGCCGCGTTGTGGACGGAGCAGCTGTTTGGCCTCGGGCTGCTGATAACGTCGTCTCGGTGCTCCTTATCACGGGTCGGAGCGCAGGATGCAGCCAAAGAAGTGCTCTGCTTTGTGGGGAAATATTCTTTAATGTTCTGCTTGCTGGCACACTGCCTTTGGAGCTGTGACACGTGCGTGAACTTAACGCACGTTGGGCCAATGGTGACTCTTTAATAGATCAGCACCACCAAACGTCCCCACTTGATTACTCGTGGCAATGTTTTGTAATACAAACTTTCTTTATCACAACGGAGATTACAATGTTGTCAACAGTTATACATTTTGGGGATAAATCAGGTTGTGAATGACACTGTAAAAGAAGAGACGAATGAAACCGGAGGGTTTGGTTGGGCCTTTTCACACTAAACGCCTCATGGAAGGTTCCTCCATTCGTTTTGCATGACACGGCAAGTTGGAAATAAATACTGAAATATCTATTTTTGGACCTTCGTTTGGACCTACATGTTATATATATATGTATAACAATATAAATGATATTATAAATGTCAAAAAAGCAAACCCTGCGCTTTAATGGTTCCTTTAAAATGCAAAAAAGACAGGAATTGTGAGTGGGTCAATTTGCAATAAATGGAGCATGTGCTTCCACAGACGAGCCCTGCAGTACACACCGCCCCAATCCGCTCCATCCTTGGACACAAGGGCATCCTGCCTCATAAAACCTTCCCCAATAAATCATTTGAGCTTAATCAGGAGTGAGGACATCTCTGTCCTCTCAAAAACACAATGGCAACAATGTGTTTACACACAATGGAAGTGTTTCGGATGGCAGACGCAAGGAAACCTCAGAAAACAGATAATCAAAGCAGGGCGCCAGGAGTCTTATCACGTAAGAACAAATAAATAGAGACAGAATAGTACTCTTACAAATAGCAGGACATGTGGTGTATTTGAAATGTGAAAGGTTATCATTTCATATCAACTACCTGCAGCAGGAGGGCCTTGGCACCAGCTAGAAGCTAATCTCCAATACAATAGATTAAAGAAGTTATGCTGGGACGGGTCAGAAGCAGCTTCACTTCTTCTGCTCCACAAACGCTCAGCAAGCAGCAGGTCTGCAGAGACGCTTCAAATTAAGACTGAAGTCTTTCAAGGACCGAGGAGATGCTTTTTACCGCCGTGCATCTTCTATTCACTAATTAAGCTTCTTTCCGGGAGTTTTTTGTGCTTTCTCGCCTAGCAGGTCTCCGTGGATCATAGTTTCGTGCGGACCCCGGTTCTGACTCCTGGCTCATGGCTCTGCTGACACCTGCTGCTGCCATCATCATTACTTTAAATATGATTCATATTACTGTCATCATAAACCAACATCTTTCTGCTCTCCCTCCCCACAGAAGCCTCTGTGGATGGTGGTTCTATCTGATGGAGGTTGTCCCTGCAGTGGTCCTGTCGTACACTTGTTCTGCTACTTGCAATTACTTGTATCCTTTCTGTTAGAGAAATTGAATGTATTCTACATCTTTTACATTGTTGATTCTGTACACATGACATCCATTGCAGTCTGTCCATCCCGGGAGAGGGATCCCTCCTCTGACGTTCTCTCTAAGGTTGCTTCCCTTTTTTCCCCCATTGAAGGGTTTTTTCATATGTTGGGGAGTTTTTCCTGTGCCGATGTGAGGGTTTCGGGACAGAGGATGTTGCATGTGTACAGACTGTAAAGCCCTCTGAGGCAAATTTGTAATTTGCGATTTTGGGCTATACAAAATAAAATGAATTGAATTGAACATTCTATTTTAGGCTTGTTCATTGTTTTAATAATTGCTCTTAATGGGTTTTAAATTTCTATTTTGTATGTCTTTTAAGATGTTCAGTGGAACCATTTACAATTAAACGTCTTTAGCAGCAGGTGCTTTAGTTTTATGATGCAAGAAAACAAATTGAATAAATCACTACAACTCAATACAAAAGACTACATTGAAAGATCTACAAAGAACCTCCACTTATACTTTTATGCACATTTTGAAATACAGAACCACAAAAGCTCAATGGAACACGCTTCTACACAGTTTCAGCTCCCATGAGATGTTTATTTATTGACATAAATGCAGATTTGAAACGACAAATAAACCGTAACGCTAATGACTGATCATCTGCTTGGGTCGACTTCTTCCTTCAGCCTTCTCCAATGTTCCCATCACGTGCCCCAACGTGCCCCAACGTGACCACAGCGACAAGTCAAAAACTGAAGGAAACTTTCTACTGTTGCACCACTGCCGACCAATCAATGGTCCAAAACATTCAATGAAGGCTCGCCCCCCCAACAGGCCGCTGACAGCACCAACGGTGAAAATAGTGTTCTGCCTGGGGGGGGGCTGGAGGGTGGGGGCTGCGCCTCTGGTCAGAACAGGGCAACCCGCTGCGCTGGCCTGTTCTGACCCTGTGGATTATGAATCAGGGAGATACCGCTGTCCACAGGAAGTGCGTTTGGGTTTCAGAGAGGTGCTGACGTTAAACCCTCCTGCTGGCACGGTCAAAGTGGGGGCCGGGGCCTCGGGCTGCTCCGTCACTTCAGCAGGTGTCTCAGCTGGTCCTGCAGGTTTTTAGAGTGCTCCACACTGGAGGATGGACAGGAGTCAGTGCACGTCATCAGCTCGTGTTATGGCTTACTATGGAGACAGTGATGTCAGCAGTTTCTCCCGCAGTATAAACAACGTGGTGTTTAGACTTACTTCTTCTGGATGGCCTCCTGCCTTAGGGACAGACACACGGAGACAGACAGACTCTTAACATCCACTTGCAACTCAACATTTTCATTTGGAATTGTGACGGATTTGTAATCATTAGCAGCTGCTTGATACTCACTGGTATTGTAAATGTGTGGTGATAATGGACATCTTTCTCAGACTCTGAAAAACAGATGACAACGGTGTTGAATTGTGCCATTTTGGAGCACACTACAGTCCAGAAAGATGGAATCCCTGAGAGTCTTTACTTAGTGGTGCTGAACAGTGTTTCTACTATTTTGTCCTCATGGATGTGGATACTTACGTCCTCAGAGTGCAGGATGGCGTCTTCCTGGATCACCATGTTTCTTGCTGCTTGACCAAGAAGCTGGAAAAACAGTGACGATTGGGGATATTGGGCTTGTTTTTTATCAACAATAAAAAACATTTATTTTAATTTCTACAAAATCGTTTATTCAATAAATGAACAATTCTTAGTGTAAGTTTCAATCTATAAAGCATTACTTCGGATGTTGGGAAGATGGTATTGGTCGCAATGAATAATGTCCAGATTTGTTCATAATACAAATCCTTTTAAACTGAACGCATCCTGCTACCCTGCATTAGCAGTATTCATGTCCAATGAAATCCCGAACGATGAAATCGTTCCCTCCCTCCCCACAGAAGCCTCTGTGGATGGTGGTTCGATCTGATGGAGGTTGTCCCTGCAGTGGTCCTGCCGTACACCTCTTCTGCTACTTGCAATTACTTGTATCATTTCAGTTAGAGAAATTGAATGTATTGTACATCTTTTACATTGTTGATTCTGTACACATGACATCCATTGCAGTCTGTCCATCCCGGGAGAGGGATCCCTCCTCTGACGTTCTCCCTAAGGTTTCTTCCCTTTTTTCCCCATTGAAGGGTTTTTTTCATATTTTGGGGAGTTTTTCCTGTGCCGATGTGAGGGTTTCGGGACAGAGGATGCATGCATATGTACAGACTGTAAAGCCCTCTGAGGCAAATTTGTAATTTGCGATTTTGGGCTATACAAAATAAAATGAATTGAATTGAATTGAATTGAAATCAAAGGCGACTCTGTTGAGAGCGATCCAGCCGTGCTCTTATTCTGAAGTGCAAACGACGTTTCCGTTTCAACTCTACGTATCATTAGCCCAACGGAGCTAGCGAGAAGCGATCAACATATTTGTTTGATTGAACCACTCGTATCTTTGTACCTCCTGACTGCGAGATCCCTTGAGCACTTGGCGTGTCAGCGCGATGACGTCCCCGCCACAGGAGCCCACTTTGTCGGATAGCAGCCCTTTGACAGACTGGCCAAACCGCGGCTGCGAGTCTGCAGACGCCATGTTCTGGTTAGCGATGGACGGTGCGCGGCCAGGGTCAAAAATAACGCTTCGCCCTTTATTGTGTCTAACGTAAATCGATTCCTGGGTCAACTTTGCTTTTTAGTTCATTATCACGTGCGTTTGATAAATATCAAGGTCCTTGTGAGCAGTTTGACTCCTGACTGATTCAGTAAAGTAGAAATAGAACAGAGTTTAACTTTAAGTATCCTTGAAATGCACAGGTGTAATCCGTAAGTGGAGCACTCAAAAGTGCCCTTTTAGGGTGTCGCATAATTGCTTATCGTATTTTATTTATTTCTTTATTAGTTCGTTGCATACCGGTGTGTGCAAAGGTGAATTGTCAGAAAATGTGAAAACTAAAGCACAACTTCCTCCAAGCTGCACTTCAATACACTAATGCACTTTCACGTGTCAATTTAATGTGTGTCGTCATGGCAGGGATTTATGAATCATCTTATCTTGTTTAAATTGGCGCAGCCTTACACATGACGTGTCAAGGATTTGGCATTGAAGGAGCTGCATAAATGCGCGGCCCGGCAGCAACAGAGGGCCTTCCTGCAGAGCTCCTCTCTGCTCGGGTCCCTCTGCTGTGGATATGACGTGGTTTCTGTGTCTGTGTGCGTTGTTCGCCGTGCTGCTGGCTCTGTTGGTGCTGCAGTTGAACCTCAGGGTGCTGGCGCACGGCCCCCGGGGGCCCCCCCGCCTCCCGGCACTGCCGCTCATCGGCAGCCTGCTGAGTTTGCGGAGCCCGCACGCTCCTCATGTGCTCTTCAAAGAGCTGCAGGAGAAATACGGGCCGACGTACTCGCTGATGATGGGCTCCCACTGCGTCGTCGTAGTCAACCAGCACGTGCACGCCAAACAAGTCCTGCTGAGGAGGGGAAAGATATTTGCAGGAAGACCAAGAACTGTGGGTACACTTCTTCTTCAACCCCCTCTTCTCCTTCTTCTCTTTGATCTCTTTGTCTTATTCACTTTTTATACTCCTTCTTTGACTCCTTCTTCTCTTTTTTCACCTTCTTCCTCCTCCTCATTCATTTATCTCTTGTGTATGTGTGATGAAGGTTACCACAGATGTTCTGACCAGAGATGGGAAAGACATCGCATTTGGAGATTACAGTGCCACGTGGAAGTTCCACAGGAAGATCGTCCACGGAGCTCTGTGCATGTTTGGAGAGGGCTCTTCCTCCATTGAGAAGATCAGTGAGTAGTGATTTCCTCCATAGTGATCTGATTTTAATAGATTGCATACGCACCTCACATCTCTTGCTTGAGATTGCTTTGGCAAAACACACCTGTGCATACAATATTAAAAATGAAGGTTAAAATATGTACCACTGGTACCTTACCATGTAGATACTTTTGGACCAGATATCGGTCTCTCATCCCAATGAAAAGTGGGAAAGGAGGCAAGAATCCAGATTCCTCCAATAACTGGAACATCTATTCCAAAGATCAAACAAATACATGCACAGACATTCAGAAACAAATGGTTCTTTACATTATCCCTTATGTTCTCACTGGATTTATTGTGATTTTGGTTCATACGATGTCCGTAAAAGATTTCTAAGCTGATTCAAATACCTTCTTTTGTCCTCATAACATTGACCAATAAAGAAATAAAAAAGGAGATATTTTACATGGTCTCCAATCTTGCAATAACCGTAGTGTTGTGATTAACCCTAAAACATCATATGATATCCACGGATAAGGAGAGTTCAATCAATGCTTGTGAACATGAGCTTCTCTCTAGAAATGCATAAAAATAAGCAGAGAATTAAGAATCAGTATAAAGTATAACGTGTGGATCTGCACTGATCCGTTGACCCTTTGTAACGTAGTCAACCAGAAAGAAGCTCATAAAAGCATGTGGATCGTTCCCCTGACCGTGTCCTCTAGAACAGCTTTGTTCATGTCCATGTTCATGTTCATACTCAACACACACACATACGTTTGTTAGTCCCATTGTACGTTGCTGTATCCTTTTTATATAAAAAACAATCAAGTTGTGTTAATATTCCTATTAATACTACTGTGTAAGTTTTTATTTAAATGCCTTGGCAACATAGTTTCTCTGAAACATTCATGCAAATAAAGCCACATTAAATGGATTTGAACCCAATCTAACAGTGTGGAAATAATGTGACACCTGTGTGTTCCTGGGTAGGACAGAAGATGTGCTTTTTGTGTGTTTTGGACAACAATGGAGATGTATAGATGGTGATGATGATGATGATGATGGGTTTCCCCTGCCTGGCTCAGTCTGCACACAGGCCCAGTCTCTGTGCAGCGTCATGTCTGAGGCGGCGGCCCTGGACCTGTCCCCTGAGCTGACTCGGGCCGTCACCAACGTCATCTGTTCGCTCTGCTTCAACTCGTCGTACCGCCGGGGGGACCCCGAGTTCGAGGCCATGCTGCACTACAGCCAGGGCATCGTGGACACGGTGGCAAAGGACAGCCTGGTGGACATCTTCCCCTGGTTACAGGTAGGCGAAAAAAGCACCAATGAAAGGTTTACCGTCTCTGCTGTGTGTGTCAGTGCTCTTAATAATGCCTTCCTGTCTACGCTTGTAGCAGTCAAAGTCTTCTCCAGTTGTTGTGGACTAGTGGGTTCTTGACAGTGTAAAAAGCAGTTACACTAGTTCCCGTTTAGTCTTTATATAATAATGTAATAACTGTTCTTATCACCTTTAACGTTGAAGCAAAAGGAGCCATTTGATTCTAATACAACTTAAGTCACGATTCAAATAATGATGTCCTATGATTGTCATATGTATTACAATTTAGAAGATATATATATATATATTTCATACTGTCTACATGTTGTGCTTCTCTATGTCACAGATTTTTCCTAATGCAGACCTGCAGCTCCTAAAGCAGTGTGTTGCCATCCGAGACCAACTTCTACAGAAGAAATATGATGAACACAAGGTACTGTTGGTCTCCTGCTTCTAATGTTCCCTTATTAAAGATTAAGATTTGAAGGAGTAATATCACATCACGTCACATCACATGTCGTTTAACTGAGGCTTTTATCCAAAGCGACTTACAATAAGTGCATTTCAACCATAAGGAAACAAACTCAGAAGAACAAGAAAGTACAATTTCATCAAATAAGACGATGTACGACTTGCTATGGATAAGAACCATTATATGTACCATTTAAGTGCTACAGTGTGTTAGTGTTTTTAATGGAGGTTTAGTCTGACACTGACAGCTCCTCACGTTCTGTTTCAAAATGCACTTCTGGGCAGCAGGTGGCACATGGTCACCAGCAACCTAGTGAACCTGTGTATCTGAACAAAGCAACTCCAACGGTCATTAATGTGCTCATTGCTACCACATGAAACCCACCAGGCCGAGTACAGTGACCACGTGCAGAGGGACCTGCTGGACGCCCTGCTGAGGGCCAAGCGCAGCGCTGACAACAACAACACGGCAGAGATCGCCCCCGAGGCGGTGGGCCTCAGCGACGACCACCTCCTCATGACCGTGGGGGACATCTTTGGCGCCGGAGTGGAGACCACCACCACCGTGCTCAAGTGGGCCGTCGCCTACCTCATCCACCACCCGCAGGTGAGCCTGGAGCCGGGGGAGCGGCTGGGTTATCCTGCACAGAGTTCTGATCCAATCACAAGATTCAAGGCTATAGACCAAGCACACGTCTCTCAGGCTGATGTTGTCAACGACCCGCCTCTCTCACTGTACCCCCCCCCCACAACACACAGACTTTGTCTCTGATGTTGCTGTTGCTGTCCTGGAGCACGTTTTTCCAAAAAGGCGCATGATAGAATACATATATTTCTGTACTCTTGACACTGTCAGAATCCCGCTGTGACAGTTTGGCCATGTGTCACAAGCTGGGATCTAGTTTTGTGTTCCTTGACCTGCAGTACCTATGGGGTCCACTAGGTGCTGCCCTGATGTCAGTTACTGGTCTTTTTGTGAGTCCTGGCTATGGTCGTAGACAAGTATGTTTTCAAAGAAGTCAGCTTGATTGACAGATATCTCTTGCTATTGTAGTCTGTTTGAATAATAATGAGAAGAAGACATTTTCATGACCTTAACGTGTGTTTTTGGCTTTGAACATTGTTATGTGTGACTGTTTGTGTGTGCATTTAGGTACAGAGTCGTATCCAGGAGGAACTGGACAGCAAGGTTGGGGGGCACAGGTGCCCTCAGCTCAGTGACAGAGGCAGTCTGCCCTACCTAGAGGCGACCATTAGGGAGGTGTTACGGATCCGCCCTGTGGCCCCTCTGCTCATCCCCCACGTGGCCCTCAGTGACACTAGGTACACTCAAACACGTGACACGTGACACATGGTGTTTGTTACATGCACATCCACTCAAAGCTGTACACGGTGTGCCTCTGTGCTTCTCTGTAGCCTCGGGGATTTCGCAGTGAAGAAAGGAACGCGAGTGATCATCAACCTGTGGTCCCTACACCACGATGAGAAGGAATGGAAAAACCCAGAGCTCTTTGACCCTGGTGAGACCATGCTGCTGATTCACTGAAATGCAATACAATGTATGGAGCCAATAGGCCTTTTTAGCCGAAATAATGATTGCTATGAATATGGATTAATGATGATACAAAGGAATGAGTAACCTCTGCTATGTACAACGGGATTTGGAATCGGTTCCTTTTCTATCAACCATCTGTCCACCTATCCATTTACTATCCGCTTACTTGGGGTTGGGTCACGTGTCCTGTGACGAGCCTCTTTACATTACATTACATTACGGTTGATCTGAGGTCTTAGTTTTATGTGTCCTGATTCTTCTTCGGGTTGTTCCTGTGCAGGTCGGTTCTTGGACAGTGAAGGCACGGGTCTGGTCATCCCGTCATCCAGCTACCTGCCATTTGGTGCCGGGGTGAGGGTGTGTCTGGGTGAGGCCTTGGCCAAGATGGAGCTCTTCCTCTTCCTGTCGTGGATCCTACAGCGCTTCACCCTCTCTGTCCCACCGGACCAATCCCTGCCCAGTCTGGAAGGAAAGTTCGGTGTGGTTCTCCAGCCAGCCCGGTACAAGGTGAACGCCATGCCCAGAACGGGCTGGGAGAAGAACAGGGGCAAGCCATGCTGAGACATGCCTCCTGGCTACAGTGCCTCTCATTTGTGATGTGAGATGGTCAAGCTTGAAGCAGTGAGCTGGACATGACATCTCTTTGTCTGCATGACATTTATTATTATATTTTATCAATGTAACACAATCCCAACGAACACTTATAAATACTTCTCTCTACTGACCAGCAGGTAGCAACTCCTCTTGTTGCACAGAAGGCTACGGCTTGAATTGGAAGAGTCCTTTTTGTTTAGGAAGGTTCCCCAAACCCAGACGTCTGTTAGTGTTTGAGCTTGAATGATCTTATGCTAAGGAAAGGAGCTTCAATGCCTCCTTACTTCGCTCTTTTAGCATAGGAACCAATGGACCTAGCTCTACAAAAGGAAAAGAAGGAGTTGAGCTGCTGCTCCTTCGCGTTGAATGGAGCCCGTTGAGGTGGTTTGACCCAGGACCAGGTGCAGGGTTTATATCTCTGCAGTGGCCCGGGAGCGCCTTGGATCCCCCAGTCAGAGCTGCTCTATGTGGGGCGGAAAGGGAAGTTTGGGGTCCCCTGCTGGAGCTGTTGCAATCTGGAATTTGGATTTGAAGCAGAATAAAAAGAATAAACTAATGTAAGAAGACTCATTCCTTTTTAAAACAGGATTGCATTTGTAATGTTATTATTATAATGTAGGAGTAATGAATAGTATAAATAATGACCCAGAAGTGACTTCTGTTTCCCTCCTCTCATGTCATCTATGGTGAAGTACGAAGCTTTTAAGTGTTAAAGGTACATAGTCGTCCTTCACAGCCTCTTTGAGGAGAAAATATAGTTTGTATAGTTTGTAGCATTCACGCTGAGGTGTTTCTTTGTGAAGATTAGCTTCTGCCACAGAGCTTGTTTTCAATATGTCAAACTATTGAAAGAGCACATGTCAATCATCTTGGCTCCTTGAACTAGGCGTCCTGCCCTCGAAGTGTGTGATAGCAGAGAATACTAACTTCAACCTGCCTAAGCCCTAAATGTTTTTAAATCTCACAAAAGCTTTTAAAATTGACAATGAAAAGCCAATGTATTGTTCATTTCACATTCTAGTCTTCTAAATACATTCGAAAGTAAAATAAATAAAATAAATGGTAAACGTCTTGATGTTCATTTATGTTTTTATAAACATATTTCAGTGTGTGGTGTAATTGTGTTTCACTTTGATGAGTGAGGGTGTGTTTCCATTCACACACCTGTGTAGTTGGGCATGTTGATTGACAGGCAGAGCCCGCCCCCTGCACCTGTCCTCTCGTTGTATTGGACACTGCCGCGTGATGAGATCTCCCCTCGCGCGACCCTTGGCTCACACCTTGACCACCGGGCGGACGCACACGCACGCATGCACGCACGCACACACGCACGACGAGGACGACGTCATGCCGCACGCTTTCCAGCAGCCTGGAGGAAGGAGCTCTTCTTCTTACCACACAGTATCAGTACAGCTTTGTAGATGCTGCTTTAATGACAGGACGTGACCTGGAGGGACCTAAGCCAGCATGGAAACACCTGCTGTGCGAAGCGTCAACGGCAAACTTCACAATAAGGGATTTCATATGTATATTTTACTGCTTGGAGTGTGAACATATTACTAAATATTACTTAATAACGTGTTTCCAGCACAGCATTTCAACACTAAGTGTGTCAAGCCGTTGGCTTCATATGGAGGGGCTCTGTGTATGTAACATCTTCTTTATTAGTTTATATTGGTTTGCTTGATCATATCCATCCTCCTACGCTACATGTTTTAAAACCAGCACAATCTGTTTTTTTAGCTCTTTACAAAAGTAAGAATGATGCTGCACGGAGGCTCCAGACAGAATGTTCAGCAGCTGCAGGCTCCCCTTAAGAAGAGCATGAAGGGCCCCATGAAGCAGCCTCAAGAGCCGCCCAGGCTCCTTCAACCTTTGTATTGGTTCCAACCCCCCCCCCCCCTCCCCCCCCACTTGTGAGACTAAGATCCTGTTCCAATAGTAGTTGTGTGTCAGCAGCCATAGAAATCTCTTGTGTTCCACGTGGACAGTAAAGTAGACACTGAAGAAGAAGGACGATGTGGCCCAGTGAAACTTCATTGATTTGTTTTTAGTGTTTATTGGTGGCGAATGAGTTTCATCACTGGGGATCAAAAAGGTTAACAATGCAATTCAATGTGTTCATTTATTTCAATTATTGTATGTATTCTTGAACCGTTTTGAAGAGTGAGCGAGTGAAGTTGAGGATGTAAAATAAAGTTGTTTTTAAATTAACTTTCTAAGTTATATCCCTATTATGATGTTCATAATAAAATATACAGTTAGTGGTAAAATCTGATAAAAGTAGCAGTGAGCAGATCGATATTTAACATAGGACCCATCATTTGGACCGGCTCCTACCTGCACGGTCGGGTCGCTTGGAGAACGCCCCCAACGACTGCGTAGCTCCGTAGCAAAGGCCAGGAAGGAGGGGGCGCTCCTCAGAACCTCCTGGCAGCGTGTGTCTGGGGGCCAGGGGACTGATTAGGGATCACAGGCAGGTGAGGGAGCTCAGGCTGTGGTTTAAGTGCTTTATTTAACCGATTCCATTCTTGTGTGAATACAGATGAACAATAACACAAAGCAAGAATAATAATAAAAATAGGAATTCAAAATTCTGCATAACATAGGTTTCCATTCATACTGTAGGGTTTAGTAACTGAACGGTGCTAAATGGTAAATAATATTTATACTCCATGACTTCAGTAGTACTATATAGTGCCATATATTCTTTCCGTGACAACAGTGAGTCGCTGCATCCTGTCCAGAATGTCTCTGAATGTAGCACGGACCAGGACCAGCTCTCTGGGACCCGTCTCCATCCAACCGTGTCTTGCATGTTTATCAATAAATGTTAACATGCTGCTATATGGCGCAGTGTATTGTTTTATTATTGTGTATTTATTATATCGTGCCACACACACACACTTATAAAGAAAGGTAACATCCTTTAACAGCAAAATGTTTAAAAACTTGTAAAACTTTTATGTTTAGCTACCTATGTAATGTTAGCACAAAAAACAAAGGCAAAATCCTGAATGTTAACATCAATATTACTTTTCAACCAACGTTAGCATGGCTCGCTA
The DNA here is from genome assembly GCF_949316345.1 of Pungitius pungitius. NCBI lineage: Eukaryota > Metazoa > Chordata > Actinopteri > Perciformes > Gasterosteidae > Pungitius > Pungitius pungitius. The sequence continues at coordinate 17,798,716 of NC_084912.1, forward strand.
ACATTGTTTATTATTTATATCATCAAAGGGTTAACACACGCAAACTGCTGTTTATTTTATAAATCACAGTTCCATCAGAATACCAAACCTGGGGCTTAACAGCTGGGGGGGGGGGGGGGAGATGTGGAAATCTCTCGCCCATTGACTGGAATTGAAGTGAATTGAAGTCCTCCATGTTTTTTACACGTCCTTCTTCGTCCATCCACACCTCCACATGTCATCAATATGTTCAGCTCAGGGATTGGCTGACACCACAGCCGGATCCTCCATGCCTGCGTACCTGATGTCCTACCGTGTGACCATGGTTCACCTTGTATGAGGTCTTAGCAGTCAGCTCATGTAGGTGCAGTTTAAGCCTCTTTGCTTTTACGATTCCTCACACCAGTCAACAAGTCACCTCGACCTTCTAGCACAGCTGGGCACCAGGATGAACTCCTCTGTTAAAAGTAATCACATGATTTAGTTGCATCTATTATATACTGCTTCACTGTATCCAATACTTTCTTTCCGTTTCCTTATTAGCTCTTGAGTGCTGGATAATGCTTCTGTAAACTCCTCTTGAAGTGAATTGGCCTGTTTAATGCTCATCCAAAGGACTAGTTACTGACAGGGAATACCAGCATCAGGACCTCCTAGCAAGGGACCACGGGCCACTGATGAGGGTTCAAGGGTCAACAGCCTTTAAGATGTTTTAACTCACACACGCACGGTACCCACTCATGCTGTAGGGTCACAGTCACTGGATCCACTCCAAGCCTGCAGTGAAGATGCATCCAAACTGCTTCGGACCAGGAGAAAATGAATAGGTAAAGGAAGGAGGGTAATTACCAATTCCAGACCTGCTGAATCGCTACGTGAACCTGGCTTCTGTTGGCTGGAGGATGCCGTCTGGAGTGCGAGGAGCAGTGCAGGGAAGGGGGGGGGGGGGGGGGGTGGCGTGGTAGAGCTGGTCTCATGGTGCGATTAGGGTCAGTTTTCAGCCAGCGACAGTGACAGAGCCGCCTGCAGCGCCGCTTCTTCATCGATGCTGTAGTCCTGAGAGGAAAGCACAGACGCAACGCAGCCACAATGCCATTCACGTAAAACACACACCAGGTATTTCAGGTGGGAAGTGGCCTTTGAGAACAAGTATAATTCATCTCACGTCAAATAAGGGTGAGCCACATTCAAATTGAAACCATCAACTCAGAGAAATGAACTAATGCAAGCAAAAGGACGTTGGGTGTACCATACGGAGTGATTAATATTACTGGATGCTGTTACAATATAAGATATTTCACAAAGGACATATTTGACTTGGTGTGCACTGGCTGCATGTGTCATAATCATGAAACCAACACTGTGTTGCTGTGCTGAGACACGACATCAGCCCTGGACTTACAACAAAAGTGTCGTAAGAGAACTTGTGTCTGTGGAGCAGATGCTGCAGGAAGTTGGAGCTTTTATAGCTGGGGTCCCCCCACGGCATGGCAGAACACACCGGACAGACCTGGAGACACAAACACACCGCTGGCTTTAAGTCGAGTCCTATAAGACAACGCCAGCCTGTGTATCAGACACGGGACACAGCAGGAGGGTTCAGATAAAAGCACCATGTGAGTCTCGTTAGCTGCACGACCCACACAGACTACCACACAAGAGGTGTGTGTAAACACACAGCAGCGGTCCTATGGGAGTACACTTTCCATAAATAATCTCCACAATGACCTTCTGTTGTCTACATTGTCTATATTATGGGCCCTAAACAAATGTTAGACACTTTATAGCCAACGTTTCCTTAGATAAGTGTGAAGTCAACTACACTGTTTTATTAGAAGACAGTACAAGGTTAAAGTTCATGGTAGCCTCAAGCGGTTCGTGCAGGATGAGGTGTCTGTGTTATTCTCAGTGTTGTGCCTGAGCGCGTTCTTTGAACGATAGTTCAATCTGGCAACACCAGCCACCAGTGTCGCACAGCGCATGCGTCATCAAAAAAAAGAAATGCATGGAGGCGACAGCTGCGTGTAGCAAAGAGGCGGCGTATAATGATTTAAATGAGTTTTATGAAGTTACTGACAAGGTCAGTGAGGATGGGAGGAATCTGACCTTTCTTTGCAAACATTTGCACCTTAATGATAACTGTCGTGTTTTTATTCCTTATTTTAAAAAGCCCATTCAAGCAGCATGTGTTTGAGAATGTACTGTAGGGGTGAACGCTGCAGCTGCAGCTAGTGTGGAGTGAATGGACAGCAACATTAAAGCAACAATGTCCCCTCAATGCTAATGTAAACCCTGGTTGGATAAGGATTCAAAATTAGATATGAAGATTAAATCTGATGCAGCTTCAGTGTTAAAACTGATCAAATAATTGCTGTCTGTGGTTCTATATGGGCTGTGGCAATAATTTTGAAAAATAATAGCTTGCAGCAACATATAGAAAAAAAGAACTGAACTAGTTTGAACTGTGAACTTAGTTCAAATATTTTGAAGTTTGAACTATGAACTGAACTAGTTCATTTTAAAATGTGTGAACTGAACTTTGAACTAGTTCATGTAGAAAGTGAATTTTCCCCTGCTGATTCTACATCAGGGGTGTCAAACATACTAGATGACTTTGGTAGTGTGAGAATTGCAGAAGGACACACATTGCATTTTTAAAACAGTAATAAAAGGACCATTGTTTGGGCCAAAGTGGGCAGTTTGTGGCGCCGAACCTTCCCTAGACGATGTCATCTAGTCGCTTACCACTTTATTGGGGTCGTTGCGGTGACTGTCCATACAGTGCTTAACCAGCTCCTGCTGGTCCAGGTGTCTGGCCCCACAGAACGGACACACAAACGTTGAGCGGTTTGGAATATTGCTGCACATACACAGAGAAGAACACCTGCATTATAAGGAACGGATTGCACACAGTGGGTTGTATTGACAGCAGAGGTTAGAGTGGACACAGTGAGACACAAGGGGGCTTCTCTTGCACCTGGCTTCCAAGCCACAAAGCCACTTACATAGAGCCCTGTACCCCTCACTCACTGAGGCACCAAACGTTAATGAAAAATAATTGGAAAATGCTTCAGTGAACATTTTGGGAGTGAGTGTGCTAAGCGTGTTCAGAGTGTGAGTACCTTGGTATCGGTTGGGAAGTGGGCACCACAGGGACGAACTTGGGACAATTAGCTATCTGCTCCTGTACTTTCGAACAGGACGCAGTGTGGGACCTCATCTTTGCCAGGGCCACCTGAGAACACAAGGACCATCATTTGTCTTACTCCAGGCTCTAACTGACTCACGCTGACCAGTCCAACTGCACGCTGACCAGTCCAACTGATGGACCAGTTGCTCCAATCTACCTTCTTGTTACAGCCTCTGCAGGGAGCTTTGTGAGAGGCCAGCTGCTTCTCCACGCTGGAGGAGCGCTCCACCTTCTTGGGGTCAAAGGGCACGCGACAGAGCGGGCAGAGGGGCGAGGTCACCTGGAGACATGGCTGCAAGCACTCCGCACAGAACCTGGTACCGCCAGGAGAAAAGGTTAATGTGCCGCTCCAGAGAACCACGGCGACGGAAAAGGTTGAGAGGCGACCCCAGGTTTGTCCCTCTGGTCCTGGCTTTAGTCCACAATGCAATGATTACATGCTCAACTATGTGATGGTACTGTGCTGGTCTACCGCTGCCTCCATCTGGTGGAGTGGTTCTCAACGTTTGGATCTAAACAAACGTGGCGTCCACAGAAGTACTGTGTAGCCCTACTGTGTCTGCTTCTCTAAACTGGGAGCATGCATAACATGTGTATGGTCATGGATGAAAACTTGATTACAAATATGTAACCAGGCAACAACCTCTGGTTCTGCTGAGTGAAGCCAATGCAGAAGAGACCTCAAACCTACATTATGTTTAAAGTCCAGCAGGCGGTGACCCCTCTGGTTGTATGGAAGCACTGTCGCCTCCCACCAGGAAGGTTCTGGGTTAGACTCCACCCAATGTTCTCCCCGTGTCTGTGTGGGCTTCCTCCCACAGCCCAAAGACATGCGCTGGGGATTCGGTTGATTGGTAACTCTTAATTTCCCGTAGGTGAGTGGATGTGAGTGTGAATGCTTGTTTGTCTCTGTGTGAGCCCTGCGATTGGCTGACAACCAGTCCAGGGTGTACCCTGTATTTTGCAAGAAGCTAGCAGGGATTGACGAAGGATAAGCGGTTTGAATGAAGGTCACACGATCAGGGTGGTGGGTCATGACGTGTGTTTTCAATTTCGTTGGCTTCATATAGTATGTTATAACAGTCCACTAGGGCTGCACTGTATACCAGTTCAAAAGGTATACTTACGGTATGAAATTCTCACATACCGTTCATACCGGTGTGGCTAAGTTGCTATTCGGCAGCCCAAATTTTAATTTTTTGAGATTGAGTCATGGTTATAATTTTATAACAACAATGAATAACCCACAACAAACTCTCTTTAACAGGGTAAAACACCAGCTCGTGACACATACACTTTTAATTCTAATAATTGTACGTTTATAAAAAGAAATTGCCGCCGAACTGCATGCTGGGTACAGCTCACAACAAGAAGTAACTGTTGCTACACGAAAACGGAAAAGAGCGACACAGCTGTGTCTGTTTGAAGGGGTTTTGGTTTTTGGAAAATCCGACGCAAGTTACGTTAGATTTACTGCAATGTCTGTCGAGCCTCTGGTAGCAACACTAGCAGCCAAAACAAGCTAACACGCTAACACTCGCCGGCCAGTTGCTAGGAGAGGCACAGCTGTTCAGGTAGGCTGTTTGCAGCCACAACAAGCTAACATGCTAACGGCCAATTGCGAGCAAGTTGGCCAGCAGCAGAGCAGCTGGGTAGCTGGTCGTTTTCGGGGTCAATGAATTAATGTGTTTACTTGAAAAAGAAATACCGCGATATTCCAGGATACCGTCAGAATGTTTCTTAATACCGTGATATGGATTTTTGGCCATACGGTGCAGCCCTACACTCCACCTACTGGAAACTCTCTTCTTAGCCGACCAAAGTGCTTGTTGAATTTTCCTACTACTTTTCTGTGCTTTACCTTTCAAGCCATATACTGTTTTAAGATATGAAAGTAAAAATGTTCATTACAAGCATTGGTAAAAGGACGCTACAGACGGACAGATCGATGAAAAATCGATAAAAAACGATTATTAAAAGGTTTTATTACCGATTCGTTGTTTCGCGCGATTATTACGTCACTCAATGAGTTGCAAAATATGCAAAGTCAATGTAAAATGGCACGGGAGCACCACGCTGTCCCGTTTTGACGTGAGGAACGTAAGGAGCCTCCAGCAGCTCTTCTGTAGTTTACTCATCATCCAGCTGATCCAGCTAGCGTTAGCTCGCTAATAACAGCAGTTAGCAAGACTAAAGACACCTTTTCATTTACTCGCCTTATTTGGACCATTCATCTGTTGTCTTGTATATATTTTGTGTTTCGTCCCATTTTGGTTATTGTTGACAAATACATTTGTATGTGGTGTACTTTTTAATGCTGTCATATACGGTAGTTGATATTACGCCTCTAAAGCACATATGTCAAACTCTCGGCCCGCGGGCCACATACGGCCCGCCGGGGCGTCCAGTGCGGTCCGCCGCCGGAGTGCGTTGGCCGTCACCGCCAGTCAGTGAACTGTCGGCCGTACCGATCGCTGGTCGGATCGGCAGCGCCACACCCCCCCTCCCTCCCCCCGTCACCCGTACCGTCAGTGGCCCGCGTTCGTTCGAAGTGGGCAGTATCTGGCCCGAACCTGAAATGAGTTTGACACCCCTGATCTAAAAGAAGACACACGGTGAGCCATTAAACCAGCGCGGCTAACTAAAAACCTGCATTTATTTACAAATGCCATTTTAAAGCACTTGGTTATTTTTTTTTTACCTGTATTTAGATGTGATGTATACATTTAATTAACTTGCACTACAATGAAAAAAACTAAAGTAGTACATATACTAATGTAGTCAAAACTAAAGCTCCCCCTTCACCCTTTTAAGGGACGAAAATGTTTTTTATGTAAAAGTCTGAGGAGCGAAAAAAGACTTCAGCTAATGGAATACAGATATATTATTAATAGTAATGGTATTGGGGGGGCTGTGGGTCACAGATCCGTCGTGGAGGTGCTGCTTGCTGCGGTCACATGGGACACGGCTCCGGGAAGACACACAAACAAACAACAACACGCATCCAGACAACAAGAGGCTACTTTACGTGTGCGCGCAGCTGGCGATGCTGACGGCTTTGCGGTAGACCTCCAGGCAGATGGGACAAGAGAACTGGCTCTCGATGCCCTCGGCCGGGGCAGCCTGCGGGCGCAGCGGGTTGCTCGACGAGACAAAGCTCCGAAACATCGCCATCATGGAGCCGGAGAGGAACACCGATAAGAGGAGGCTGCCCCCGCTGTCCGAACCGACCTTAGTTGGAAAATGTCAATAAAGCCAAGCATTAAGGTTACCTTCCTCCTCGATGGAGGAAACACGCCGGAGAGGTAAACATCACGTGCAGGGACCGTTCGCGCGCATCGACGCGTTGCTGCACGTGAGCTGGATGTAAAAACGTCGCTGTGTAAACTGCAGGGTCCACGTGCTTGTCAGATTCGCGCTCCTGAGATCAACGCCTGTGGACGCGCGCGTCTTTGTGGAGGTTCTCACTTTCTTTGCTCAAATGTCCTCCCAAAAGCCTAACCGCTGAACCCTGAGCCCCTCGGGGACAACCCTAACCCTAACCCTTCCTTATAAGATGAGGTAATTTAAATAATGTTGCATCAATGGCAAAATGTTATATTTTATCAATGAAATGTGTCTGATTTTATGTTTCTTTTCTCCATTTTAAATCCTCCACTTTTATAATGTATATAATTTGTCTGTATATAGATTGCAATGACGTGGGTAGGTCCCTTTCTGTAAGTCAGCATCCAGCATTTAATGTTGTCGGAAATGTCTTTATGGAAAACATTGAATTCAGGCATAGGTGACAGTTGATATATTAAACAATTGTTATTTAATTACAATCATTGAAGCGTTTTTATTTTATCTTAACCTAAAATAAATCATAAATCATTTATCATCCATTGTTCACTTCATCCCAAAGATCACAATGGTAACTTAATCCTGAGAGATAAGACCATCAATAACACATTTATAAGATCACGTCTTTCTATGGAGCACAATGGGCCAGGCTATAATTACATGTGTATTCATTTCAATTAATGCATATACATATAATGTATTATAACTGGATGTTCAATTTATTTATGAAAATACCAAATTTTGAATTGGCAAGTGGTAGGTTCCTTTTGCAGAACGGCATAAAATGACCTCAGACCCGCCTGCTGTCTTTAGACACTGAAGACTTGAGCCATGTTGGAGGATGTAGTACTAGTAGTCATGTTCAAACACACACTTTCATGAGATCAAGAGAAAATACATATTCTTAGCTGCTGCATGCCATCACTGAGTGGCATGCAGTTCATAGGATTGAAACAATAAATGGGCAATATGTGTTAACTCAGCATGTTAAACTAAATAAACCAAGAATTCATTTTCCAGAGTAATGAAATGAGTTGGAGGACTTACTTCCCATTTATCAGTGGGACTTGCCAAATGACCAGTTAAGGTATACATAAACATGTACAGAATCCCTTATAAAAGAACAATCCCAAGACCTTTTTGACTAAAATCTTGAGATTGGCAGAAGAATTGATGAATGAAAAAACAAACAGGGAAGATAGCATGTGAAGCAGCCAAAATAGAGACTTTATTATGTTGACTGTGGCATACAGTAACAGGTAACCATCCACCAGTGTGCTGAATGAGTCCATGTTGGAAAACACAGGACGTACAGATGAATATCCTTGTGAAGCGTCAGTACACCACAGCCCCCTGCAGGTCCAAATGAGCACAGTTGTGTAGTATGTTGCAGCTTCATTTCTTCCTCTAATCTCCTGCATCCAGCAGGAACTCCCCGATCTCCTCTCTCATGTGAGACCTGTTGGAAACAAGGCAACGGAGGTACTGTAGGGATTCTGTCATATATCCCTGTCCACCTTCATGGCTGTTGACAGCTGTCTAAAAGATGTTCACCAGCTTACAGCCAGCGAGCTGCTGGCAGAGACTAACATCTCCTGTACGCGAAGCTCTCCCTCATATTGTGATAGGCGGAGGTTCCACCAATCTGGCCTCTGTATTTTCAGACCAAATGGCGCTCTACGTTGCCTGGGCACAGATGCTCTGTTGCCACTTTGCACACTGAATGGCCGATGACGTCCCGTTTGACTGGTCGGGGTGCAGTTGATCGGGCCATGACAGGTACATCGGGCGAGCACAGGGGTGTTTAAATGAGCCAAATATTCTCTTTACCTTCTCTGCCTCCTCTGAGCCTCAGACAGGATGTAGTGGGGGAGATGTTCCACCGACGACTAGAAGGTCAACAGATAAAGAAAAAGGGGACAGGACGTCTATGAGACTAAAATGCTTCTCCATCGACAGCTTCGATTAAGTGATCACAACTAAGTACAATGTTTAGATTGTATTTGACACATGACTCACCATGTCTCTGATGGTCAGCTGACAGCTGTAACACAACACGCTCATCAGATCGGGGCTCTCTGGTCCCCTGTGACACATGGGGGTTGGAGGTCAAGTGGGCTGGACCAGTAGAACCCTTTCATAGAACCAACTACACACACACACACACACACACACACACACACACACACACACACACACACACACACACACACACACACACACACACACACACACACACACACACACACACACACACACACACACACACACACTTCCTCTGTGGTACTGAGGTCTGCAGGTGCATGTGGTGAAAGGGTTCACTTATGGAATAACATGGAATAATTGTATTTTTTTTATTTATTTGACTAGACCAGAGGTTTGTAGCGTAGTGGTGCTGATCAATAACCAATAACCGGGTCACTTACTTGGCAGACGAACAGCAGCCCTCACCACGTGCTGCTCTCCCACAATCCTCTCCTCCAGAGCTGCAGCACGTTCCAATGGCAGCAGTGGATTCTTGCTCCATTGGAACTTTTAATGAAAAATCAGTGTGTGGAAACTCAATTGTACACTTTTACAGTACTGTAGGATTCTAAAGAAAGGTGCCTCATGTGACCTGAGCTGGACAAGGTTTCCTCCCAGTTCCACAAAACCAATGTTTTGGAGATAATGTATTCATTGACATGTATACTGTACCTTGGTTATGGCTTGGGTTTACAACACTGCGAGCTCCTGCAGATTTAGCCTGAGAGAGCTGCTCCGAGATCAGCGTGGCCTTAAAGGCAGAAGCATTCTCTGAAAAAAGAACAAAGCAATGCTAGTATCTGCTGTGCAGGTCAAAAGGGCAATCCCAATGTTGAGCCCTGGTGCGTGGCGGTCTAGGGCCTGTTAAACGCCACACATCAATGTTCTCGGGGCGTTTGCTAACAAGCTAAATGCATTGAGGGTTCCCTTTATTATGACACTCAGCTTATTCAAATAGACATTGTTGCAAACATATGCTCTTTTTTTAATGGTTATGCCATTTTTGAGCAAGACCCTAAAACCTCTTAACTGCAGCAATTTGGTTTATTGAGGCATGATTTGTATCCCTAGTAAAAGGCACCAGTTAATGTACGTAAAGTACACACTTTGAATAAGGAAAGCACTAGTGTTCCCCCGTAAGAACATGCAGAATTTCCAAAGGCATCTGTCGTGGTTAGTAGATCTATTCAAAAGCACTCACCAGCAGCCGTGTCCAGGGCGCACATGCACAGCAGACATCGGTCACAGACATCAGCCTTGGAGGAGCTCCTACATGCAGTCTGCAGCTTCTCACTGGTCCTACAGCCAACACAGCAGAGTTCTAATGATCTCATGAGGGCTTCATCGCATGGCCTGTGTGTGTGATATGCTGCCCAGATTGGATCTTGGTAATCATTTGGAAGAGCCAGCTGTGTAAGCTACATAATGTTGATCCCCATATTGAGGACCTTCTTGTGTCATGCTGACCTGTAGATGGTGCTGACGGTGGAGGGGAAGTCTGCCTGCAGCTTGGTGACAAAGCTCTCGGTCAGACGCTGGATGCTGGACTTGTCCGTCGTCTGAGGGAAGGACACACGCAAACTGAACAAGGCCAGTGCAGACTGTTCCATCTCATTGTAAACATTGTTCAGTGCCCAGTTACAAAATATAGAGCAGGGGGAGGTGTGAAGAGCCGTCCATCTCTGAACCCACAACAGGGGCTCTATTACTTCCACAAAGGGAAACATCATTCTGTATGAGGGAGTGAGCCGCTTTACTTTGTTGGTCTTAAGATAATACGCTCCTTTACGTCGAGGGGGGGGGGGGGGGGGCATGAATCAACCAATCAGTCATCTGCTGCTGCTTGAACTTACCTTGGTCTCCAGGCTCGGTATGAAAACAGAAGGCACGCTGAACAGGCGGTTGTAGTAAGCTATTTCTTTAGCCGAGTAGTCCCTCATTGGTCTCACTAACAGGACGTCCCCATACCTGGAGTCTGAGAAGCCCTGTGAACACAGACCCACGTCAGTGCAATGCAACCTTCATTCCTCCGGCCACCTTTTCCCTCTGGTAGCATACACACCGTGTCCTGGGCCAGCTGTGCTCCTCTGCCCAGTGATATACTGGTGAGCAGTTTGATGGCCAGTCGGGTGCAGTTGTCTCCCAGCATCACTTTACTGTAGCCCTCAGTGCGAGCAGTGTGCACCAGCAGATGCTGCCTTGGAGGAGAACACAGCCAAACTACAGATTGATTGAATCATCTGTGGGCCTCTACGTTGTATCCAACAAAGGTTTCTTTTCAAAAAGGGGCGAATCAAATAACCGTGAGAAGAGCAAACCGCTTTGTAAATGAAATTCAGCAAGAATAAAATGAATCAAAGTCAATTATTAATGCTGAGCTTCTAGTCCTGTTGATGTTGAAACCAAAGAGCCTTTCCCCTACTTTCATACGGTTGATTAACCTCCTTATTTAATGGTTATGTCTTGATGACCCTTTGTAGCTCACTGGTTCTGATCAGCTGTTTGGGGGAAATAAACCCACTTCTTGAATTGCCTGCTTGTTGCATGACACCGACCTTAATGTGCTGAGCAGGTCTTCTCTGGCAGTCAGCGTCTGAGCCGAGCCAATCAGCTGCTGCAATAAGTGCGTGCGGGACGCCGGTACATCAGCGAGAGCCGTTTGCTGCGGTTCCAGCGACGACCGGCAGCCTCCCGCGTCACTCCGAACAAAGTCATCCACGGCCGCCTTGTAGGCGCCGGCTGCTGGTTCCCGAGGCGACGGGGCCGCCGCCGTCAAAGCTGAACTGGGAAGGTCTAGAACCTGAGAGGAGGTTGGAGGAACACGTTGGATCGGTTGGAGGCTTTTTAGCTACAGGCGGAACCTCAGACTGTATGAACTGACATGTCAGACTGACGTCAGATGAATTCATGTATTTAAACGGCATGTAAACAGGAAGTAGATTGGTTGCTTAGTGACGATAATAGAAGGCCGGTGCAAGATCCTCCTCACAATCTCACTCACCTCAAATGAACACACTTTGTAGAACTAAGTGAGTTACAAAGCTGCACGTCCTGATCTCTCTGTCTCACATCCTGGATAAAGAAATGTGGTCTACACACCTCTGTGTCATTTGACAACAACATGCTCCTGGGCTGCGTGTCGGACACCTGGACCCGATCTCCCTGTGTGGCTAAAACAACAGGACGAAGAAATAGGAGCCATAGGAAAGGCCAAAAGGGAACAGTTTAGCCACTACAAAAGGAAAGTGCTCAAATCCGCGAGCTGTGACTTCAGACGCCCATGTGGATTAACCACTAGCAGTCCATTAAAAAGTAAGGCTGCTGTTGTTTGTTGTTTTGTTCCAGCAGCACGACAAATCAGGGAAGAACACGTCATGGCGGCTAAGACAGGGTCAACATCAACGTTTCCCATGGTCTACATTTCTGCCCATCCACACCACAAATCATCACTGGCAAGTTCAAACTATCGTCAGCGTGTCCCAATCTAGTCCCACGTAGATGTGCTTTCCCAAATGGAAGCGTGGTGGTGTGCATGTAGCCGTACGGCCACGCTCACCTGCTCCAGAGGCACCATGATGAAGGGCAGACCAGTAGCTCTGAACACAGCCTGAAGCTCAGCAGCCATCCTCCGTCGGTCCTCCACAGCCTGACCTACTGCACCGCCCTCTGCAGCACGCACACACACGCACACACACACACAATGAATACGATTCAGCCCCAACATAGGAGTGACAGTTGCTATTTCATTTACCGTCAATGAAGACAATGGCAGGTAAGAATCTCAGCCTCTTGTGAGCATTCTGACTCAAACCCTAAGGCGGAACAAAGGTGGTTTAGTTGCATTGCAAAATCGGGTCAATGTTCAACATGAGCTGAAGACTAAAGAAACATCCCTGTGGTGAATTTATAAGCTTCCACGCATCTTCAATAAGTGTGTAAGTGAGAAAAGAAACGTCATCACTAGAAAACTAGTCCTTCTTTAGCTTCTTAGCCTAAAATTAGCATTTTACTCAACACTTCAAAACATCATGGAGGGCCAGGATGTTCTCTATTATCTTCTACTGTCATTAAGTTTGCTGTAAGCAGCCTATTGCAGTTTTACAGAAACATCTAGAATGTGATACATTGAGTAGCATTGGAATCATTATCAGGTGATTCGTAATGGAATCGTGAGGCCAGAAAAGATTCAAAGATCTAGATGAGAGCAGCACTCGTTTAACAGAAGCTGTGTTGGTGCTGAGATGATGTTGAAGAAACACGTTTACCTCTTGGACTTGACTGAGCATTGAGCAGGAAGAAGGACCTCCAGATACAGCCAGCAGCACCTACAAGCAGACCATGTGTGCTCATTATTGTAGGAGAGCCCATCAATTGTTGTGCAGTCACCTGGTGTCATGTGGCACACAGCTTACCTTCTCTCCAGGGAAAATCACGCGGTTCTTGCCCAGCACGGCTCTGAACTTATGGATGAAGTATTCCTTGAAACAAACCCTGACACAAGGAAATGAAAACAATGGGAGGTAAGCCACCCCCCCGGCTCGAAAAAGGTGACATGTCCGGTTTTACCACAAAATCCTATTTAGATATTCAATTCTAAAGGAGGGGCTCCTACTTTTAACACTAACGTGTCTGCTTTCATCAGCTTCCCTCATCTGTACTTTCAGAGGAGAGCTCCAGTCTGTCTGTGCTGCCACAGCTGATTATTCATGGAAATTATTTACGTGCTTGAAGCAGTTTATAACACAGTTCAAATCTAAGTACGTTCATAATGCTTCACAGACACAGTGTCTTTCTAGTAATGCTTTGGGGCTCTCGCAGTCGCTGAATAACTTCTCCATGACATCATCAGGACAGTGTCTTACCTGCAGAAGGCATCTCCTGCTCGGATGACCACGGCTGCAGTCCCCTCTTTGCATTTCACACATTTCTTGGAAACACTGAGAAACGGTTGAACATGGATTCATATTTTAGGGCACTTTTATCATACACTGCAAACAACTAGTCCTACATACTGTGTACTGTGGAAGGTCAATGTTTAGTACAAAGTCAGATTACAACAGTAATGGAGAGGTTTTTATTTCACGGGGTAAACATAATGAGGGCCCCTATTCAACAAGCATTATTGAAAGAAAAATACAATTACGTATTGCTGACTCACTTTGTGCAAATAAACACTCTAGATGACAACGAAGTAGATGGAGAACATTAGGAATATATGTCAGATTACATCGACTGGGGGAGGGGAGAAAGTTGCCATGACAGAGCTCTGTCCCTTCAGAAGCAACAAATACACTATCTCTGCTTCAAAATGACACCTTGATATGAATTTGAGGCCATACTGCACTGCCCTAGAGGAGATTATTTTATATTATTTTATATGTGTATGATCATGTTTCCGAGGGATCCTCTCCCACCTACAAGGCTCCACCCTGGACTGCATAGGTCAACTCAAATTTTGAGTAATAAGCAATACTCTCCTCTCACCACGGCCCTTATTTACCCACTAAGGTTTTGCAGGACGTGGATATGGTGAAGCACACAGTACACAAAACATATACAATGTGTAGTTGACGTGTTTGCACTGCTCATACAATATATTTGTTGTGGTAGAAGTGTCTCATGCACCAATCGCTGTCCGGAGAGGTTCTAACAATGGACTGAAGAATTCTGCATCCCAGATGTCCTCAGCAAGAAGACACATAAGTCTAAAGTGTCTTAACCTTTTTAGTTCACTGTACCAGGTTGTCAGATCAGATTGGCTGAGAGGGCTTCAGCACATTCCACCAATGTCAAATGATACAATGTCAAATGATTCAGAACCTGCTCCCCATAATTGTTTAAATCATTTAGAATAGACAGATGTGCCTGAGGGCTACGTGGAGTTACACAGCGCAGACCCACCTGGGCACGTCCGCGCGCTGCAGCGGCTCGTGGTAGTCTTCTTCCACCTGGCACATCGGGATGACGGCTAACGAGCGTGTTCTCTGAGCCGACTTTAAGAGTCCAGTCGTCTTCAGCAGCCTCCCCGGCTCCACTGAGCAACAGCATACACGTGTTGCGCTACGACGTCGTTGAATAACCACTCCGCTAACGTTGTTTATGTTACAACTGTGCGACACCGTGTCGCGTGCCATTCACGGCGCTTACTGATGACGTGCAGCAGCGCCCTTATGTTGTGGGTCCTCTGCCGCCGCCAGCTGGTGCGGGTAAGGAATGTGAAACGAGGGGCGCCCAACAGCTGCAGAACCCCACCCCAGTCAATCTATAATGAGGAATTACTCGTGTCAAAGACTTACAGGAACGGACCCCAGCTGGATTTCATTCAAATGTCTGCATCTCTTTATTTGGTGAGTTGTATAGCTAGAAAGTAGTCTGGCTCTGGTCCTAAAAAAATCCTGGCTATGAGGTTTGATCCTAAAAAAAGAAACATTCCTGCATGCATGCCATTTCAAAAATGCCAACACCTGAGCTTTAAACTTTTATTATTGTTATTAAGTATAAGTAAGCTCGGGCAAATGAGGAGAAAAGTTAAAAAGGTTGAGATTAACAGAAAGTGCAGTTTTATTGAAAAGACGTTGAAGAGAAAACTTGACTAAAAAAAGCCTACAACAATTATCACATACAAGTATTTACAGAATGGGAATTCACAATGGGTATGGGTGTGTTTGTATGTGAGCCGAGTAGAAGTTTTAGATTTTGTTGATGCTGGCAGCGGGCAGAGTGGATTTGTCCAAGTCCTCAAAGTAGGCGTGTGTCATAGCCTCTCGTGCAGAGATCCTTTTGGGGGGATTGTAGATCAGCATTTTCTACAGCAGAGGAACAAGAAAGGAAACCATCACTCAGGAGATAGTGCATGTTTATAGCCATGTATGGGGGTACACAAGTTTTGGAGAAACAAATATACAGGAAATCTAACTTTAAGAAGACACCCAAGTAGGTTTTCTGCAGTGGATAATCACCCATTGCTGATGGTCCCTTCTGGCAGATACACATCTGTCTCGTTGGGTTAGCTACTCGTCTACAGGGATCCACAGTATTTAGTCTCACCACCATCGCAAAAATCCTTTCAACGTTCCCAAAGTCAGTGCAAACCACGAGAAATGTTAAACGCCATCTCTTTACTTAATCTAAAGGGTAATCTGCATAAAACACCCATGAATGATTAGGATATTAAATACTGGATTTTTATTGATTCAATTTAATCAATAGTTTTAGATTATACAGATCAACTAATGTCCTTTACACAAGTCGTGTTTGAGGCCTGGAGATCGGACTGGAAGGGTTTTAAAGACAGCCGTGCTGACATGACCAGTCCCGGTTGCAGAGTGAACTAAACGAAGGTTCCTTGCCTACACACGCAGCAACATCTCCACCTTCAGAGGGTGGAGGTGTGATAGGCAGCATGCTCTTCAAGCAACAAAACCAAGGCGACAGTCTTCAGTCTGTGGTGGAATGAAGCGACGGGAATTTTCTTTTGCAAGCTCTCTGTCTGCTGGGATTGTGCGCACGGGTTTCATCATCTTACATTAGCATTGTTTCAAATTGTACAACTAATCAAATTGACCAATATTATTCTCACAGGGCAACAAGGAACTGGCTCCTTTACCCAGTCTCTTGTAGAGGGAGAAAATGTTAGTATTCACTCAAGAGCAGGGGAGTCAGACAACCTGCCAGGGGTTCAGCTTGGCTCACCCACTCACTTTGCTAGTGTGAGAATTACAGAAAAAATAAAAAATTGTGTCTATTCCTAATCAGTCCACTGTACGAGTAGGCGCTGTGACACACAGATCGAGAGCTGGTGCCTGGAGTGACGCTGTCCCCGTGCGTCCGTCAGCCAGAACACTCCTTCCTCTTCCCAAAGGCAAATCATTTCAATTGCTCTCCTAATATTAATCAGAGAAGTCAGAATGGAGTTGTTTACTGGTGTCCTTACCGCCAGCAAGTCCAGGCCATTCTTATCCAGGTTCTTCACCATTGAGGACAGGTTGCCACACTTCCATTTGGGGAAGGTGTTTTTGTAGTCAGGTAGGCTCTCTACTTCAGGCCACACTTCATTGTTTGGGGTCCCCAGAGTCCTGGAGAGCAAAAACAGACAGAAGGATTCAAAGAGGGACGCGCCTCAGGATTCCAGGACGAGAGCAGAGTACCCTGTGCTGCTGCTCGGGCCGCATGGTCTTTATGTGTGGATTGAGAATGATTAGATACCAAATACTGGAGCAGTAAACGCTTTATAAAACCAGCCATTAACCTCTACACAAATATAGCCTATAGCCAGTTATTTTGCAGACAAAACTAGGAGGGATAGCTGGATGGAAAAACAAGGTGCAGTCTCAAGACAGCAGAGGTCATGAATTAAGTCATTGATTAATATTGTGTACGAAAAATAAAAATACTAGCAGCAACATTCAAAAACACTGAAGTACAATAGATGCTCTGAAAGCCAACCTGCTACAATAGAGCAGACTTTATGCAGATGGGAACCGTTTTGCCCCAACCATAATATGAGGGGGCAGAAGGCACACCCTGCCCCATCAAGACATTTTGGAACTAAAGAAATGATAAATACATTATGGGCACGGCAGTTCCACCCCAACATGTGCACATGTGGCTCTTGCATCAGCGGCCACAGAGCGTGTGTCTGCCCGACAACTTTGGCTTTTAAGTTCCAGCAGCTATTCACATTATTCATAATTATAACGCGGGTAGATGAAATCCAGCATTCTGATTGGTTGAGAGCAAGTCACAGGGGGTGCATTATTCAGCAATAATGTACAGTAGCTGTTCACATTGACCCGAGCGTCCCACATCACTGTACACTCAAAGTAACACGTGGGATTTTGCGCGACGGTTAGTTGACATTTTAGCTTTAAGCTCGGTGAAAAAAACCTGGAAATCCCACAAATGATCGTTTTCAGGCAATGTGAGCTTTCACAACCGGACAATTAAGGTGGACGTCATGAGCGATGTGAATGAATGAGATGGTGAGGGACCCAATGCTGTTTACATGCCTCACTATCAGCGGACTGCCACAGCAGTGTCACAGTGGATGTAGTGGCGATCAAACAGTGCGAGAAAGGCTGCCTTACTATTGACTTCGACCGCTGAGCGTTTACCTGAAGATCCTAAAGAGCTGGTCTATCTCCGAGTCTCCATGGAACAGAGGCTTCTTAGTGGCAAGCTCAGCGAAAATGGTCCCAGTGCTCCAAACATCGACAGGGGTCGAGTATCGGGGGGAACCCAGGAGGACCTCTGGAGCTCGGTACCAAAGAGTCACCACCTGGAAACACACAATGGGCTCATCCAGCTCAGTGGTCATTTTAGATGCCACACATGAGGATGCTTATCAAGTCTGCACAAAGTCCTTTAACAGGACAGCTTTAGTGCTGAGTGTGTGTGTGTTCACACCTCATGGGTGTAGACCCTGACAGGAACACCAAAGGCCCGAGCAAGCCCAAAGTCTGCCAGTTTAATAACCCCTTTGTTGTCGATCAGTAGGTTTTGGGGTTTCAGATCCCGGTGGAGGACTCGCCGACAGTGACAGAAGTAGATGCCCTCCAAGATCTGGTAAAGGTAGCTCTAAGAAGGTGGTGGAGGTTAGGAAGACAATGTTTAGAGCTGGGAAACCGAACGAGCAGAACACAAATAGCACAAGACATTGCCCTTGGTGACTCAAAGGTGGTTGTACAGTTTTTGGGTGCCCCCCCCCCCGTCAGGATGCCCTGATATTAGTTGAAAGTAAGAGTTAGGAAAAGAAAAGGTAGTATCCCAATGAAAGTCTGATGGGATCGGGGAATTGAATTCCCATGTTGCAAATTCTGTCACATAAGATAAATAAATGATACACATTGTGTCACTTGAATGTGGTGTTCCATTCATTTAGTTTGACATGGTGGTCTTAAAGGTTTTAAGAAGGCCTTCCGTGATGCAGGAGCAGCCCATTACTCATAATAGAGAAATAGGATATACTCTACATGTGTGTGACTTTCTCTCAAAGACTTAGATTAACTGACTTTTAAACCAGTCTCCCAACCCTACTGCTGAGGGAGCCTATTGATTGCAAAAAGTTACCTTGACCAGCATAGGGTCCATGTACTGGCCAGAGGGGATAGAGTCCAGGTACTTCTTAAGGTCCATGGACAGGAACTCAAAGATGAGGTAGAGGCGAGACTCCTGCATGAGCACATCCAGGAGTCTGGGGTACACAAACACAGGAATTGGCAAGGGTCATACACTGTGTGTGTATATACCTACAAGCTGGAAAAACAGATGTACTTGTAAAACTTTGCGGTCTCCATATCATGGAACACAGTCTATATTCCACAGGAAGCCAGCGTACCGTACAACGTTGGGATGCTTCAGCTCTTGAAGCAGAGAGACCTCTCTGACGGCGGTGCTGGGGACGCCCTCCTCTTCACTCTCCAGGCGGATCTTTTTCATAGCCACAATCTGCCCTGTAGCCTTGTGCCTGCCCTTATACACCACCCCATATGTACCTACATTGCATAAGAGGAATGGCATTGATATGAAGCAGTCATAATCAACTCGATGAGCTTTAGTTATGACTTTGATGATACAAGTGCTTATAATGACAGTGGATCTAATTAGTATAAACATTTCCACTACAGTTGGTCACGTGTGTGTAGACATCATGGCATCTACATCTCAGGACTCCAGGTGAAAAATAGCCTTCTGGATTACGCATCATCTTTGAAGTGGTTTCATGCAGATACAAGTTAGATAGATTGGCACATTGTTTTTTGGTGTAGACACCTATTTTCTTGCAGTGTTAGAGGCTAAAAATAAATAATTCTATTGTTTGACCCTAGTTCTCCTTCAGCCCTGCACCTGAAGCAGGAGCAGTTACATTAAATAATTAAGATCAAAACCAACCTTCTCCGATCTTTTCTATCTTCAGATAGTCTTCCATTATTTCCTGTAAAAACAAATTGACATGTCAGGATTTCCGTTTCATCAGTGATCCGAACTATTCAGAAGCTTCTGTAAGGCTCAAGACCTTTCCACTGCAAACGTGTGTGAAAGATACATTAATTTAAAATGATAAAGTTATGTAAATAGCTCTTATCCTTATAGCTAACTGTAAATTCAACCACTTACAGCTAACGTTAAGTTGACGTTAGGCCTTTTGACCTCGTAACGTTAACCCAAGCTGTAACGTTAAGGCCAAAGCAACGTTACAGTCATGGTGGCTCATGTCTCTTTAGCGTCAGCCGTTGGCCCTTCACGAGGAGCTTCTGCCTTGCTTAAGGTTACGGCAGTAGCTCTCGAGAGGTGGAAAGAATTGAAACTTGTCCCACATCCAGTTATGGTTCACTTGAGTAAAGGGAGCGAGTCACGGCCACCTACGTCGGGTTAGCTAATGCTACACCGTCCAGGCTAGCGTTGCCTTCTATCGCCTTTCTAGCGGCAGTCGACCTGCTCTTCCGTCCCCATCGAACGGTGTAGCTTTCACCTAACCTGACAAATAACTAACTTCATATATGACCCAGAACAAAGTGGAATAATAATTACCTGGGAGCTTTTCCTTTGGTGGCGGATGTACTCTCCGTGAACAGACTGCCGCTGGAATGCTGACAGACTCTTTTGAATCGACCGCAGTAAAGCAGCGGTTCAAAACAGCCCAATGGACTCACGCGCTTCTGTTCAAAACCCGCCAATCAGGTACCGGGGAGGTCACACGTGGGTTGAGCGGGAACCAAAGCGCCGAAGAACTCGGGGATATTACGGCCCCGAGTTTGGTCTCCTAGGAGGGAATGCCTTCACTTCCAGAGAACTGAATGTCCCTCAAAGACTGGTAGAATGTGTTAGAGACATGTGAGACATGCGAGTATTCGTACAACTGTGCACTTCTCTTCATTAATTCAGCTACATCCCATGATGTGTGAGATCACTTGTCCCATAAAACTTGTCTGAAAAGCCAGCTGCTAGGGTTTTGTACTATTGATTTATCACTCATAGTATTTCCCAATATTTCGTACGACAAAGACATTAAGGGCATTAACCAACAAATTATACATTTGTGTCTACTGTCATATGAAATAATATCATTATTTTGGTTTGTAGTTTTTTTGATGAATACCAACTGCATTATAGGTGTTTGTCTTGCTTTGCAGTGAGACACACTTTAGAATATGCATGACAGCAACAGGTTAAAGGATTTCAGAGGCTAATCTTTTATAAAAGAAAACGCGGCGTGGATTTGGCGTGGGAAAATACGTGGCTTGTAGAAAGAGTTTACATTATTGAATGCCATACAAAGCTGACGATATAACTGATATGTTTTGGACAAAAGAGCTGGCGCAGAGATGTGAACTCAAGCCCCCCGATTAGAGGTGGTTATTTGCATGTGGACTGGAGGAGAACGGATTAGGATGATGTTCTGTTCAGCACCTGAAAGCCGTCGTGCTGACACTTCTACCTGCAGACAGCAGAGAGAGGGGACAATGGTGCCGGCCATTTCCAAACTGCCAAAAGATACCAGTGACCTTGAATGTAGTTCAAAGAAATAAACAGGGTCGGGTGGTAAATGAAGACAAGTGAGAGACTGCTGTTGAGCTGTTTGTAGCTGCCCTTACAACTGCAAATCTTCATTTATTACATCTGGACATGTACATATCATTTACAACAACAGAGATTCTTAAATTATTAAAACACTCATAGTTCTATGTCTTTATTTAGTGACTACGGACTGCTAACAACATTAAACCTTTATAGCCTCAAAATCACAAGCAACATGTGGATTTGTGTCCTGTGATGAAAAACTCACATCAGAATCAGAGTAACAACAAGCCCCATGTACCAAACCCCCTTAAAGGCTTCAAAAACTTCAAAAGGAATAAATCTAAAGATTTAATCGCACAGGGAATGTACAAATGACATCTAAAGGAGCAATAATTTAACTGGAGACAAAGTGGGAGTCATTTCCTAAACCATTTCACACCTTTTCCTTATTTACATATTGTGTACAAAAGCATGTCTTAATTCACAAGTGTGATTTTATTGGAACGATGAGACACCGGACGGAACAAAGACTGTGCTTCACCAGAGGAACGGCCTGCAATAGTCTATTCACCTCTATTCTATACACCAAAAGACATCTTGCATGAGCATTAGATTAGAAAAATAAGACACTTTAATATGTAATTCCAGTAGTTTTCCATGCGCAGTGCAAATAGGAATATATTTATTTTTTCAAAATGAACACAGGCATTTTGTCCAGAGGTGATACTGATTTTAAGGTACGACTAAGATGAAATGATACATACTGAGTTTGAAGATAAGATCAGCTCATTCTTAAGGAATCTGAGAATTCGATTAATACCCAAATTGGAGAGCTAGTTCCTCGTGCTACTTTAACGTACAGATTTATGCAGCTGTAGTGCGCTTCAGTAGTTCAGGGGCATTTAAAAGGTTCTGCTGAACTGAGGCTACATCCACACAGCTGTTGTAGAAATGATTTCTATCGAACACGTCTGAGAAGGAATCTTACATGACTATTCACGTGCACTGGGCGCGCCAGTATAAACAGGAAGTACACTGGTTTGTTAGTTACAGAGATGAACAGTTGTATTGTAGTCCTCGGTAATAAAAGGTTGCTTTGTAATCTTCCTCTACTCATATCCTTCCTCCATACTATCTACTCAAATGGACCAATTTCCCCCCAAAAAGCATTTTTCAAACTTATTTACAAAGAAGCAGGTCTTCCTTTTTTTTTCTCTCACACTGAAATAAAATGTTTCTGCGGCCAGTGTGTCAATCACTCATTCTGATTCAGGTAGCATTCATGCTTTTGTATGTTAACAGTTTCTTTGTGAACTTCACAATAGATGGGCAGAAACAAAATAATGACAAATGAAATAAAAAGAAAGTCAATCACCCTTCTCAAGGGGACTTGACGAATGTCCGCTTCACAGGGCTGGACACAGCGCTCCAATAACAGCTGCTACGACGCCATTACAATGAAAAAATGATGAATTTACTGCACTAGTATACACATGTTGAATGACTCTTGTAATGCAGGTTGATGTTGGTTTTCTAGGCCAGGACACAAAAGGAGCGTTAAAACCCTTGCAGTGTTACGTTGCACCATGGATTCAAAGGAACGAGTTTTAGCTGCAACACGTTCCAAAAGGTTTGCTGCTGAAGGGCGGAGGTTCTACATAGAACCGCTTCGTCACGTCCTGTGGTTCAATCCATGTTCTTTATTGTTTTCACTTCTTTATGTTTGGATGTTTTTAATGGTTTTATGTGAAGCACTTTGAAATGCCGTGAAATTGCCTGGCTATGCCTTACAAAAATATCTAAATAAAATAAGACTTATGGTTTCAATAAAAAACCTTTTCATCCAAAGAACCAACATTTCAACAATTAATGAGAGCATGGTTTACATAGCTCACATCCCCTAAGTCTGTGAGTGTCAACCATGATGGTTGTGGGTTGAGCAGCCGGAGCCCTGATGGTTCTAGATGAAACCCTAGATGGATAGTGGTCCATAGAACCTCCTGGGTTGGTTCAGGATGAGGTAAGGTAGCCGGTAAACCCGTAACCATTAAGGTCCCTCTCATGGGGGTACGCCAAAGAACCATATATGGTCCCTCTTAAACTGTTAAAAGGTGTCCTGGTAGGAACTATGACTAATGGGCCTTGAATATTATGGTCTGGTCCTGCTTTGTTTTTGCAGTGTTTTATGTTGGTCATGTTGTATGATGGGGCTGAATTATACGACAGATATGTATCAACTATGTATGAAAAGGTGTGAAGTATGATCATTCCTCAATAATGGGAGCCTTCAGGGTAAGGATGGCCCCTGTATCGCTTTTATGTTTGTTTGTTTTCTTGGTTTGGCCGAAACCCTCTAGATTTGTCAAGTGTCTATAATTAAATGTTATTTATGAATGTGAGAACAAATATATGCCATAAATGCCATTTTTGATAATAAAAGACAAAAAAACCTTGAATATTGTGGAATGGTAAAAGCAATTTGTCAATTGTGACCTCATGCTGAACCCAACCAATAAAGTCATCCTATGATTCTTCAATCCCACCGATGTACAGGTGAAACTCGAAAAATTAGAATATTGTGCAAAAGCTCATTACTTTCAGTAATTCAACTTAAAAGGTGAAACTAATATTTTAGTATATATATATACTAAAATAGGGCGGAGTGGCCCATCGGAGCAAAGCTCACTGACACCCACTTTCACCAGATGGCACACTCACAAGCATTAACATGCACAGAAGTCCAGTGACTGTGAGGACAAGGAGAGGGGAACACAACGAGACATTAGCGGTACTCCTCTACCTTACATTGGTGGAAGTGGATGATGAGATATTAATGACCTGAATGTCATATAGAGAATCTGTAAATGAGTCGAGGTTTCAGTAAAGCAAGAGGACCCTACCAGATACACCACAGAATGGTACTGCCGCGTTCTATTTTTCAATAAAAGGTTAATAAATACATTTAATAACGGAAGACGTAATAATGAAATACTCAGGGTAATATAATTGGTTTTGAAGCCGGAAATGTTGCTTTTCTGAAATGATGAATATCAGTAGTGGACACAGAGCTGCTCGTTATTTTCACTTTGCTTTCCCACCTGTCACATGGCATCGGCCTCCTTTCTGCTGCTAATAACATGCTCTGCCACAAAGTAGTGATAAGCAGAACCCCCTTCAGTCATTTCATAACATCCCCGCACTTTGAAAGACAGAATGCAAAACACAAAAGCTTTACTGTTCTTATAGAAGCACCAGAAATATTAAATAGAACCAATCAAAAGGGTCCATCTGCAAAATGGATATTTCTAGCGCCAATGGAAGATCCAGAGTGTCCACAATGTAAAGAAAATATCCTCTTAGAAGAATGAATGTGCTCAGTAATTAGCATGACAATCTGCCCATCAGAGTTTGAATTATGGCACTAATGAGCCCAGCGTAATAACCCATGTTATAAATGTACACACACTGTATTCATCCATTTCCTAAACACGTCTTTCTGTCTTATTGCCTGGATTTTGCTCGGCATGTCTTCCGTTCTTTTTTTTTGTCTTTTGGTCTGTCTGCCATTGCTAGAGTA
This sequence comes from Pungitius pungitius, assembly GCF_949316345.1. Lineage (NCBI taxonomy): Eukaryota > Metazoa > Chordata > Actinopteri > Perciformes > Gasterosteidae > Pungitius > Pungitius pungitius. The sequence goes on from NC_084912.1 coordinate 17,823,351, forward strand.
TTTCTGTAGGTTGTGATGGGATATTAGAGGATGACCGTGTGCCTAATGTTCAGTGTGGAGACAGCTTCTTGGCTCCCCTTAACACGTCACCATCTTCATCTCCTTCCACATTTGTCTCACTCATCTTCCTCTTCTTTCATCCATCTCTGCTGCACCTGTCTATGAGTCCATCTCCCTCTCCCGGGTCAAAGGCCGGCCATCACCGGGCTCTTCTTGTGCTCTGCAACGTCTTATAGATGAGACGAGGTGGAGAAACACAGTTTCAGGGTGTATGGGTTGGATCCATCTGAAACCACACACAAACACACAGACACATTTCAACAACTAATCTATGTTGGAGTAAGGAAGGGGTGATGGTGGTGCATGGAGTAATGTGATGCATTGAGACCCTCAAGGTTGCTGGTTCAAACCCCGGCTGCCCCAATTGCCATGTCAAAGTGTCCCTGAGGAAGACACCTAACCCCTAGTTGCTCCCCAGGCAAAAATGCATGTGTTGTAATGCAATGTAAGTTAAACGACATGTAATAATGTAGTATAATAAAAGGAAGCTAGAGACTCTGTTAGCACACACCCAAAGGGCAGCGCACTTAATGTATACGACCAGCCGAAGTATAAATTAATAAGTTGAGAAGAATCCGCCATCAGTGACAGACATCTGATTCTAATTCTGGTTCAGCATGTTCCGTCTGTGTGGAGATCATGCATTTGGTTGTGTGTGTGTGTATCTGTGTATCAGCTAATCTAGCATTATATTAGGCCCATGGGCCTATTCATTTTTAAAGACAATGATTATGGATTTCTATATTTCTAATATACTGTTTTTCGTGCTTAAAAACAGACATTCCCTCAAAAAGTGTAGTCTTACTCTGAACTGGAGCATCTGCAGATAAATTCCATCCCCAAAATGTTATTATCAACTAAATGTATGCACAATAAGAAATGACTGTGACTCATCTTTGTATTTATGGGATACTTTTCAAAATTGTTCATTGCATTTTTAGGTGAAAATGATTATCACAAATACAACAGTAAATTGTTTTTTTAGGTAACTTTCCTTAGAAAAATCCCAGAGATACGGCTCTGCTAAGAATACAGAGGAATTATAGTCATCAAATCCTGTGCTCACATTGTTGCATATGTTTTATGAAGTAGTGTAAAGTAGTTGTAGCAGCAGTGTCATATATATATATGCTGCTACAACTACTTTACAGCACCAACACATCATTAGACAACGGACAAAAAGACTATCCAAAAAGACTAACCATGACTGCTATCCCAAAAGACTAACCATGATAGCTATCCCAAAAGACTAACAATGACGGCTATCTAAAAAGACTAACCGTGACAGCTATCCAAAAAGACTAACCATGACAGCTATCCAAAAAGACTAACCATGACTGCTATCCCAAAAGACTAACCATGACGGCTATCTAAAAAGACTAACCATGACTGCTATCCCAAAAGACTAACCATGACGGCTATCTAAAAAGACTAACCATGACTGCTATCCCAAAAGACTAACCATGACAGCTATCCAAAAAGACTAACCATGACTGCTATCCCAAAAGACTAACCATGACGGCTATCTAAAAAGACTAACCATGAGGGCTATCCAAAAAGACTAACCATGAGGGCTATCCAAAAAGACTAACCATGACGGCTATCTAAAAAGACTAACCATGAGGGCTATCCAAAAAGACTAACCATGAGGGCTATCCAAAAAGACTAACCATGAGGGCTATCCAAAAAGACTAACCACAAAGGCTCTCCAAAAAGACTAACCACGACGGCTTTCCAAAAAGACTAACCATGACTGCTATCTAAAAAGACTAACCGTGACAGCTATCCAAAAAGACTAACCATGACAGCTATCCAAAAAGACTAACCATGACTGCTATCCCAAAAGACTAACCATGACGGCTATCTAAAAAGACTAACCATGACTGCTATCCCAAAAGACTAACCATGACGGCTATCTAAAAAGACTAACCATGACTGCTATCCCAAAAGACTAACCATGACAGCTATCCAAAAAGACTAACCATGACTGCTATCCCAAAAGACTAACCATGACGGCTATCTAAAAAGACTAACCATGAGGGCTATCCAAAAAGACTAACCATGAGGGCTATCCAAAAAGACTAACCATGACGGCTATCTAAAAAGACTAACCATGAGGGCTATCCAAAAAGACTAACCATGAGGGCTATCCAAAAAGACTAACCATGACGGCTATCCAAAAAGACTAACCACAAAGGCTCTCCAAAAAGACTAACCACGACGGCTTTCCAAAAAGACTAACCATAATGGACATCCAAAAAGACTAACCATGACGGCTATCCAAAAAGACTAACCACAAAGGCTCTCCAAAAAGACTAACCATGACTGCTCTCGAAAAAGACTAACCATGATGGACATCCAAAAAGACTAACCACGACAACAATGAAGAGAAGGAAGGAAGAGAAGAAAAGACACCAGGGCAGGAAGTTGAAGTCATCCCAGGGAAATACAAAATTAAGGGAAGTGAGGAAATACCTCACAAAGTTGAAAGTATGAGCTCTTGAGTGAACATCAAAGAGTACAAATACTTAAAGGCCAGGAGGCGTCTTCCAGACGGACTTACTGGGTATCCTTATCTGGTAGTGGTTGAGAACAGTAAGAACCTCCACTGCTTCCGTCTTACTGTCAAACTCCAACAAGCCAGAGATGGTCTTAGAGGAGGCTAAGACAGGGAAAAGCAGAATGTCAGATCAAAAGGGTCAAATCCACAAGAATACTGCCGGGGCCCTTCCAAGGGCCTCATTGGACAGAAGCTTATAAAAGGTTTTTAATTATGTACTACAAATATTACAAGAGACTTTTGGGCTAATCAAGTCACAAAGGTTTCTGGTGATGAACAACACACTGTTGACAATCAAAGCAACATTTATTTCAATTTTTTTGATGCTATCGGTTTATATGTTAAGACTACCATGACATATTATTGAAGAAAGTTACAAAGTCTGTTGGTGACTTGGTCAGCCCAATGGACAGCACCACACATCAAATAAGCAGGACAAGAACGGCATATAGACATTCAATTATTTCATGAGAATGTTTTTTCTGAATCAGAGGTCCTGAGGAGAGTGGCAAGAGAGTAGCAGAAAGGCCCTGCTCCGAGAGGGCCTTTCTGCACTTGGGCCCCTTGGGTGTGAGGGGGTCAGCAGTTGCAGGTGTGAGAGAAGGTGTGGACAGGTAGGAAGGGGTAGGTGATGACCAGTGTTAAATGGTTCTGTTAAGACTGAAGGCTTTCTGTTTGCTTATCCAGATTCAAGAATAATAGATAACTGTTTATTTCCTGAACAGCACTGCAATTGTTTTTAATGTTCCTTTTCTTTTGCCTTATTTATTTGGTTTGATGGTTTTAATGGTTTCATGTGAAGCACTTTGAAATTCCTTTTTGTGCTATAGAAATAAACCTTCCTTGCCTTGTGAGCATCCAGCCAGCTGACTGTTGAATGTGCTGATGCTCTTTGAGCAGTTCAGAGCGTCCAGCTTAAAGAAGGCCCTGGCAGGAATCGAGCACCGAGCTAATGAGCCAGTGGACGAGGCTTTCAGCAGCACGTAAGGATGGCTGGATGCCTTTGAGATGACAAAAGTGGCAGATGCTGGAGGAAAGGGAGACAGTGGAGCCATCAATGGGAGGGATAAGCTGATTTTGGGCGGATGATGAAGCCTTCGGATAACATTAATAGTAATATCAGATATTTGCTGACACGGTGGAAGTAGGAGTGAGGAGAAATGTGTTTGCTCACACAGAGAAGTTAGAGGAATCTTTTTCATGGACTCGCTACAAAACTCCTATTTTAGCTTTAACAATAACCTGAAAAAAAAGTGAAGTTCTACTCACGTTTGGCATCAAACATCTTGAATTTGACGAAGCCGGGCACGTCGTGCTCTGTACACAGCTGCCAAAACACGCAAGAATAACTCCTCCATCATTGGGTCTTTCAACACCAGCAAGTCCCCACACATTAAAGACTACCATGCATATTTGGCTCAACCATCTGCTTGAACAACAACAGAATATTTAAATGTGATGTGGCCACGTCTTGACCCAGACCCATGTTGGTCCACCCTGATGGCCTGTAATAACATCACATGTATGAAGGCATGTATCCGTTTCTATCACAATTAAAGTACGGCTAATGGTGATCTAATATAATAGGGTGGATATTTAGGAAAATGACCATCTTTGCTATATGTACATACTGATGTCGACCGTTCTCCGAGGAGCAGCTCCGCTCATTTGTCCACAAACGGCAATCGCTTAACGAAACAAAGAGCAGGAGCTCCTGGATACTTACAAAACCAGTGGGATTATATTTTCTTTTAGATAAAACAGGCATTTTTCAATATAACGCTACGAGGAGGCCTACCAAACAAGATAAGCCTGAGCCTGTGCTACAGTGCTAAAGGTAATTAATTCTTTTTATATTTACAATTTTATTTGCTGTTTTTTAATTGTCTTTTAATTCTTGCATTTTATTTCACTTTATTGTATGACATGTTATGTGAAGCACTTTGAGTCTGCCTTGTGTATGAAAAGCGATATACAAATAAACTTGCCTTGCCTTGAATATGTGATTTAAATGTTTTTTGGTATTGGTGAGAGACGTACATTGACATGAATGCAACTTAGACTTATCGCAAAGCCTCAGGGAGCAAACGGGGAAGTGCTTTGTTATTATTTTAAACTACGTGTGCATTAGGAAGCCTCAGACGGAGGGGGCGTACCCTGAGTAGATGCTCCTGGGAGATGCACGGAGGGACGTTGTAGTAGTGCAGCACTGCAGATGGAGGCTGGATGATGTTTTTGGAAGCCTGTCCGGCGCTGCTGAAGCGGTTGTTTCTCGTCATGGCGAAGTCCTTGTAGCTGCTGCTGCCGTCCTCCAACTCAAACACCTGACTGGGAATCACTGCGTGCTGCTTGGACACACTGCACACAGCACCACACACACAGCCGGGGTACCACCCACGCGTCTTATTCATTTTAGTCAACGTATTATTCATTTAGTTCAATTCAATTCAATTCCATTTCTATGGCCTAAAATCACTAACTGGTTTATTAACAGACAAAATATCAGCTTCAAAGATGTAAAATTTTCAAAATAATTTCTTTGAAAGATATATTGACTGACATTTCAAAGACCAAACCAGGAATTAAAAAGTGAATGAATAATGAATAGTAAATAAAACCATATGTCCTCTTTATTAAAAGGGTTCTAAAACACAGACTGTGAAACATGATATCATTCATCATCTTCTCACCAGACATTGAGTCTCTTGCCGAACACCTTGATGCTGTTAAGGTGTGTGATGGCTCTGTCCACAGCATACTCATCTCCCATCTCTACCAGTGCTGTGCCAGGCACACTCTTCATAAACTTTACCTGGAAGTACACACGCACATACACATTTCCATACTGGCCTGAATGGTTATATTGCGCTCCACTGTGGTTACAGCTCATTTCTTCTGAGGAACCCTTTGGTCATTCATGTGTAACTGCTTCTCCTAATCCTCCCACATACCTTCTCAATGTTGCCATAGAGGCAGAAGAGGTTGAAGATGCGGGTACAGTTCATCTTGGATGAATGGAGGCCGCTCACCATGGCGACGGAGCTAGGTGCGTGGGCAGAGTATGAGGACGAGGACTGAGGCAGCGGGTAGGACACCATGTCTGGAACGTCCGCTGAGGTGAGCTTGTACCTGCTGTTGCCTGGCAGAGGCAGCAGGGGGCAAGGGGAACCTGAGGAGGCACAGAGGGTTGGAGCTGAGATGCTAACAGACATTTTAAAATGAGCTCTGTCCCCATCCACAGCAATACGAGAGCCCTGCGTTCTGACCGCCGTCTACTGTTGGTAAAACCCATTTTAGCGAGATAGGCAGGTTAAGGTGCACCTCTTTGTGGCGGCGTGTGTAGTTGAGGACGAGGAGCTGTGGATGGCAGCAGTTCCGTGAGTCTTACCGTAGCCGTTATCACTGTAGGACGATGGGTGTTCTCCTAGTATGGCCTGTCTTTGCCTTCCCTTTCCACGGTCTGAAACACACACACACAAACACACACTAATTCATCTACGACAAAAACAATGGGCTCGTGGAAGCGTTCAGTAACCGTACTTTGGGATCTCCTGCGTGACTCATGTATCGAGCTGAAATGAACATTAGGAGCTGGATGTCTCCTTTGGGTGGAGCTGGCCTGTTTGTTTAAACCTGTGATGCTCTAATTCATCGGTTGAATATAATGATGGCTGCAACGACATTCCCGCCTTAAGTGAAGTCAAAACATCACTTGAGGGCTCGCTGCAGTTCAGATGATAAGTCCTGCCCCCCTCCCATGAGCAGTTCGGACATCAAGAAACCTGCTGGAGAGAAGATGGGACTTGGACTTTCCATAAGCACGATATCTGTTCATGACAGACTGTGACGCTAACTAGCTGAGCAACGTTTCCACTGACGTTGCGGTGTGTTGGTATGAGTCGGATCCCACATGTTTATAACATGCTGTGGCTCGTGATCCGGCATATTTTGGCTTCACTTTTGCTCAGGAGGAGGAAGATGTCTATTTGCATTTTGACTTGCTTCACTAATCTTAACCAATGTTGATCTCTTCTCAGATCTCATCAGTTAGCTTGGTTAGATAGAAAGGGACGAAAAACAACGATACGACCCAGATTGTAAAAACATATATTTGGTATATCCTTTTAATGGAATGCAAGACAACATCCTCACTGCAAATGTTTTTCTTGCCATGCTAATCGATGAGATCTGGGATACAAAAAAATGTTGGGGACAAATCTCTGCTACACTGCATCCTAACGACAGAAGCCTGGGAGGGAACCACATCTGAATCATTTAACACATCATCTAAGTATACCAGTAAAGCAGAGATTAGAGATGTTCTTATGGACTTATACATTTTAACAGCTGTGAATCGAGCTGATTGCAGACTGCATTCTCCTTGACCTTAAATCACATTCATTTCTATAACCCACACTCGTGAGGAATGATTCTGCATCTCAGATGTGTAAAAACTTCAATGGACTTCAAAGTAGTGGATGTAATGATGGCGGTGAGAAATAAGAATAAGAAATAAACAACTTCAAGGCAAATTTATTTAGAGAGAGACAGGTTTAGTGATACAGAGAAGGTCATGTGATCAGAGATATTAAAGAGATTAAAAAGTACCTGTGAGGCATCAAGTTTTCCCTTTTTTCTCCCTCAGCACGAATGAACATCACCTGCATTACATTACCATCATAATAACAAAAACATCACCATCATAACTGTGGTTGTCAAACACATTAAATCACTCTGTGTCATCAACAGCATGACATTCCTCATGTAAAGACAAGACTACATACAAGCTACACACCACATGGGAGGCACATTGCAGAGACACACACTGGTCTCTAATAGGAGCAGACAGCTGAGATCTAGAATAAGCATCCTTAGGTCTACAGTGTATGGACATCTTTTCAGGGAAAACGATAGTTGAGCCTTTGAACATTATAGAATTCTAAATCTAGACCAAGAAAATGGGGCCCTTCACACAATTAGTGTTAAACACGTTTAGAATCTTAAATAAGTCAAATAAAGATGAGCAGCTACATTTACCAGAAAAGGATCAGACACAAACCACTGGAAGCAAAATGCCAACTGATCCAAGACCAAGTATTTGCAGTGCAGGTCAATTCTAGGATTGCCAAGGGAGTGCAGGAGGAAAGAGTAAATAAAGGTCACGGAGCAAATGCCCACCAGACATCTAACGTTACCTCTGTCACTGTGGTACTGGAGTTAAAGGAATTGCTGATTCTTCCTGTCACTCATCCAGAGTGTCTGCACTGACTTCTGTTCATTACACACCTGTACCTGTTATGCAATGCATCTGCAGTCTCTAATTTACACACACAGCACGGCTCCCTTCATTCATTATTGACACCTTTTGACAAGGATCTAGCAGTGATTGTCTCTAGATGTTCTACACTGATACCTGTGATGGTCCACTGGTTTGTTCTTTAATGCAACAGGCGTCACCCTGTGCTTCTGTTGAGTGAATGCATTCTTTCTACTGACCAGCACGAGGCGACTTCTAGGCTACTTATCAATGCGGGACTTCACTAGGACTATGTCCACTTCTTATATGGGGATGACAGATGGTCGTAAGAAATATCGATCCAAAATATAAATCAAGAGGGGCGTAGAGTCATTTTCTCATAGACGTCCATGGGACTAAAGGCTTTGTACTACTCCTTTTACTCCTGGACATTGAAAGTCTATGGCCTTTCCCTGAAAAGATGACCCAGTGTGACCGAGCCCAGTGTACTGTGTGAAACCAGTGGTTGCCACTGGGAGACAGTGTCCATGCAATGTGCCACCGTTGAAATAATAAAACATTGTAGTTGGGACCAGTTCACAATGCTATCAATCATTTCAGGAATCCTTTTGAAACAACGAGCTGTGGCCCTCAGCAAGGTTCCCTGTGGAGCTTCACACCTGATGGTAACACGTGTTTGCTCCACAGTGCCCCTTCACAGCTAAGATATGTCAAGGTGCTATTAAGGCTGGGTTGTGCAGGGATGGGTTTAATGATTTAAGCCATAAACTCAACACTCATTTCAGGAGCTCCTGCTCATTAAAGGCACGATTCACCCAAATACGACGTGTATTCAGCGTTTCTCTGTTATACTGGACTGGCTTTCTGAGAGGTTCATAAACAAATGTTTTTCCCATCCCCTCAATTCATCAAGATCGTCCCTCTTTTTGGGTTCTCCCTTCACCACGGCGACAGAGTGGTATTGGTATACAAATAGTCGTTCTGTGGGGGAAGAACATGAAATAAATCTGGTGAGAGAAGGTGGAGCTTTACTGCAGCACTAGTTGCTTTACAAATCTCAACACCATCCTACATTAGAGGGGGGGGGTAAAAAGTTTGACTTTAACGGAGCTTTACATGTTGCAGACATTTTCCTTCATGACGAATGAGAGACAATTGGATCCCTGAAGGGATTGAACACGAATGAACTGATTCCAACATTCATCTCATCACACAGTTCTAAACTGCACATAGTCAGAGTAAGGCTGATGTGCACAGGAGCGTGCACGGGTCACACTACTCACATTAGAGTAGCAAGTCTTTACATCAATCATTTAACAGAGAAAAGTGTCTCAATGTACAGCTACTGTGAGCAGGGGGTCAGATTAGGGGTGGAATAAGGATACATTCAATTTATTAAGGCTTTGCACAGAGTAGTAGCTGGATGTCACAGCATAGAAAGATACTCCCTCACTGCAGACCTAGCAATGGCCATCAATGGCCTTGTTTAGTCATACGAGGACAGTGTTACAGTCCATGTGGAAGGAGTTCATGGCAAGGACACATCCAGCCTTCCTCACTCCTTATACCATATTGTGTTTTATGATATTGATTCACAAAAACTGATTTTTAATCTTTAGGTGATGATGGATGTTACAGGGACTGGTATGGTATGATGCATAGAGTGGCGTGTCCTTTATACCATGACAGTTATTCTAAAATTAGATTAGAGCTTTTATTACACTTATTCATAATACTATCATGTTGAGAATTTGTTCCACAGTAACGGTCCAATGAGAAGGTGATTTTGGGAACTCCCTAATTCAGATGAAGCGCAGTGAGAGATTCTACACTGTGAACTCACAACACAAAGATCTAATATGCTCCATTATGCAGTGGATCCATCTCGCAGTGGAGACACACTTTAAAAAGGCTGTTTAGAGCGTGCCGTACATTCTCATTTGTGTGCTGGAAGAACTGCATGATGGTCCCAAAAGTACCACTGAGACTTAGAGTCTGTGGAGGGCTTAAGGCACTGTGTGCACCAGGCCACGCGACAGAAGAACAAGGGTGGAGCAGATAGGTGGAGGAGGTGCTACTGTCCTGCAGAGAGAGCTGGGGTTGAGGCCTGCTGGGCATGTTGAAGCAGCAGCTGCATGGCGGTCAGCAGGTGTGAGATCCTCCTCTTTCTTTTGCTTCTGGGTTGGAGAAGTGAAGATTGGAAGAAAGCTGCAGTGCATGGTCAGCCTGACGTCCATCCCTGTGTTTTCTCTCTCTCTCCCTCAATGTTCTCTCTCTCTCTCTCTCCCCCTCTCTCTCTCTTCATGGTAAGCGGAGGTACAGGCTTGTGATTGGCTGGTGTGAGAGTGATGAGATTGGAGATGGAGAGACAGAAGTCGGAGGAGTCTTGTTGTAATGGAGGTCCAAACTGTTTGTGACTACTCTTAATCCTTAATGACTGATGATCAGGGCACGGATTGTGACCGGCCATTTTCATCTACTGGTGTAACGCAAATTGAGGAAAGCTGCATCGGAGGGAAAAGTAGCTGCACAGAGAATTCAAAATGAAAACCCTACCTTCCACATGGCAGGGTCTCCCACGTAGTGAAACCAAAGGGGCCCCCCATTAAAGGGTGTTCAGGGTGAGTGCGTAACAAAGGGCAAAGAGAGAGTCTTACCTCGTCTGACCAGGTATGGTTTAGTGTAGTCCCAGCTCTCGTTGTCATTCTTAATCACGTTCAGACGTGTTGGCTGTTGGCAGAAAGATGGAACAACGAATCAGGATCCAGTTAAATGCATCACAGATGTAGAGGAGTGAGCTCTTGGTCCACTTGTATTCACAAAGATTTGCTGTGACCAATTGCCTTCACAAGTCACATTTGTATCACAAAATGAGTAAATAGGGTCCACCTATTATTATATAAATACACATGTTCAGTGAAGATTTCAGTGTGTCACAGAGCATCATGAAGACCAAGGAGCTCACCAAACAGCTCAGGGATGAAGTATTATGTAAAATAAATGCCCAATTCCATTTCACAGAGCACCATAAAATCCATCATCAAATAATGGAAAGAATATGGCACAAGCACAAACCTACCAAGAGAAGACTCTCCACCCAAACCCACCATCCGGACAGTCAGAGAAGAAACCAAGAGGCTCTGCAGGAGGAGCTGCAAAGATCCACGGCTGAGGTGGAGAATCTGTCTACAGGACAACTATTAGTCGTGTTCTCCACACATCTGGCCTTCATAGAAAAGAGTGGCAAGAAGGAAGCCACTGTGGAAAGTAAATCATAAGAATTCCAGTTTGGAGCTGGCCACGAGCCATGTGGGAAACACAGTAACATGTGGAAGAAGGTGCTCTGGTTAGATGAGACCTCAATGCAAAAAGCTGTGTGGAGGAAACTCAACACCGGCCATCATCCTGAGCACAGGTACAAGTACTGGGGAACTACTCAGAATGAGGGAAAGATGGATGGAGCCAAATCCAGGGCAATCCTTGAAGAAAATATGATGCAGTCTGCAAAAGACTTGAGACTGGGGTGGAGGTTCATCTTCCAGCAGGACAATGACCCTTAAACATACAGCCAGAGCTCCAATGGAATGGTTTAGATCAGAGCATTTTAATGGTTTAAAATGGCCCAATCAATGCCCACACCTAAATCAAAATTAGAATCTATGGTCTCCATCACAGATGATCTCCATCCAATCTGACTGAGCCAAGAAGAATAGGCAAACATTTCCATCCCTAGATGTGCAAACCCAAAGGACGTGCAGCAGGAGGGGGATCTACCAAGTGAATACTTTTTTGTTTTAATTATTGTTTGTGTCACAATAAAAGGTATTTAGTGTTATGCATTATGTGTTAATAAAATGGGGAAAAGTCTATTCATACATTAACGCACATTTATGTATTTGGATTCCAGTTTGTAACCGTACAAAGTGGGAAAAAGCCAAAAGCTTTAAGCTTTATTTCTTATAATAACATTTGTCTGCCCATCCACATTGTATAATATAGTAACATTTTCTAAATACGTAGCGCTGACACGTCCTGTTCTCATCTCCGTGGTTGAAGTCAGTGTCTCAATGTTTTGGTGGTTTCTGTTTTATTTTCTATCTGCCTGCCTCTCTGCGGGCCTTTGTTAGCTTCACTTCCTCCTGTATCCCAGCCTTGTGTTTGTGTGCCTGGGGCCTGGTTGCACCCTCCTGTGTCACATGCACCTTCACAGTGTAGTATCTTTAAGTAGTCGGTTATTATCAGTTTGTCACAGTGTTTTCCGGTGTATTTCCTGCCCAAATGCCCGCTCTTCTCCCGGCATGCTTTCATTTATTAAAAGTCAGTTTTGTTTGAAGTCCTACTTCCACCAAAAGCCTAACACAGAGTTCCATTGGGTTGAAGATGCTAAATGTGGATGCAGACGACTTAATATTCAACACTCCTTCAACATCAGGTTGGGGGAGGTACTGCTTGTTGTATTTCTATGACAGAGTGTGACTCACTGAAGGTAGGCCCGTCCGTGCTTACATGAACCTCACAGGTCGACTTATTGATGCATTTCCTGTCTCTTACCCGTGCATATTCAATCTTGAGCGTACAACAACCAGCGTAGATGTCAGCTCCATTCAAAGCAGCTTTGGCCTTCTGAGCACACTGAACCGACTCAAACCTGAGGGATCGGGGTTAAGGACAAGGCTCGGGACATTCTGACACAAACACACACACACACACACACACACACACACACATGCGGTGCAGTAAGGATACTCCACCATGGCCTGGATTCCATTTCGTTTGAAGATGACGATCCTCAGCACGCTGCCGATGGGGTTACACACGGTGTACAGCACATCCTGGAGCGAGAAGGAGACATTCAACACAATCCGGACATTAACGTGCACATTTCACACTGAGCAGAAAGTCCGTGGCAGTATTTTGGATGCAAATCACAGAATGAGACGCAGTACAGAAAAGACACAGAGGCCCTGATGGTGAGGAATGAAAGAGGAGGAGTGTGGACAGACACCTGCTGCTCTTAAGAGAAACATAGTCAATCTAGATGGTTTCAGAGGGAGGGAATGGCCGACCAACAGTCATTGAAAATCCACTGAGTCCAACTGTATGTTTGTGTAAAGGTTGCATTATCACGATGATGCAGTCCTACTTTGTCTTATCAGCTCTTTCTCTCATTAGATGATGATCCCAGCTTTTATCCCAGAGACATCAGGCATTGGGCGTAGGCAGGCTTCACCCTGAACATGTGTGTGCATGTAGCAGATGAGAGATTCTACTTGCTTTAGTGATCAACGTATTTGTAGTATTGAAGGCGAGGGGGGCCCTGCTGCACAGCTTGGGGAAGAGGGTGTACGCGTGTGCTGGTCAGTGGTGGGCCGTCAGGGTCAGCTAACAATCAAACTTATAGTTCTAGATACACTACATGTATTCCGTTTTTCTCCATTAACCCCTCGTCTCACTACACATCTTCTTTGTTCCTCTGTTGCTCTGCTTCCAGTGCAGCTTGTTTTAAAGAGAGCATTTATCCAATCCCATTCAGCCCCTGGGTCTCTATGTAAAAGGCCCGAGGTTCTCTACGTTAGTGCTTCTCAAATGTGAGTACATGAAGGTACACTTAGGATGCATTGTTACTGTTTTCACAGTGAGTTTGAGAACAAATGCCCTAATGATATGATAGGAATAAGACCACGCAGATGTAAATATATATGAGTGTGTGTTTGTGTGAGTGTGTACCGTGGTTATGGGGTAGAGGGGATTCTGTATGGAGAGCAGCAGCACCTTGTTGCCACTGTTGGGGTTGTCAGCGTTGGTCGGCCTGGTGATCCTCTTGGATGTGGAGTAATTAAAGTACGCCTGTTGACCTAATGAAAAGTTGGATGTGAACACAGGCCCATCAATAAATCCGTCTTTACAGTGGAAAGAACGCTGGGACTCAAACCTGCGATGTATACAGGCTCCTTGGCTCCACAGGACACGCAGCGGTCGGCGCTCTCCACCGCAGTGAACTCCACCAGGGCCTGGCGCTTGAACGGCATCATCATCACATAACTGAGAACAGATTCAGATCGTCACATCTTTTCCTCAGCTCGTCCTACATGTCCTCCAGCAGCCACATCAGATCTAACAGCCGTTGTTTCTCCGTCCTGCATGTGACACTTGACTGGTTCCTTCCCAGGTCTACCAAGGTAATGAAGTAGTCCATGAATGTGACATACGAGTTACAGATGATCTGAACCCCTTCTCTGCCTAGTGGAGGTGGTCTATGTGCAGACCTTACACTCACAGTTCATTTTGTTTGTGCGCCCTTTGGTGTCTGGGAGTATAATGCAGCTCACAGAGAATCAATGCTTCTGTTGATGATCACAGATCAACAGAAAAGGTGAAAGCTCTTAAAAAATCTGCCAAATTAGTTCAATAAGACAATAACAAACAATGTTTATGTGTGTGTGTGGAGGGGAGTATGGGGGTGGCGGCGTCTCACAGTTTGCTTCTCAGGTAAATGAGAGGTTAATGAATACTGCAACATGCAGGGAGTGTAAATAATGGAGAAGGAGTCGTTAAGAGGGGAAACTGCAGTATCACAAAATGTTTCCTTCAATTATTCAGAATCTGTCATTATTTGACACAAAAGCATCTGAGAGACCATGCACATGACAACAGAAAGAGGAAGAATCATTACAAGACACTTCCCCTAGAAACAGACCCCTCGTGTGAACTCCAGGGTGCTGGGATCCGTTTCAAAGAGTTCAACAAACTCTGAGTTAAACCCTAAACTCTTTTTTAGATTTGGTTCAATCAACTCGGAGTAGTTTGACTCAGAGTTGAGCGCGTGCACTCAAGGCAGCATGAATGGAGCCATGAGACAACTAGTTACCATGGCAACGACCACAAACAATCGGTCAGCACACGTCACCCCTATTGAGCTGTAAATATAAATGCACGCAACACGCTACTGCAGCAAAAGACAGAAACGTGGGAGAAAACTGCTGCTCGGGTCAATGCGTGAGTTCTAATATAGTGTTGTCAGTTAATATTTAATGTACACACTAATCACAATCCATACGTTTTATTAATTCACACTGTTAGAATGCACTACACACAGGCTTGAAATACACACCATGCTCATATTTAATCACAAGAATAATATCGCTTGTAAAAATTGGTCCAATGGTATTGAACCTATAATGTATTTTATTCCTCTTTAATGGCTCACTGGTTTGTGTCCAGGGAACAAAGACATTTAAACAACGTGTCACACTTTCCTCACGGCTCTGCATACAGCAGCTTTACTAATATTCTTCACCGATGCTGTAAAGCACATATGTCAAACTCGCGGCCCTCGGGCCACATACGGCCCGCCAGGGCGTCCAGTGCGGCCCGCCGCCTGAGTGCGTACGCCGGGTGACAGCCGTCACCATTCGGTCGAAGTGGGCAGTATCTGGCTCGAACCTGAAATGAGTTTGACACCCCTGCTGTAAAGGAAACTTCCGTTTGCAAAAAAATGTGAGAGATGTGAGAGCATGTCAGTTGGCTGGCTGCATCTGCTCTCGACCAGGTGAGGTTCACAGGCTCAGTTACCATAGTGACTGACCCTGAGGTTTAGTTTCCTCCCTTTCTGAAACAGACAACCCACGGTAAACCGGTATAAGATCTTCTTACGGTATGAATTTCTCACATACCGTTCATACCAGTGTTACACCATAACAACTGAAGTTGCTCTTCGGCAGGCGCCAGATTTTATTACACCACGTCATCGTGTTGTCGTAAGTGTTGGTATTGAGTCATGGTTATAACTTAATAACAACAAACTTTCTTTAACAGGGTAAGACACCACGACACAACAGTTTGTGATACATAAACAATTTGTAACACTAATAATTGTACATTTATAAAAACTACCCCGCGGGACTGCAAGAAGCCCAGGGTCACAGGACTGAATGACTAGAGGCCCGTTGCCCTGACCTCTGTAGTCATGAAGTCCTTTGAACGGCTAGTCCTGTCCCACCTGAAGACCCTCACTGACCGCCTCCTGGACCCCCTGCAGTTCGCCTACAGAGCCAACAGGTCTGTAGACGATGCTGTCAACATGGCCCTCCACTTCGTCCTCCAGCATCTGGACGCCCCAGGAACCTACGCCAGGATCCTGTTTGTGGACTTCAGCTCTGCCTTCAACACCATCACCCCGTCTCTGCTGCAGGACAAACTCTCTCAGCTGCAGGTGCCCGATTCCACCTGCAAGTGGAACACTGACTTCCTGTCTGACAGGAAGCAGCACGTGAAGCTGGGGAAACACGTCTCTGCCTCTCGGTCCATCAGCACCGGTTCCCCCCAAGGCTGCGTTCTTTCCCCTCTGCTCTTCTCCCTGTACACCAACAGCTGCACATCCAGTCACCAGTCTGTCAAGCTGCTGAAGTTTGCTGATGACACCACCCTCACTGGACTGATCTCTGGTGGAGACGAGTCCGACTACGGGTGGGAGTCTGACCACCTGGTGACGTGGTGCAGCCAGAACAACCTGAAGCTCAACACTACGAAGTGGACATGTGGATATGGTTGTGGACTCTCACTTGTCACTTTCTGTTAGCTGATGCACTTTATCTTTATTTTTATCCTTATTTTTTTTTAAAATTTTAATCTTTAATTTATCTTTAGTTTTAGCTTACTAACCCATAGCATATATTTTATTATATTTTTATCTTATTGCTGCACTACGTTGTCTCTTGTCATTGTCGTACTGTCTGCCGTCATGCACCAACCGCCAAGTCAAATTCCATGTATGTCTGACATATGATGGCAATAAACGTTTCCTAATTCCTGATTCCTGCATGCTGGGTACAGCTCACAAAAAGAAGTAACTCTGTTGCTGTACGAAAAAGAGCAATACAGGAGGAACAAGAGACCAGAGATGCACCAACACAATATTGTGCCCAAGAGAGGAGCTGTGTCTGTTTGGAGGGGTTTTGGTTTTGGAAGATCCGACGTAAGTTACGTTATATCAGAAAACAATTCCATTAAAAGTCTGTCGAGCCTCTGGTGGCAGCACTAGCAGCCACAACAAGCTAATACTCTAACGGGCTAACACACTAACAAGCTAACAAGCTAACGAGCTAACAAGCCGGCCAGTTGCGAGCATGTTGGCCAGCGAGCAGCGAACAAGGTTGTTTACCGGGATACTGTCTAAATGTTTCTTAATACCGTGATATGTACTTTTGGCCATACTGTGCCGCTCTAGTTCCTACGAAACTAAAATGATTGTTAATGGAACTTGTGGCCCGTCTCTTGACTTCTCGCCCACAGACAGGTGGTTTGAGATACAATGCACATCTGTAGTTCAGGTCTTCTTTTTAGGCCAATTGCAACATAAATACCTGTGATGATGATTAAATGATAATGAATTATTATCAGCTGAAGCTGTCCCATTGGTGGGGATGCACAGATGTGTCAGGCATGGAAGTGACTGCTGACTTGTCCATGGTGTCCTTTGTCATCTAGTGCATGCTGGGATACATGTACGTAGGCTTGTTTTCTTAATGGAGCTCGGATTGATCGGGCTAGGCTGTGCAAAGAAAATCTCCTTTATAGTTTCTGATTCTTCATTGAATTTGTATCTAGCCTATTTGAGTGAAAAAAAAGGTATGTTGCCTTGATGTGATGAATAAGGTCCTCTACACTCATTGACACACAAACATGCACTGTTAAACACACACACAGTAGTTGTTGTCTCACCATATGGAGCCAAACTTCTCCAGGGCGTCTATCAGGTCTGCTTCCACCACGGCCTCACACAGACCCCTGACATGGACCACAGGGCTGGGAGAGATGCGATGGGAGTCCTCGCCATTATCCTGCAACACACGCACAGCCACAGTTACAAACTGCTAGTCACGGTTGCACAGGGCGAGCCACCTAAAGGTTGTGGGGGTCCACCATCCTTCAATTTGTTACTTAATAGTATTTTGATTTAAGTGTGGGTTCTTTTCTTTGTGGCTTTGGCCTGAGACCATGACACCTCATGTGCTTGTTGTTGTATTTGTTAATCATTTTCTTATGAATTAAATGTCTCTCATTCATCTTTGAAAAAAGGGATGGTGGGGCTGAACAGCAAGGAAAGCAAGCCTCTCTCCCTCTCTCCACCAGATTCCCTGAGCTGCACTACATTGTAGTTTTAGTTTGTTGTCATTCGGCCTTTAATCTGCTTTGATCTGATGGCACAGAGGCTTTAGTCTTTAGAAGTGACCACTACGTTGTTCCTAAGCTGTTCCTCAATATGAGCTCTTGTCCGGGGTTGTGTTTTCGTGGGCTTGTGTACTCGTGGGTTTGTGTTCTTGTGGGCTTGTGTTCTCGTGGCCTTGTGTACTCGTGGGTTTGTGTTCTTGTGGGCTTGTGTTCTCGTGGGCTTGTGTACTCGTGGGTTTGTGTTCTTGTGGGCGTGTGTTCTCTTGGGTTTGTGTTCTTGTGGGCTTGTGTTCTTGTGGGCTTGTGTTCTCGTGGGTTTGTGTTCTAGTGGGTTTGTGTTCTAGTGGGTTTGTGTTCTTGTGGGCGTGTGTTCTCTTGGGTTTGTGTTCTCGTGGGCTTGTGTTCTCATGGACTTGTATTCTCGTGGACTTGTGTTCTTGTGAACTTGTGAATCAAGAATGACCATCTTGCCAAGAGGATCAAAATGCCTGAATGCAACTCGCACAGAATAGAGAATAAATCGTAGATGACTTTTCAGTTCTTGTGAGAGTCAAATATCCCAGAATGCATTTCACCCCCCAGCAACAGGCAACCAAAAACTGAATGTCGACATTTTGTAAAAACTGCTGTTATAAAGTAACAATGTATTTTTAGGACTTTTCAGCCGGGAGTGTCATTGTTTGCCCAACAATGCTTTGATGGATGTTGTTAACATTCAACCTACATAACAGTTCGCTTTGATGATGTGGGAGAAGTGAGGTGTAGTTACAGGACCGTCAAACCTCCCCAGCAACCAGGTGGTCAGCCTCATCTCACCTGCAGAGAACAGCTTGACATGAGGTTCAACCATACTATATATAACCAGGCGTGAGTTTAGTTTAGTAACGTTTAGTCTGTCTAAGGATGTAAATATGAATGACATGGTATTACATTTGCAGTGTGATGAAACGTCTCCGGTTACGTATGTAACCGTAGTTCCGTGAAGGGAACGAGACGCTGCGTAAACTTTGCCTTACTCCCGGCTTGCCCGTGGCACTTGATTCGGCCTTTCGTAACCGGAGAAGTTCCCTCTCAGGGAACTCAAGCTGCGTAAAAACGCTCTGGGAACACCAATACCCACTCCACCATAAGAGCAAGTGACCGTGGTGTGAAGTGAATGCACACACTCAGACGAGAGCACCTGTGCTCCAGGCGTAGAGTTAAGGTCTAGGCAGTAAAATCTCACGAACGTGTGGGGAGAGGACCAGCCTGTTGCATGCAAACGTCGTGCTTTAGAAGCCGCCATACCCCTGGTAGAATGGGCCCGGACAGCCAAAGGTGCTGGCTGGCCGGCCGATTCATAAGCGAGTGTGATGGCCTCAACCACCCACTTGCTCATCCTCTGCTTAGACACTGGCCCCCCAGTATGGGGAGGCCCGAAGTACACGAACAACTGTTCAGAGAGCCTACACAGGGCGGTCCTGCGGACGTTGAAGTCTAAGGCTCTAACTGGGCAGAGGAGGTTGAGCTTCGCCTGGTCCGACGTCAGAAAAGGAGGAGAACAGAATGCCTGCAGCACAATAGGCCCGACCGTAGACGGGGGCCTTAGGAATGTAGCCGGGGGAAGGTAGTAAGAACGCCTTCACCACGCCGGGTGCAATTCCAAGCACCAGGGGGCCACCGAAAGGGCTTGCATATCTCCAACTCTTTTGAGGGAAGAAATAGCGAGCAGGAAGAGGGTCTTAAGAGCCACATACTTCACTGCAACCTCTTCCATGGGCTCGAAGGGAGGACCGGAGAGACCCTTGAGTACGATGGCCAAGTCCCAGGACTTTAGTGCTGGCTGCTGGCCTCAGCCTCAGGGCCACGAAGGAAGCGGGATACCAGTGGGTGTCTCCCCAGAGAACGCCCATCTAGTGGGGCATGAGTTGCCGACAGGGCCGCCACGTATACCTTGATAGTGGACGGGGATAAACCTGTGGAGAAACGTTCGTGATGGAACTCCAGTACTGAATCAACTGGGCAATTAACTGGGTCCAGCTGTCGTTCCCCACACCAAGTGGCAAAAGCCTCCACCGGCATACGCCTTCCTTGTAGCGGGGCTCTGGAGTGGAGGATGGTCTCCCCGACCTCGGTCGAGAGACCGGATCCTAAGAGGCGGGTCCTCTCAAGGGCCACGCCCATAGTCTCCATAGCTTGGGGCGGGGGTGAACGATGGACCCCAACGCCTGAGACAGCAGGTCCACCCTGATGGGAATCTCCAACGGGGGACCTGCGAGGAGCGACATAAGGTCCGCGAACCGGCCAGGACGGACCGGCGGGTCGGCCAGGATGGGGCTACTAACAGTAGGCTGACTCCGTCCTGGCGGACCCTCTCCAGACCCCTGGGAGCAGAGCAACCGGGGGAAAAAGGCGTACAGACATGACCTCGGCCATGCCTGCACCTGCACTGCATCTCCCTCACGAGAGGGAGAACCACAGAGGACGTCTCTCTGAAGGCAAACAGGTCTACCTCGGTAAGACCGCCTCTCCACAGACACCACCTTGGGGTGGAGTCTCCAGTCCCCGGGCCTCGGCCCCTGTCTCGACAGGGCGTCTGCCCCCTGTTTTAGGTACCATATGGCCAGAGACGGCAGGCAACGCCAAGTGACCTTGATCAGACGGCGCTGGTTTCCCCTCGGGGAGAAACCCTTGGCCCTGAGCCACCACTGCAAAGGATCACGTAGGATGCCGCTGCCAGGAGACCTAACAGTCTCTGAAACTGTTTCATAGTGAGTGGCTGGCCTAGCTTGGCCTGCTTGACTGCAGGGAGGATCGAAACTACTCGAGCGGGAGACAGATGTGCCCGCATCGTGGTCGAATCCCAAACAACGCCCAGGAAGGTGGTCCTATGCACTGGGGACAGCACGCTTTTCCTGGCGTTGAGTCTCAGCCCCAGACGGTTGATGTGGGCAAGCACAACACCTCGATGTTGGGCCGCCAGCCGCTCGGATGGCGCTAGAATCAACCAGTCGTCTATGTAGTTCAAAATGCGGATGCCCTGGAGACGCAATGGTGCCAGAGCAGCGTCCACGCATTTGGTAAACGTACGGGGTGAGAGGGCTAGGCCGACCGGAAGAGCCCGGTATTGGTTAGCATTGTCCCCAAAAGCGAACCTCACGAACCTCCTGTGTCGTGGGAGGATGGGAATATGAAAGTAAGCGTCCTGAAGATCTACTGTGACAAACCAGTCCTCGGACTTGATCTGTGCCGCGAGCTGTTTGAAAGTCAGCATCTTGAAGCTCAACTCCGCAACAGCGCGGTTCAAACGGCGGAGATCTAGTATCGGAAGCAAACCCCCATCCTTCTTTGGAACGATGAAGTAGCGGCTGTAATAGCCAGACTCTCTGTCTGGGGGAAGAACTCGTTCTATGGCTCCCTTCCGCAGCAGGGTCTGTACTTCTTGCTCCAATACCAGAGCCTACTGGGGGTCTACCACAGTGGGTAGCAACCCCGAAATCTAGGCGGCCGCCACCTGAATTGGATGGCGTAGCCTTCGTCGATTGTGCGCAGGACACATTGCATAGCCATGTCGCTTGGCCTCAGCCACTGACGAATACAAAGCCGCACGCGGGTTGTAAACGCGAGCGGACACCGGCTTCCCCCAGGACAGTGTGGACGTCCGGGAAGAAAGGCAAGCACTGGCGCGAAGGTACTCTACGGGAAGGCAGAAACCGTTCATGCAGCTTACCGGAAGAAGTAGGCTGCTGCCTATCCGCCGGCCAGCTGATATTGAGTTTATCAGCGGCTCCTCGGAGCTGGACCGTGAGAGCGGCGTCTCGTCCGGGGTGGAGGAAGCCGCCGTGCGTGCTTCCGACGCCGGAAACGAGCGCCTGGGTCCCGCGGTGAAGGGCCGGGAAAAGGCCTCAGCCGTCCCAGAATCCTCTGCGAGATCCACTTGCGATCCCCACGAAGACATCCGGCGCTGTGCCTCGGCACGAGCACGACCGGAGACACGGGGAGCGCGTGTCATCGAGCCGTCCTCTTCAGAGAGGGCTCGACGAGAGAGACGCGTGCGCCCTCTTCTCAGGAAAAGCGCTCGCAATCTCCGCAGCTGGCCCCCTCGTGGGCTAGCTGAGCGTGCTCCACGCCCAAGCAGACGACACAAAGGTGTGCGAGTCCCTGCCCGTAATGGAACGGGTGCAAGGGGGGGCACACTATACAATACCGCTCAGCCATTACTAACTAGTCAGAACTTCACACGCACTAGATGAAGGCACAGAGATGAATGGTCAGGACAGAAATTTGGATCTGATCAATGAAGATATGTTTTGTTCAATTTCTCATTTCTATGGTCTGCATTGGATAATTTAGTTTACATGCACATACATAAAGTGTACATAGGAGTTTATTCTGGTGCTTCATTTTATATATACAATTTTGTATTTGAAAGAAACGATGGAACCACTGTTCTCCGTCCTCCCTCCCTGCGAGTGCTGACTCAAGAGTCCATTCTACCAAGAACACAAGTCCGTCCTTGGCGGTCTAGGTATTGAGAAACGGCCCATGTGTGGGTTGTAATCCGAACCAACCAGACCCAGTTAAACAGAGCAACAAGGTTCTGCTGTAGGTAAGCTAAGAGATCTTCAGCTAGTTTTAATGGCTTCTGTTGGGTCTTATAACTGCTCATGTTGTTTTACTGTAAGGGATAATTGCAATGCCCGAATGTATCTTCCCATGAATGGTTGAGGGAATGAATAAGTAGCCTTCTTATCTTCTCAATTACACTCTAGTAATCAAAAAACGTGTGTGTGTGTTTAACTGTGTACGAGCACGCATACCTTAGTGTGTGTGGAAACTAGACTACGCGCCTGTCATGCTGATTACACAGCAAGGTGATACCACCATCACTAAGGAGTGGTGCATGCACACACACATGCATCTTTCCTTATGAGAACCCTGTTTACAGAATGCTAACTATGACAAATCACAACAACTTTAACCAAAAGTCCTTACAGTACACACAAATGTCCCAACGAATGTAGCAATACACGTGTGTGTGTGTGTGTGTGTGTGTGTGAGTGTGTGTGTGTGAGAATGTGCATCCTGTCATGGTGAGACAATGAGAAACACAGTGAACTAAAACACACGTATAGATTACAGCACATCCTTCCACTGAAACCACTTCTCTCGTTACTCTGTCCAAGCGGTGCAATGACAACTTCTTGGTCCCTTGGGTTAGGGACCAAAGATGTGCCCCCATGGTCCCATACCAATGCAGTGGTTCCCTAGCCTTATATTAATGGTTCCCTGTGCCTCCCCGTCCAAACAGCAACCCTGCGCCCTCTTGAAGGTCAGGTTCATTTTGATTTGAATATAATGCCAAATAACAGCAGAAGTAATTTGATGATTCAAGTCAAATTGACTCATTGTTTTCTATATGATATATCTGCTTTTAAGCTTCCTTTATTTGCAATGTGCTGTCTCTAGCAATTTCATGGAGATCTACCCATTTGCCCGACTACTAATAAATAATAATAATAATAAAGAGTAGTAGCAGTAACCAAACGGAACAACAACGCATCAAACCGTAGGCGCAAAACCAATCGTAAGTAAGAAAAACAAGGAGCTTCTCATCTTCCAGGATTGAGGGACCGTCACAACCATTCCATACATTCTGGTAGACCAGGATACGTGGTGATCCGACATGATTGTTTTTTCAAATGGCAGGCGATCTACTGCCTTGGCCATCAACCTATTGGGCACCCCTGCTCTAGAAGGATGTCCACAGTTTCTCTGACAGAGTGGAGAGACAAAACCAATTTGCCATGGGGCCATGTGACCTACTGTTGTCAGAGCAACTCTTCTAGTAAATGCTCTGGTGCCCTTTTTTTACCTGCACCATTGGTCTGTTTGTCCTTGCTCCAGGGCACTTCCGGCAGGACGTACATGTTAGTTATTGTTGACACATATATTTGTATGTGTTGTACTTTTTAATGCTGTCATATACGGTAGTCGAGTGCACATCTACTGTGGGTTGTACGGTAGTTGGTGTCATGCCTGTAAAGGGAGACACACGGTGATCCATTAAACTAAGAAGCCTCTAATGCATTTATTTACAAATGCCATTTGAAATTCATCTCATAGCACTTGAATTGTTTTTTAGCTGTATATTGATGTGGTGTATACATTTAATTAACTTGCACTACAATGATGGAAATAATTGAATGAATGAGCTTCAAGTGAACATGGGGGTGTGCGTCTGTGAGTGTTGTATAATATAGTGTAGTTCTGACGTTAAAACAAATCCTGTTCAATGTTCTGATTTGTATTTTTATTATTTTTTATAAATGATTATGATGTTCAAGGAGATACTTTTACTTTCTGAAGTATTTTTGAAATGTGAATTTGCAGTTCTGGTTTAGAATAAAGGGTCGAAATGAAAACATTTTAAATGTTTTTTAATCGACTATCAAAATAATTGTTAGTTGCAGCCCTAATTACCGTGCTTCTCATAGCGGACTTTGTGTTAGCATTTGCAATGATTATTCTAATCAATTAATTTTCTATAGCCCAAAACCGCATGTTTGCCAGAGGGCTTTACAGTCGGCACACATGCTGTGTCGAGAAACCCTCACATAAGCACAGGAAAAGCTCTTATATGCCGAGAAAAAAAGGGAAGAAACCAGAGGAGGATCCCTCTCTCGGCATGGAGAGACTACGATGAATGTCATGTGTACAGAATGAACAATGTAAAAGATGTTCAACAATTCCACAGAAATAAACTCTGCCTTCATAATCATCTCCGGATAAAAAAATAGACTCTCCTATTGAGTTTTTTAGCCCTTGTTGCTCTTGTTCTTTTATCGACTCTTCCCCCTTTTCAAGTAAGACGTGCAATTATCCTGATGATCATGGTTCCAATTAACAAGGTCGTTTGAGCGCGGATCAGCCTTTGAGGAGCTGAGATAGCATGACAATCATCGGGTTAATTAGAGCCGGCTAATAGGACATTTGATCGACTTTGTGGAACCACGTGCGAGGGATGGGGCCCTGGCGTGTGACTGTTGAGCCCACAGAGACCTGGATCCATCGTTGATCCAGACCAAGCTGCTCCTGTTGGTGGACTTATGAGGACCAGAAGAGAAGGACTCTGTTCACATCATGGTGCTTGGTGCTCATGTTCAATTCTTATTGTGAGGCCATATTACCTGACCAGTGATTTGTTTCTGTCAGCGGTGTTCAATTAATAACCAACAACATACACTTAATGAGAATTTCCTCACATTGCTACTTGGAACTAAAGCCACTTAAAACCTGACGTTGTGAGAAATAAACGGGTCGGAGTCTGTCCATTCTGTCTACTTTTGACGCCATGTGAAGTAAATTCTATTCCCCGCCAACTGAGCCTTTGAGCTTTACCACGTCCTCGGCTTGGTTCTAGACACGGACATGTCAGCAGGCAGCAGAAAGCAATGTGAGGGAAGGAAACATGGAACATGGTTGGGTGTAGTGTTTAATTGGCGCTGAATATCAAAGTACTGATAGTTACAACCTGAGAGTACCTGAGCTCGTGCTTCGGCTCTCCACCGACACACTGCCACAGGCTGAAGGGCTATTTTTAGACAGCAGTTCTATTGTGGCTTCACACGTTCATCTTGTCACACTTTCCTCCTAAAAGCATGCAGAGTAGTGAGGCACAACTAGCGGAACAAAGCTCTTATATGTGCAGATTCAGACCAATCAGACGGCTTGGATTGTGCCCGATTGGCCAGAGAGCATATCAGCATCTGCACACACAATGTAATTCACCTCAAAAGTGTATTATGGCACAAGCCACTGAGTGTGCTTGACAGGTGGCGTCTCTACGTCACTACTTCTCCTTCAAGGCGTTATCATTCATGTTGCAAAAAAAAATGAGATCCAAGATGTCACACTAGCGTGTGACGTCACCATGACCACCTCCGCTCATACAGTCTGGTTTGGACCATTTCAACTTTTCTCTGAGTTTAAATTGCGTAAACCATTTGATATTCAAAGCTCCACAAATGTCTCAGACGTCGTCCCTCCATTAGTACAAGTATGGCTGCTTCTGTGGGGTCTTTAGACAGCGAGATGTGAGACCGTGTCTACCAGCATACAGTCCTACACGGAGTCCTACATGGAGTCTCAGGTGGATGCTCTCCCTCACACAAGGACAGCAGCAGCAACCACGCGGGCGCGCGCGCACGCGGCCGTCCGCGATGCCGCGCAGCAGGGCCAGTGTCCGATCAATGTCCTTACCTTGCGTCCTGCATCGTAGTGGCTCTCGCTCCACCGGGCCCCCGCTGACTCCACGTTACCGGGCAGCGAGCCGGAGTCCGAATCCTCCCCCTCCTCCAGCTCCTCTTCCCCCTCCTCCCCCTCCTCCCTCTCCTCTCTCTCCTCCGTTTTCAGCCTCTTGGCCGCCCTTCCGTACTCCCCCTCCTCGCGCTGGCTGGCTCCTTCTGCCGTCGACATTCTAGCGGCTGCGGTGGACCTGCTGGAGAGACCGGGTCAAACGGACACGTCCATGTCGGCACGTATCCCCGTGCGCGTCCCCGTGAAGCAGCCCCTGCGTATGTGTCGGTGTGAAGGGCCACTCTCGGACCACGGCCGAAACTCTATCACTCTCCAGCTACACTGATTTTTCGATGTGTGGAAGGTGTGAGTGGACCGGACACGTCCCGCCCCCTGCTGTTCTTTCATTGGCCAGTCGGGCCCTGCGTCTGTTGGATACTGCAGATCATTGGCTGGCGCAGATGCGTCAACAGCTCTCCGTGCGCTGCGGAGGAGTGCGCAAAGGAGCAGGAGGAATGGTGGGCTAGATGATGTTGGAGAGTCGACAGACCCGAAATTGCAGAGCGTAGGATAAAAGAGAGAGAGAGAGAGAGAGAGAGAGAGAGAACCAGCGGATATTTGCTGCATCATTTAAAGCGATGGAGGCGCCTCCTGCAGACAGACGTTCTGCAGGCTGCACTGTCCCCATCAAAGGTCAAGTCCAGTTAGTCAGTGTGGGGATGGATGCTGCATTTGCTGCGTTGCTACATACAAGGGGGGGGGGGGGCACAGAAGTGTAACAACATGAGCGTATTTATTTTGCACAGGGAACGGACAGCGTCTCCTGAGGGTTTACCTCCTCTCCTCTCCTGCTCTCCTGTCTGCTTTAGTGGCCCGTATACTTGTGGTTCAGGGTCCCGGTTGCATGCAGGTCAAACTCCTGCGAGTTGGACCTACAGTGAACTTCAACTTTTTACTATTACTTTGTCATTCATCACATCATACTAAATGCACACCTTTTACAGGTAAAACATGTACAGTAATGTAATGTTTATTGTGTTAATTTAAAAAATATTCAGTGGTTGAATAACAACACTGTTATGATTGAAACAGTTTTGTGGGTCAACCATCCTGGATCCCAAAATTCCCCAAATTCCACTCTCAAGCATATTTTCATCAGGATGTTCCTGACTGGTACAATAATAAATGATGTGATGAATACTTTCTTCATCCATTTGTGGTAATACTGTTTTTTACACACACATTAGTCTAAAAATGATGTATTGATGTAAAGTGATGTATCTGATTTTTGACTATGAACAGCACAAATGATGCAATGCTCAGGGTCAGTTCCCCAGAGAAGCAAGAACAATAACTGTTCTCACTTCCCTCTCTCCCACCATGCAGATGTTTTTGGTTTTACACATCAGTATCTAAGATGTCTGCCGCCATTCGGAAGAGTTTTATTTGTTTTGCTCACGATATTGAAAGCAGCCTCACTTTTGATCCTCTCATGGAGGATAAGGCAAGTCAAGAAGCAGGTCTGCCAGTCACAGCGTCATTCCACCTCTGTGCTGGCACCTGGAGGCCTCCTGAGTGGCATGGCTTGGAGGGAGGATGGCAGGATCTTTATTCATGTGTGAAACCCCAGGGGTCCGTTTCAAGGAGGTTCAACAAACTGAGTTTTAGATCAATCAACTCGGAGTAGTTTGACTCACAGTTGAGCGCGTGCACTGAAGGCAGCATGAATGGAGCCATGAGACGAGTTACCATGGCAACCACCACAACTAATCAGTCGGCATACGTCACCGCTGTTGATCAGGAGATATGAATGAAAGCGTACGGAGTAGGAACCGTGATTAGAACCAAAGCAACACGCTAATGCAGAAAAAGACAGAAACGTGGGAGGAAACTGCTGCTCGGGTCAAGAGTTTCCCTCGTCTCAGGGTTAATAAGCTCTGAGTTTTCACTAAACCCGCTTCTTGAAACGGACCCCAGGCTTTTAATAAACCAAACGGAACCTGCTGTTGGTTTTGTTTTGCAGAGATCTGATCAAATCATGTCCTCATCTTGTGGTCAGAAGCTTCCTTCCTCTAGCTACATGAGAATTTACAAGTCAGCAGCAGTCACTGCACTTATTGCTCTTTCATTGCTCTTTTTCCCCAGATAATACTAAAATCATAAAAAATGTTTTCTATCAACTCTTGTGTTTTTAAATATGGGATGTACGGAGTACACGACCCCCCCTGGTAGAACCCCAATTGTTGGCACCAGAGCTTTGTTACGGGGGGTTACAGCTAATGTGACTACATATTGTTGTGGAATATTTAAATAAAAGTTGGGGAGAAGAGAATGATTTGTTTCTGGGTTTATCTAATAAAACAGAGTCTTGATGAATGATCAAAGTTGCAAAAGTCCATTTAAGGCTTGCGAGCAGGAGGTCAAATACACAAGCAGGTACCACGGTGCTCTGTGAAAACGCTGAGCTCTTATACACACATGGGAAGGTCACTTCCAGTGGCAGGTCTGAAATGTTGCAAACCAAGTTACATCAAACCAAGGCTGAGATGGAGTAACAGAGCTCCTTTGTTGGAGCATTTGTGTGAAATAGTCCTCCTTCACACAGCTGCAAAAGACAACTTTGGAATCTCCCTTTTCTTCTCTCATTACTTCAATACAGACAATAATCACTAAGCATAAGACTATGTTATAACATATTTTACCATTACATTATGCACCCTAACTTCCCCTTTTAGGACTCATTAGATGATTATTTAAATTATATAATTAGGAATTTATGGATATTATTAGGGGTATTTTTTAAAGCAACCAAATCCGATGTTGTATGGCGAAATGGTCCACTTGATCTGAATCTCATCTGGACTTACTGCATGAAGTATGTCCAGATCAGGTGCACATCAATGCGATTTGGAAATGACATATGAGGATGAATTGAAACATGTGCTCTGAGTGCAGGCTTTTAAATATCATTTGTGGATATTTACATCCAAATGAGGCAATTAAAAAATAATAATATGATATATTGTAAATGATAAACATGGCCCTCCTTTTTGAAGTGTTGAAAAGTAATCATAATCATGTCAAATGGTCACTTTTACTCTTTGGTTCCAAATCCTTTGCAGTCAATGAGCCTGAAGTGTGCACCACATAAACATCAGACACGGTTCCATCCTCCTCGGTTCCTGATGCTCTACCAGGCCACTTGTTGCTTGTTCCTCAGCATGTGAAATGCATCCTCAATGGATTCAGGTCAGGTGAACTTCAAACATTCCACTTCTTTGCCTTAAACAAATCTTCCTGTGGTGTTTGTGTGTTTGAGGCTCATCACTGCAGACTACCTCCTGGAGGTGTTCTCCACCCGTCATCTACCACAGTCCTTGGTCTTTTGGTGCTGAGCTTTTCAAGAGTCTACTGAACAGTTGATTAGGCCACCTCTCTCTCTGAGGGGTTGGTTTAGAGTCTTCACTCACAGTGACAGTTCAATTGAGAGTTGACGGCAACAGATTGAAATGCAGATCCCTCTTTGAAACAAACTCTAGACCTTTTATCTGCTCCTTGTTAATCAAAGAATGAAGGAATAACACACACCTGAATGGAACAGCTGGTCACCCAATTGTTGAATTCCCTTTGGTCAAAATGATGTATAAAATGCAGTTCATTTAAAATAAATATATTACATATTACTCTCAGTATTTTGATACATCAAGCACCTTCCCTCCGTAAAAGTGTTTCTGAAATCTTTGATTCTGTCTAATGCGGTTTTACTACTTGTTTTATATTATATTTTCTTTTTCTTTCATGGAATTTCTTGGTGGGAACAGGTTGTGTTGAACATGTACCACGTTCTGCTGCTTATTGCCTGTGGAAATGCATTTGTCGGTGGTACAAGACACTTAAATCAGATGTATTGTCATTTATTGTCTATTTACTAAAATGCATTGTCACAGATCACATTTCGGCACCAATGTCCCAGGCTTGCTTTAAATCCACCTCCCACATTACTGCTGTCTCTGCATAGCCTGCCAGGCACTGAGCATTCTTATATTACACTGCTGCTTAATTTATCACAGCTACTACTGTTAGCCCCACAACAATGCATGTTGCATGTCCAAGTCCCCTCCATTGAAAGGTGCTTGAATACGGTGTTAAAGTGAACATAACAGAGCTATTGAAAGGCATTGGAACACTGCATGTGCATTAATACACCAGTGAAAATACACATGCAACAAATATACAATGTTGTCCTATCTGAGTCACTTTGTGTGTTTGTATCTGTCAAGTTCAACATGAAGGTTCATTTCTTTTCATCTAAAAGTTACAAAAAAAAGGAACTCAACAAGCTACAAGTCATTCAGCTGTCCGTCACATGCTGCAGCTTGGCGCTGACTTGGTGTGTCCTGCATGTTCCTGCATGCGTGTGTGTCTGTGTGTGGCTGAGCTGGTGCGTTCTGGGAGACACAATAATGCAATTGCACAAGAGCGGTTTCCTGTTGCACATTTAATCTTACTCTGCTCAGCTCGGCCTGTTGGACAACATGGCAGCTGAAACCCAGGACCGTTGGGATGATCCTCTCACTTCATACTTAGAGACCGGGTTCATGATTCCATCAGCTTACACACATCCAAGCTGAGGAGGATTCATGGTGGTTGCAGGTGGACCATGTTTCAGTCTCTAAGGACTAAGGGTGCTGTCTTTGTGTCATAGTTGTAATGAGGGGGAAACATTTTGCTTAGAAAAACCTACTCAGAGAATTGTATTTGGGTTCGTGGGGACTTTTGTTGGATACAGTCACCATGTCAATAGTCACATTAGTCCTCTACAGTTATAGTCATATCACAATTTTAGAGTAAACAGGGAACGTTTGATTTGTGCACTAAATGTGAAGCTGTCATCACAACACTTTAACAATGGCTTGATGTGGTAGTATGTAATGCCTTTTTCTCCACTCCAAATGACCTTATTTGATTTGAACTAATTACATCAGAATATATAATAGTCTTTAAGCTCTATAAAAGTATTACCTCACTTTTTCACTTCAGTTTATATCTCCTGAAAATAAAATGAACAACATGTTTAGCCACATTTAACAGCCAGATCAGTTTATCTGATTATAGTCACATGATCACGGTGAGCCGCTCTGGGGGCGCGGCTGTTAAGTCAGTTGCATAGATTAGTCTTTAATTTGTATTTCTTAGGTGCGACCATATGATTTAGTTCCATATCTTTACAATAATATTTATCATTTTATTTCCTAGTGTTTACCGGTGTGTGCGTGGGTTGGTGATGAAGTCCCCACCCCCCCCGCACTGGGCCGAGCTTAGGGCTGTGCCCCCTAATTTTGGAACCACTGTCTAATGAAACATCTGTCGCAAACACAAAAAAGATAAAAGATGGGGAGCGAGCCACCTAGTGGGGCGTCTGGGGATGGAAGGAAGGTTTCTGCATTGTGCTGCAAGCATTGTGCTGCACACACCTTGTTTTCATCATTTCCAATTAAAGCTTCTGTGGCACAAGAAGGACGTGAGGATTCAGTAATAAAGCAGCTACAATGCCTTGATGTGTGAATTATTTACATCTCACAGGAAATGAAAAGGGGCCAACTCTGCTACGCTTCACATTGTGTATCGCACCTCTCCACTATTTAGTTCATGCCGATCACATACAGCGGGTGAAATAAGTATTGACCACGTCACCATTTTTCTCAGTAAATATATTTCCAAAGGAGCTATTGACATGAAATTTTCACGTTGGTACCAACCCAAGTAATACATTCAATACGTTTTCCCTTTGTCATTTCACATTACACATAACTTTATTTCTGAACTTCTTTATTTTGGTTTTCTTTGTATGTATGTATTACTTGGGTTGGTACCAACATCTGGTGAAAATGTCATGTCAATAGCTCCTTTGAAAATATATTTCCTGAGAAAAATAGCGACGTGTTCAATACTTATTTCACCCGCTGTATGTACATATTACCACATAATGTGTAGTGTCTTTTATTTGTATTTCTCTTATTATAGGGTGCCTTTATTTACTAAACTGTTGACTGTTAGAGAGCCCAGCATAACAATTCCAATGTGTCTCGACCGTTGGTCTATGCACAAATGGCAGATAAAAACCTTCAACCTTGATGGGGTACCCACATGCAACCCCAAGTCAGAAGCACAACCGGGGCTAGACCTGTGTACATGGATCTCATGTTGGCAGCTGAACGGACAGAGAGATGCTGTTCCATGACTCATGCACAGCCCCCCCCCCCCTCCTTCTTCTTTCTCTGCCCAGCTGAGTGCCAGCTTTCCTCCCACTCACAACAATCAGCTCGCTCCCTTCACATCCCTCCTTCTTTTTGACGCACATGTTTGTCTTTGGACACATTTACACCTACATGTTTAGCATAGATTAGTATAGATTATTCAAGAGCCACTTACAGTGGACCAGTGAGCCGATAATAATTTATTAAGCGTAAGCACCCAAGAAACCTTATTATAAAGAGAGGTTGAAATTCTTAAGCTATTCCTTTTATAGTTAGAAATAACACTGACATAGTAGCCTGGCAGAACAAGTCAAAATATTTAAACCTATGTAGTAAGTTATTACTATTAAGTATTTAAGGGATTTAAATATTAGCAGCTCAAACCATGCTGCTTTGGCTTCATTTTCTACCTAAAAAAAATAAAAAAGGAAATAGACTGAACTAAACAGTAAGAGGTTCACCAGTTTCTTGATGCTGACTGTGAAGCTATGTTGCCCTCTGCAGTCAAACAGGGGACGTCAGGACGTCCACCCACAGGGTGCAGGACCCAGGTCACGTTCTGCTTTGGGGCTTGCAGGCAGACTCCTTTGAGCACGTTTTGTGAAGCGTCAGCTGTTAAAAGCCTCTTCCAGTGATGGATCTGCGGTTTCCATAGCAACACAACATATCTCTT
This sequence comes from Pungitius pungitius, assembly GCF_949316345.1. Lineage (NCBI taxonomy): Eukaryota > Metazoa > Chordata > Actinopteri > Perciformes > Gasterosteidae > Pungitius > Pungitius pungitius. The sequence goes on from NC_084912.1 coordinate 17,856,605, forward strand.
GGCAGGGAAATAGGATGCCCCCCGACCCAAACCAGCCTCCTCCCCCAATGATCTAGAAATGGTGCAGTTATGTTGAGCTAAAAGGCAAATGCAAAGTTACGTATGGTGTTATTACTAAACCGCTGGATTGCACCAACTCTAATGCTAAAAAGCACACATTGGAACAAATAGCAACAACCACCTTTTTTATTTTTTTTGTCAGGTTTGACAAATAGTGTCGCTGGACACACTCGCCTTCAAAGGCTGTAATAACTACTGTCATTACAGAAGCCATTGTAAAGAAAAAACTCCCACAGTTAAACAGAGGGAAACAGACTTCCGCTGCCAAACAGTGTGTTCATAATGAAACGTTTACTGTACATTCAGTGAAGGAACGTCTTACTCTCAGTTCTGGTCTGTCCTGTGTTGGTGTGTGTCCTGTGTTGGTCCGTGTCCTGTGTTGGTCCGTGTCCTGTGTTGGTCCGTGTCCTATCAGATAGTTGTGAAGGTGAAGCGAGTCACATGTCGGTAGTCCTCACCAGGACGCAGAAGACAGTTAGGAAAAGAAGCCTGAGGACGGAAAAGGACACACACATGTGAATTAAGATTAAATTAAATTGAACTGTGTTAATTAAGTAGAGTAGCAGAAAAAATTGTTATTGTCACACTAGAAAAAAAGGATGGAAAAAAATATTTTGCACAAGGACTTACACGGTTAGTGTTGGTGGACAATGTGGAATCATTTTAGTTAATTTATTTCTTTAGAGAATATGAACAAACAAACAGAGTCCCTGAAATAATGCATTTTCAGATTTTTCCAACTTTTAAACACATGACTTGTACCAGTGACAAGCAGCCTTTACTAATGGGCCTAATCATCAATACCTGTACTCAAAGTTTAGTAATTAATCAGTAATACTAAAATGATTATTTCCGTCTCAGTGATATACAGTAGAGAAGCCAACAATCACTCCATACAACATTTACTATGCATCATCATCATCATCATCATCGTACCTGGTTGACAGCATCAGGCCAATTCTGTGTCTCCAGGCAGAAGGAGCTGTGCTTCCCGTACCGAGCCCCGCCCTTTCCTGTTATAGAACCATCCAGGAAGTTGGCAGTATAGAATTGGACGCCTGGTTGGCTGGTAGAAACCTCCAAGGCCCGCCCACTGGCTGGGTGACACACCCTGAGATGAGGAATCAAAACCGTTTATTTCCAAGAAGTGGACAGAAGAAGGAATTTGTCACGGCGAGTGGTGCATTTATTGGACATTGAGACAATAAGCCAAATTAACACAGAGCAAGAAATAGCAACATATTCAGTTTACAATAGAATAAAACATTAAAATATAGTGCATAGGCAAACATAATAAGATCAAGCTGTGCTGACAATAGAATGTCTGTGCAGTGTGTGTGTGTGTGTATGGCAGTGTAGTGTGTGTATGACAGTGCAGTGTGTGCAGTGTGTGTATCAGTGCAGTGTGTGTATGACAGTGTAGTGTGTGTATGACAGTGCAGTGTGTGCAGTGTGTGTATCAGTGCAGTGTGTGTATGACAGAGTAGTGTGTGCAGTGTGTGTATGACAAAGCAGCACACCTAGCAGCGTGCTTCTCGCTCCAGGACTCCCCAGGTGATGACAGACAGAAGTTGTGGTCAAACCCTGGACCCGGAACTTCCTTCAGCCGGGGGCCAATCAGAGCAGGCTTTGTAAGATCAAAGGGCGTGCCGTCCACTCGTCTGATCTCTCCTGCAGATGGATTAGGTTATTGATCAGTGATGTGTATCACTGGTTAAAGGTTAGATGTGGAGACTCGGAGGGATCGGGGGAGGGGAATACTCCCTCGTATGAGAGCAGTACAGCGAGCAGAAGCAGTGAGATAACCAGTGGAGCACGCTCGCATGCACCAACACAAGAGACCTCTATATATTTTACATACATGAGTTGATGAGATATTTACGATCTAAAGATTAAATACAATTCCTTCAACAAGTCAGTGAATATCTTGTTCATCGACTGCAAACTAGCTGTGTGCAATGCTCTTTGATTGCTTAAGCACAGGTTGTAAATACTTGTGCACTCATAGTGGTTAGCCAATCAATTCAGCTCCCTTAGTGGGCAGCTCATGTCATCATTTTGGGAAAGCTCTATTTTACCAAACAAACTACAACCGAATCCAGCGTTTGAGTCCTATTCCTATCGGGCCCTGGAGCTGGATTTCCCATTCTGAAACAGATTGTGTGATTTAAATAAACAGTCATTACCAGCTTTGTCTCCCGGGAAACCAAAGCTAATTGCAGAGTGACTCTGCACATGCTTCAACACTTGTGTTGAAAACACCGTCATTAAAGCTCATGCTGAAGACACATGAGGAGTAAACCAGCAGTTATCTCAAACACTTGCACCTGACCTCTTGAAATAGACACAAGAGGACACAGGCAGCACCAGGAAGCCTGGTAGAAAGCCTGTTCTGTGGAGGCCTCCTCAGTCGACTACTCGTACGTCACAATGCCATACAGAGGATATCAGAAGTCTACACAGCCAGTAAAGAGAGAACGATGACTCATGTCCAGACTTTAATGTGACCTTTAATTGAAACACATCTCAAATACTTTAGGGGAAAAAATAAAAACTTGAGATAAATATGCACGCCTCCGAACTAATACGTGGAAGCATCTTTTACATCTTACAACACAATCTTTTCCGGTAGGAGTCTTTCAGTGTGGCACATCCACTTTTGAGCTTTGTGCATCTAGATGTGAGCTTTGTGCTGTTGTTGTGCTGAAACATGAAATTCATCTTCAGCTTTTCTTTTTTTTTCTTGCAAATTGTAGCCTCTTTTTCCTATTTGTCGTGGAGATGAATGGTACCCAGTGGGGTCTTCTGCTGTTGTAGCCCATCCGCCTCAAGGTTCTGCGTGTTGTGGCTTCACAAATGCTTTGCTGCATACCTCGGTTGTAACGAGTGGTTATTTCAGTCAAAGTTGCTCTTCTATCAGCTTGAATCAGTCGGCCCATGACCTCTGACCTCTAGCATCACAAGTCATTTTCGCCCACAGGACTGCCGCATACTGGATGTTTATCCCTTTTCACACCATTCTTTGTAAACCCTAGAAATGGTTGGGTGTGAAAATCCCAGTAACTGAGCAGATTGTGAAATACTCAGACCGGCCCGTCTGGCACCAACAACTATGCCACACTCAAAATGGCTTAAATCAACTTTGTTTCCCTTTCTGAGTTCAGGAAATTGTCTTGACCAGGACCACACCCCTAAATGCATTGAAGCAACTGCCATGTGATTGGTTGATTAGATAATTGCATCAATGAGAAATGGGACAGGTGTTGCTAATAATCCTTTAGGTTAGTGTATTTCCCCCATATCTTACTGATGCTTACGTTACGGATTCCAATGACAATTCAATGCTCATTTGTAACCTGATGTTTTAGTATTGATTGCTCTGCTGCCAAAAGCTTTTTCTACCATCTAAAATCCAGTCCTCATTTTCTAACCCCAATCTTCTCCAACCTCCTCAAACCCTCCAGTCCACCTCCCCCCTGCTTTAAGAAGGCTTTGTCAACTATTTCACTAAAACAAATAGCTCACATGCACTCTTCTTTCCCACCTCCTACTACTTGTGTCCCATCGACTTCACCTCTACCGCCCTCGCTTCCCTCTTTCCCCCAGTCTCCTAACCAAGTTCTTACCTCAGTAACCTGTGAGCGTCTCCGTCCTGGCTCCCCTCCTCTTCTCTCTACACTAGGCGGTGCGCGAGAGGAAACGGTGGTCTAATGGAGTAATAATTCATATTAAATATAATTAGTAATAAAAAGGTTTTTACACAAAATATCGAAATTAATTAAAAACTACCCTTTGCAAGAGGCGATAGAAACGGAGAGTTAATATTCATGTCTCTCACTGGCTAGCGTGCGCTCTGTCTCCCTCTCATTCTAAATGCAGTAACATGCAATCTGCCTCGGAGCCTGTGCTTCTTTAAAGTGACGCAACTGGACTTTATGGAAACTTGCAGTGTTTCAGGGGATTTATGTTGTTTTCTTTGTCCTGATTGAGAATTAATATGATACAACGTTGCAGTTGCCCCCACTGTAACTCTCTCCTGGCAGGTCTCCCTATCGCCATTCGACCTTTGCAGCTCCACTGGTCTTCATCCTTCCTAAGTTGTCCCACACGACTCCACTCCTCTCTCTTCACTGGTTACCAGTGGCTGCCTCATCCAGTTCAAAGCATTGGTGCTCATGTACCATGCTGTGAATGGATGGGGTCCGGTCTACATCCAGGACATGGTCAAACCCTCCATCCCAACATCAAGCTGCTTGTTCCTCCCTCACTGAGAGCAAAACACTCGACTAGATCACCACTCTTTGCTGTCCTGCTCCTAAATGGTGGAAGGAGCTCTGTGATGACATCAGGACCACAGAGATCCTTTACATCTTCAGACGAAAGACACACCTCTTCAGACTGAACCTCCACTAACACACTAACACCCTGTAGCACTTAGATTGTAATGACACTTATCCATAGCAAGTTATAAATCAGCTCATTTGATGAAATTGCACGTTCTTGTTGCTTGTTCTTCTGAGTTTGTTTCCGTATGGTTGAAATGCACATTTAGGGCTGCAACAAATTGATGAAATCGATAAAAATCGATTAAAAGTGTTAAGGGCAGGGAATTTCCTTATCGATTTGCGGAGAAAAACGAAAAAAAGAGGCGAGCCGACGTAGGAAACGGCATCCAGCAGCGTCGGCATTTGTTGTGAGTCACATGACGCAGGCAAAGACGTTGTCTCGTTTTGACGTGAGGAACGTAAGGAACCTCCAGCAGCTCTTCTGTAGTTTACTCATCATCCAGCTGATCCAGCTAGCGTTAGCTCGCTAATAACAGCAGTTAGCAAGACTAAAGACACCTTTTCATTTACTCGCCTTTCTTGGACCATTCATTTTTCAATCTGTTGTCTTGTATATATTTTGTGCTTTGTCCCATGTCGGTTATTGTTGTACAAATATATTTGTATATGTACTTTTTAATGCTGTCATATACGGTAGTCGAGTGCACATCTACTGTGGGTTATACGGTAGTTGGTGTCATGCCTGTAAAGGGAGACACACGGTGTTCCATTAAACTAAGAAGCCTCTAACGCATTTATTTACAAATGCCATTTGAAATTCATCCCACTTAGTTATTTTTAGCTGTATTTAGATGTGATGTATACATTTAATTAACTTGCACTACAATGAGCTTCAAGTGAACATGGGGGTGTGCGTCTGTGAGTGTAGTATAATATAGTGTAGTTCTGACGTTAAAACAATTCCTGTTCAATGTTCTGATTTGTATTTTTCTTGTGTTCAAGGAGCTACTTCTACTTTCTGAAGTATTTTTGAAATGTGAATTTGTAGTTCTGTTTTAGAATAAAGGGTTGGAAATTAAAGCTTTTTAATGCCGTTTGTTTAAATCCGATTCATTGATTAGCGGCTGTGGACTGGAGAGACTCGGGGCAGATGGGAACACGTGTCTCTCTGGCTCACAGGTCCATTAGTTTTACTCCATGAGTAAAGAGCATGGTTGTCCTACTTATATTCAGAGTTCCCCTGACTAGTAGTATGTTCATGTAGTACAATGTTACACACTGCACTATTGCCTCACGTCATTCAAATGTATCACATACAGGTGCCTGGTTCATTCTCTTGTTTTACCTGTAGGAATCGACGTGTCATCCACAGGCAGGTAGGACGCAGCACTGATGGACACGTGATGGTCGTAGATATCTGCTGCACCCTGCACACGCATAGTGACGAGTGTCAGAATGACATCAGAGATCTTTCAGTTTATCTGAAACAATCCAAACCAGTCGGTCTATCCATGCATCCGTTAAAGTCAGGAATGCGTAAACAGCGCTGACATAAAGTTTTACCACCTCCTCTCATGAAATAACCACATTAACTCGACCCATTTCAGTTATATTTTTCAAGAAATACTGCAATGACAAAGACATCTTAATTAACGAATAACCCCCATCCTTCCCTCTCTTATCTTGGAAGATGATTAGAATCAGTGTGTGACATGTTGGATGACAGCTGATCCTCTTACCTGTCCCGCCAGGTTGAAGTAGGAGTGGTTGGTGAGGTTGATGGGGGTGGTTTTGGTGGACCGGGCTTGATATTCAGCAGTTAGAGTTTTCCCCTGAACACACAAATCAAACTACACTGGGCTGACTTGTGCAAACCTGCTAACATGCAAAATCCACTGAAGAACTGCTACTACAAGGAAACCTCATTTTGTGCAGCTTCTGGCTAACGTGGTGGACAAAAGCTTTAAATGTACTGCAGAAGGAATTCAAGTAAATCATTGTTCTGGACAACCTTTTCTCAGAGGGTCATTTTTACTGATGTAGCTCTTTCTTTTGGTTTCCAGCATTCATGAAACTGCTCAGGGAGATGATCCAAGTCCAAAGCAGACCTTGATCATTGAATAGAGAAATGTTTGGGCTGCAGAGCGGTTAGGTCAGGACCCAGGTGCTCTTACCTGAAGGGTGTAGGACACAGAGACCTGGACCTCCCCGGGATAACCCTGGTCTCCATCTGGACTGGTAAGACTCAGCTGTACACCACCTTCCACTGCTGTAGCAAGCCAGATAGCCTGAAGAGACAAAGTCCTTAATACAGCAACACAGCTCCTATATACACAGGCTACAACGCTTCAGGAGATCACGTACAGCTGCAGAGGACAAATAGTCCTATACTCTATAGATATATCCAGGTGGGGGATGATTGACAGGCAGTTAGGCCAGTATCCTAAGGATAAACTAAAGTGTTGGATCATTGCCTCGTCCGTGTCTTTCAGGAGAGAGCTCGGTTTATTTGAGTGTGTGTTGCTCCAACTGATCAGTGTGAATCTCCAGTATGCTCTGTGGGTGTGTGTTACTGACAGTTCCTGGTCTGGGAGGGCGTGGGGGTCCACACCATGAGTCAGATAGATGAAGGCAACGAGTTAGAGAGTATAGAAGGAGAAAAGAAAACTCAGATACAGAGCTCATTTCCAAGTAATGCGCAATGGATTGTGGGTATTTTAGGAACACATGGGTTCCACACATGCACCATTTACTGAAGCGTAGCTCAGATCATCCCTTAGAGCTTGACACCTTTAGCTCTGTCAGCACTGACGCTAGCATTTCTATCAGCTTTGGCTAACCAAGCTGAGAGCCGGATGGAGTAAATCCTAAAATGGTAGATACGCGCTGACGTTTCAGGTTATGGCCTGTATTCCTGCACAGACGTTGTTATCCACAAATATCCAGTAAAATCAGTGATCAGTACATAATTTATGCCTCTCTGATGTCTGGTTGAGTTACATTTTAAACCAATCAGAAGAGAGCTGGTAAAGGGACACCGGTTCAGTTTGGTTACAGTGTGATGCATTCAGGCTCTGCTCAGAGAAAATAATTATTGGGATAAAGTAAATTATAGTGTGAATATGACATGGTCACATGTGTTCCTATTAATAAGAAACTATTGTTCATTTCCTTTTGAATTAGAAAATGTCAAGTCGAGTCATGGCAGACAATAAGTTCAGACACAAACTCTGATCCTGCAACAAGGAGGTGAAGCTAAATATAGGAATCCACTCCATCATTCAGGCCCACCTTGTTGAAGCCCCTCAGTCCTCCATGCAGTGCATTGGGTCCATTATTGACATCTAGTCGGTACTCTGTTCCCTCCACCACAAAGCGGCCCAGTGCGATTCGGTTGGCCACGCGGCCCACCACGGCGCCCAGGTACCGCTTATCGGACACGTAACCTGGCAACACAACACAGCATATCCTTCACCCTCAATGCGACTGTGTGGTTGGCCTTCCGCTGGGAAAAGGTCAACCTCTGCAGCAGCTGACTCTCTGAGGTTGAAATCTGCAGCTGGGTCTGGGAGGAGAACACCATGGAGCAAAGAACTAGGGCTAGGTCTCCTGGCACCAACTTCAATCTACTCTAACTCCTGGTTTCAATTATTTCTCTCATTGTGATCATCAAAACAAAATGAAAGCAACTTTGAACCGTAGGATGAAATCAAAGTGGTAGCTACAACAGCAATGATAATGTGAAACGATTCCCTGATGTGGAAATCTTTTTCCCTTTGATCGGTTTATTGGAGTCTATTCGGAGGCAGACACATATGTCCCTTACTGTACCTTCCAGGTCATCATAGCCCAGGACGACGTCTTCCATCTGTCCATCCCTCCCTCTGCAGCACACAGACCTGATGATGGCGCCCAGAGTGAGGACCTCCACTCGCACCGAGGTGGACTGGAGGACCCACAGGTCCACGCGGCCCGGCCCGGACGCCTCTCCCCACTGCTGACGGCTGACCTGAGTCATCCTGGACATAACAACCACACCACCATCGCTCACAAAATATACTTCTTTTAAAGTTATATTGTATATGTTACATTGGTCTTGCACGCCATTACGCAACTGCCCCAAATCTGATAAAAGCCCCATTTACATATCTTGGGATCGTTCAACAAGTGGTCTTATAAATCTCAGTAAATCATTTGCAGCCAAATGAAATTGTTAACAGTATTTTCTGCCGTTGTCTCTTCGTTAATATCGGTAATAAAATAGTCCATAGTGTCGGTAGCCCATGAATGTGACATTTGAGTTACAGATGATTTGAACCTCTGCTTCGTCCTCTTGATTCTTCCCAGTTCATTTTGTTTGTGCGCCCTCTGGTGTTTGGGAGAATAATACAGCTCACAGAATAAACGCCTCTGTTAATACTCGCAGGCCAGTGTTAGCAGAACTTTAGCGACGTGTTCTTGTCATCATAGCTCCAGGTTAAAGCTCACCCTGTGACGTCACACTGTCAATGCACACATCCTGATACACAGTAACACACACACACACGCCCGACGCTGGGAGGACCATCACTACGTAAGCTTCAGCTAGAGAGTGTGTAATTTAATTTCAGTAACTTCTTTGACATCGACAAATTTGACAAACGCGTATCACCTCTCGTCCCGCCTGTGGCCCAGCTCAGGGTAATGGACCCAAGTTACGTGAGCATAGGCTCCCTTCTTCTTCCTCCTGATTGGCGGATCTCACACCAGCGTGAAATAGGCGTAGCGCCGCCTGCTGTTGTGGAGGTGTGGACTGGTGAAGAATCTCTCAGCTCCAGTAGTCTTCCTCTGCCACTGCGGTGAGGAGCAGCAGCATGTCTCTATAGTTACCGGCAGTCTGAGGTCATCAATCAGGATGTTGTGTACTTTCCCAACACATTCCCTAATTTAAAATTGTGTTTTCCGTTGATCACTTCTGATATGATTCCCTTTTTTCTTTGTTTGAGTAGTATATGTTTGGCAGTTCCTGGATTATGACAGTCTGTGCTTTGTCCAGTGGGCTGCTTGCCTATTATTGTTATTATTAGTGTTTGGCGGCTTCCTGTTTCTAAATAAACTACCTCATAGAATTAGGGTGTTACTGTAGTTTTTTAATTGAGTTAGTTAAGCACCACTGACAAGGTAGGCAAGTATGTTAATCATTAAAATGACTAATTACTGACCATTATTGGCATGGCGTTTCACCTTTTATTATTATCCCCGACTCCTGTGGAGAGTGATATTAACTGAGCTCAAAAATAAGCTCAAAAATAAAAGATGGCGGACTCAAACTCTCGCCATCAGTTTGGGGGACCTTGGCCTGAAAGACGTTGAAGACTCCTGCTTCATTGGTTTACTTTATCAGCAGAGAAAAACAACAAAAAAACACCCTCACCCTATTATACATGTCAATAGATGAGATCAACACATTTCATATTCATTCATCAAATCAAAAATACACCAATAGACACCTTGTTGGGGATGACACTGCATAACTTTATTATTTTATCTCTAGAACAAAGCTCAGAGAAGGTCAAATGCCCTCCCTGAAAAATATACACATTTGTTCACTGATTTAAAGTGAAAGCTATCTATATCAAATATGTCAATACATATATTACATCGAATGTTAAAGCAGAATTGCGGCTTCTGTCCATTTCCCAATTATTCATGTTGTGTAGACCACACGTGCTCACAATTTCTTCCATACTCAACTATAGATGCACACTGATTCGTCTGGTGTAGCCTACTGTAGTACACTTATATATTTACAAACTGTTAATGCATGCTGTTCAATGATGTTGTGCAAATGGCTTGTTCACATTGTGCTTGTAGGATTCCTCTGTGAGATGTAGAACATCATGTTTGCATTAGATGTCAAACCGGAAGGTTTAACCTTAAACCACACTCGGCCCACGTTTTACCTCAACCATTCAAGGTCAATGCCCACTTCAACTAGTAGAGGCCGACATGATGATAATGAGTCGGCCCAACAATGCGAGGCCGATGTGGAGCTGAGTATCGTTATTCCTACTGCTGCCCCTTAATGAATTCAACTGAATGGCGCATCCTCTGTGGACATTGTGCCTGAATTAATAATTAGAAAGTAACGCATTCAGTATGTGCAAAGTGTATCCACAAGCTAGCTCCCACAGAAAGACGCATTTCCAATCAATGCCCCTGATTATGAAGCGTCTTGGTTGGGTTTTTCTAGAATAGTGTGAACACGACCTCAGGCGGACATAGCATGCTCCCTTTGCATCGGATTATAAGCAGTACCAGAAGCTATTTTTATTCTTTTTGACGATGGCCAACAATAACCAAACATTTCCTTCCGTATCCATCAAAAGTTCATTAAGCATAACCAAGTTGGGTTGGGTGTGATGTTTGCTGCTACCCTAAGGACATACATATATATTGCTTGTTATTGTGGTTGCATTAATAGTTCTGTTTGACATTATTCAGAAGGACAGTAGTCATTTTATGGTTTAAGGGGTGTTGACGGTTATATAGTTTTCAGCCGCTAAAAACACCTCACAGCCTTTACACACAGGGAGTGTTAGTTATTTGCCACGTCAACATACAAACATGAGTAACTTTACAGAACACCAAATACGTATATATTCCAAATGCACACTATAGTGTACACCACCCCAAACCAAGATGGTAGTCTTCATTGCACCTTTCAACCTTAACAAAAGAAGCGTACAGCAGATCCTGCTTTTCACAATAAAAGCCCTTAGCATATAGTCTGCGTAAGTGTTAACTATAGGGAACTCGTGCCATATTGTCGTGTTAGTTATTCATCACTTCCCCACCGTGTAAGTAGGTTAACACTACATTTACTGTGCATTTTTATTGAAGAAATGTCTAAATTAAATAGACATTTTCTGAATTCCTCATGCTCACCAGACACAAACCCTTCCATTTTGGACTCTGTGAACTTGCCTTTTCACTAAATCTAAATGTTAGCTATGCACAGTGAATGTCTACTGAATAGCTGGTAGGTATCAGTGGGAAATGTTGAGCATTCTATGATGAAGGATGAAGAGAGGGATGGTCCACTGGTGGCAGGTGGAGGTAAATGGCTCCCCACAGGAACTAAAAGTGAACCTTGATATTGTTTTGTCATGCTTGGCATTAGCTACGTTCGATCCTTAATGTCGATAAACTTGTTAATTACTCGCTAGTCTCTGCTAGTATGTTAATATGTGGTCGGAAGACTGGAGAGGCATTATACAAATGAACTGACAACTTAACCATTAACTATGGAGTCACTTAGTGGGGGTGTGGTGTTGTTCAGCTGATGTTTATTTGTTGCCTAAACTTCCTGTGAAGACAGAACTGTTTTTTGAAAAGACATATAGCTATTTATAGTTGAAGGGTAGGACCACTGACCCATCGCCAGGTTGGAGTTGTTGAAGAGGCAGTGGATCCATTCCTCAGATGAGATCCAGTGTTCGAGCAGCGTGCTGGTTTAGCTGGTGTCGTTCAGAGTGGCCAGTATGGAGCTGGCCTGAGAGGCAAGTTTACTGCTGCTATGTTCTGTCAGCGCACTGAGGCTTTCCTTCATGTTCTCAGAGTTCAACTCTATCTTCATTACATCTGCGGGAAACAAGGGGAAGAGAGAGAAGTGTGAGATACATGACGTGTACATGCGTGACATGTGATATAATTGGGATAACTCCATTCTCCTGCAACTTACGATTGGACCACACCTGAAGCTCCATTGTAGAATAAAGTGTCCTTTAAGCTTCTCATACACTGTTATATATATATATATATAGCTAAACCTACAAAAACTGCCTTCTACGACCCACTAAATCACTTTCTATGTAATGCATGGAACCAAGAGCCAGACAGGCGTCAGGAGACCATTTTAGTGTCATTTGTCACCAGAAGACAATGATTGTTTTTCTTCACTTAAGTAATTACGTCCTACAGGGACAGCACTCCTGTAGTTATTTCAACTTCAGAATGCTGCTGATACACAATTTTGTTCAATGTGGACTGAAAGGCCAGGGCCCCATTTCTCGTACGCAGCTAACTGAGTTAGCCGGATAATTGTCAGGATAAGATTCCATAAGTCAGGCTTTTCGGTTTTCGCAAAGCAAGTTTGGCTATGCACCGTAGCAACACATGCAAAAACATGAACCTGCTCCAGAGCGGGCTAACCCCAGTTAGCTGGAAACCTCGCCACTCAGGAAAGGCTTCTTCAAGATGTGTTTATTTGCCGTTGTCATGTTAGAAAATCCTGGTTTTGTGATCGATTCCTCACCCTTTATGAAAGAAAACGACAAACAATCATCCTGATCACAGAAGTTTGGTTTGAATTTACAAAATTGTTTGATCAGCCTTTGAGGTACTGAGCCTGATTTCAATGATCGGGTTCATTTAAGCCAGCTAATATGACATTTCGCCAGCTAATATGACATTTCGGCGTTTAGCTTAACCAGGTATGAGGAACTTAGTTCTGTCCAAAAGAGATGCGACACAACGATTTGAGAAAGATATGAGGAGAGAGAGACAGACGTTGTTGCCTCTGAATGTCAGCAGTCGTCGCAGTTGCTACGGTAGCCCAAAATGGCCAAACCAACATTCCGCTGTCTGCAGGCTCACCAAGAGATGCCACTAAATCCTACACGCTGTTCCTTTAATATGCTACTGCAAAACCATGCCGATTCCACACATGTTGAAGAAAAAACATGCAAAAACATCTTGAAAGTTGTTTTGGAACAGAATGTGTCTTTTAATGAACAGTTAAACACGTACTGGAGTCAGCCAGGCTGCAGATCAGACCTAAAGCACTGAACTTGACTTCGACCGCCCCAACAGGATCCTCCAACATCTTCTTCAGCATTGGCAACAGCTCGGCCTGCCTAAACGGATCCTTCACGGACTCTGTAGTCACAAACAAACAAACACAACATTACTAAATGAATGCCATATACCGTAGCACATTGAAATGGGGCTGCACGGTGGTTTCGTGTTTAGCACAGTCACAACAAACGGGTCCTGGGTTCAAACCCGGGGGCCTTTCTGTGTGGGGTGTGATGATCTCCCAGTGCCCGTGGATTCTCTGGCTACTCCAGCTTCTTCAGACAGCCCAGACTGGTTCATTGGTTATTCTAAAATTGCCTGTAGGTGTGTGAATCTGTCTCTGCATCAGTCCAGCTGGGATGGACTCCAGCGACTCTAAGCAGTATAGAAGATGACTGACTGACACAGCAAAATAAATACAAATTAGAACTCAGATGAAAGATTTGAATTGTAAATAAGTTCCCTAAAATAGGCTGAAGAGATAGAAAATGACCACAGGGCAAGCTGAAGAAGATCTGAGGCACCTGCTAGGTGCATTTCTAATAAACATGTTGAAGTTTATACATTGATTTTAAAGCTAATATTATTATAAATACAAAAATGTATTCTAAAACTAATTAATTTAAAAAGTCACCCCAGTGGAAGTGAATATTTAGTCCTGGGTTAAGAATAAACCCTGGCCCAGCGGTCCAACCGGGGCAGCTCGTCATTCTACTCTAATACAACAACATCATCTGGTTCTGGGTGACTTGTTTAAAACTAAAAAGCACTACAGAAAAAGCGTAGAATGGTTTTCCACATCCAGAAATAGGTGCACATGGTTAACTTTACAAAGGATGTAACTTTAATTAAAGTCACAGGTAATAGAAACATGGTACAATAAAGTTCTACATGTATTTCAATTACTATTAAGTTTTTAACTAGAACCTTTTTTCTGAAATTGCATTACCAATGTCAATGGCAGATGCTATCGCCAGGGCAACTAGGGCCTCGTTCTGCATGATGACATGTTCACTTGTTGCCATGGAGATAAGGTGCCGAACTCCATCTGCTTTGGCTACAGCATGGACCACTTCCTGTGAGAGAGTGGAATGTCCAGTTAATGTGTATCTATAAGTATTATAGACGCACACCCTGCTCTCACAGAAATGAGCGACTGTACTAATGCTAGCTTGCATTCAGATGACAATGGATGAGGGCTCACGGGGCTGCGGCTGTGTCGGATGAGGGCAGCCAAGAGGCGACTGGCTTCTCCTCGCACTCCTGCGTGGTCTTTGGCTTCACACCACTCCATGACTCGAGCCAGCAGCACAGCGTCCCTCCCCAGCGCCAAAGCTGCCTCCTCTAACACACACATAGGAACATGTAAAAAGGTTCAAACAGGGGGGGATTAGGGAGAACTGTTGGAATGGACTGACCCGGACATTTGGAGACGTCCCCTTGGCCTCTGTGAGCAATTTTAATTATTGGAGACAAAATTATCTGTCAAGAAGAAAACAGGCTTTTCGTCCCAGGGGATAGTGAGGAGGAATGTAGAGCTGTGTTAGAGATTGTTGATAGATATGTAAGTGTATTTAAGGATCCATCCCGTCATGGCAGTCTGTCAGTGCATGATAGTGCATGTGAGCGTCTTCATCCATGCGTCCCTGGAGAACAAAGGAACATGTAGCAAGACATGCGTTTTTGAACCATACAGACCACAGACCTCCTATCGCCTATTCCTGACCACTTCTCCTTGACATCTGTCACGGCGTAAAGGAAAGATGGTCAAGAGAACTCACGAGGAGTTAGGAAAAGACAACCGCTGTGTTTAGGGAATCTGACTCCACTTTCACTAAGCTACATGGTTGGGATGCGATGGGAGACGCATGTCAGATCAGTCACTGATCAGTCTGCAGCGGAAAGATTTAGATATTGGCGGCGCAGGGAATTGTGGGACTGAATTATCTCCTTTCCTTTCGCAAAAGATGGTCCGGTGGTTCCTATGCTAAAGGAGATGAGTAAGGAAGCATTGTGAAGCTCCTTGCCTTAGCATTAGAGAATTCAAGCAGCTCTTATCATGGTGCCCACTTCCACTACTTCCAGGTCATTTCCCTCAGTTTGAACCTTCCTCAGCAAACAGGACTATAGATTTTCCATAGTGCCTCCATCCACTGTTTAGAAGTTGTTACCAACACGATGGTTGATTTTGTCTCCCTCTGTGATTGAATTAATAGTCGTTGCTACAGCCATCTTTGCTCTCGATCGGCCCCATTGTTTGAGGGCCGGTACTCTACTGATCGCCATTGCCCTCTCTCTCTGCTGGTGAGTCTTCACCACCACCCTCCCTCTCAACTCCTCTGCAGATCGACAGTGGTTACCACAGTATCTGTCCTTAGTTTGGGGTCTTACCCTAGCATCCTCCTCCCTTCTCCTCTGTATGGTGGTGAAGCCATAATCTAGTGCTCAATCTTTCTTTACTCTTGATGATTGAATATGAATTATCAGAACTGTTTGCTCAGGGTGGTGCTCCGTTATTGATCTTAGATTGTACTAATAATTATATTGATGTTTAGAATATAGCTGCCCTCCTGCTGGTTAGCTTCCAGCCGCTGCTCTGGCTTGCTCTCACATGGTAGTTCCTGTTCCAGTTAGCTCTGTGAGCAGTGGTAGCTATGCACCTTACATTTTGTACTGAATGCTCACCTTGTCCATCCACCATCATGCGTAGTGTTCCTAGCAGTTTGAACTGAACTGGCGGCATGTCAGAGCGCAACAGGGTCTTGATCCTCTCAGTCACCCCGTCCTCCAGCATTCGCACCTTGTTGGCGGCTGAAAGACACGCAGCATCCATCTCACCGATGTATAATTGAAATTATGGAATTGAAAAAAAAAATGTTAAACCCTTTTAATTATGTTTATGATGTTTATTTTCCTCACTGATCCCACATGTGTTCATATTTTAATGACTGTTCCTCAAAAGGAAAGTTCCAGTGTTCCACTTTATAAAAAGAAAGGGCATGATTTTTTTGTTGGAACCTACATATCTTTAGTGCTTGTTTGATCATTACCAGGGATGGCCAGGTTTCTGAGTGCGCTCAGTCCAGCATGTTGAACAGACACGTCTCCTTCATCAACATGCTGCTCCAACAAGGTGAGGATGTGAGGAACCACACCGAGGTCCAGCATCTTCACACAGTTACTGTCTGACAGAAACACAGCAGGCCAACAAAACACTTTCAAATCCTGATTAGTCTATACTGCTATTTACTATTACATGATACATACCTTTATACAGGGGTACCACGGTAAAAGCAGAGGTGGGTAAACTATGAATTTTGTGATCAGACAGACAGACTTTGACGCAATTTAATATACCCAAACAGTATATTAAACCCTTCCCATGTTCTTCAACCATTGGACAATCCAACAATGTCAACACAACAAGACAATTGCTCGATCTAGATATGGAGTCTCCTTTGGCCAGTGGTCCTCCACCCCAGTTCTGGGGTTCATGGCTCCCTGTGCTTCACCAAACAGGACTTACTGATGCTAACTACTCATGCATCTTCAATAGCAGAAAGAATGAACATTATATTAGGCCTATGTAGACGGAACTGGGAAGGTTGGCTTGCTGCTGCAGCCACAGGGCACACAGATCAATATCATTCAGACTACAGTGTTAATATGTTGAGAAATTTCAAATTTCCGATTATTCCAGCGGCAGAATACAAGGGGCTATTTCCAAAAATTCCACAAGTGCGTAGACAGCGTTTCCATGTTTTCCACAGCCCTGCTTCTACAAACCATTACATGACAGATTAATACCAGTCTTGTTTGCAGCTGATAAAAGCCTTGGTGTTAAGAGGAAATCGGCTTCACGCTCTTGCAACAACTTCCTTCCATAAGCAGGTTGAAGAGGTTCACAGAGCTAACTACTATATGGTCAGAAGTCTCTGTGGGTTCAGCGTAA